>NC_081352.1:17090010-17215921 GCF_029784015.1 Lycium ferocissimum
ACGTCTTCGTGTAACTAAAACTCGACTAGACAATGCCCGCAATAATAGATTCTAACTCCCTATCAAGACCTTCGGTTCCAGAACGATGGCATGAATGAATACCAGTCTTCACCTCGAGTCAAGAATTCGCACGCGAGCTATGATCGTGGAAGGTTCTCCTTAACAATGCATATGTTCACTTCATCGGTACACGAAGATTGGAAAATCCAGGGTTATTGTGAGGGGATTGATGCGTGAATATCGAGTAGGTTTAGAGGAGGAACAAAGTAAGATTTGGAGAAGTGAGGATGCATGGGGAAAGAAAAGAAGGCAGGCCTTTAGTATAGAAGGAGATTTAAGAGATCGTAGCCGTATCAAAGTTCCGATTCGCGGAGGATTCCCCAAAAAGATTTGGCGGGCCGGGTAACAATGACCCAAAGTCGGGCGGTGAGATTTGACTTAAAGGTTCCATCCTGGGTAATTAGAGGCGGCTGCTCAGTTCATTAAGGGTCCATTCCCCGCCGTCAATAACTGCACCACGGGAAATGGGGGGACTATCTGTATACGGGTAAAATCGAGGACACAAGCACGCTCGGTTTTCCGTCGTAATGGTTATGCTCGGGTGCACACGACCATCTCACCGAGAACGAGGTCTCGAGCTCGGGCCAATACAAGGCGATAAAGGAAGGGCGATTGACTACCATTAACAGAAGACCGAAATGTCCACCCTCACCCGGATATTTCGGCGTCGATCTTGACCGATACCGGTAACATTTACTTGTTTTATTTAGAATTGTACTAGGTTTGAAACTCCTCTACTATATAAAGAGGAGGTCTTCATTCATGAAAAGGGTTGGCAACAATAAGGAGAGAAATAGTTCATATCAACAATCATAAGAATTTACTGAATCAGTTCCTATATGTTCTTGAGTTTCATTTTATTTGTGCCTCGTGATAGCTCGTAGCGAAAGGACATCGACCTCGGTTTCCTAGCCCGAGGTCATACGTATCCAGCACTTGGTTTGATTTGATTCTTTGTCCGTTTTCCTCATATATCTCGTTATTTAAATCCTTAATTGAATTTAGTCACATATCTTTGGAATCTCATATAAATTTAACTGTTCCACGTTTTAAGGTTAAACAAGCATCATAGACGACCCTCACTAGTGGTGAGAGTAAGTATAGGAAATACTCCTTTACAAACATGTGCAAATATTATACAATTGATATAATAAATATATATGTAACATGAAACTCACATAAAATCAATATGCACAAGTCCAAACATTTAACGAGAAATGCACACTAGTATCAAGAATTAATATGCATGAAAATATTCAAACTTTACACAGAAACTGCCATTTTCGGTCAATCAAACCTACATTCACACTGTCAAGGGCCCTTCAAAATCAGTTATTCATAAAGGATGAATTTTATTCATATGCGATAACTGGAATGTGGATAACGTCTCACGCCCGTATCGAAACGTGTCGCACGTTTGAAACTCAATCTGCTGACACCCAAGTTATTGATCACCACATGATCATCAACTCAATCCCACATATCAATGCGAATACAAATACAAATCAATATACATATGTATAGTAGCATGACAAAAATAGTTCAACTATGTAATCCAACATACAACAAGTCTTTAATGTTATTCTAACATGTAATTGATACTTATAACATTATACTAGAGCATATATATACAAAATGCTCAATAAGTAGTAACATAAAATACCAAATATTACCCTAGTATTCACATGTATACTCGTCAGCTCAAATATTACTCTAATATGGCCTTTCCACGTCCAGAATCCACCAAACCGTTCACAATCTATTCAAAAGATTACTTAACATAGTTAAAAGATGATGTTGGACTCAATTCAATAGTTTAAGACTCGGTCAAGTGAAAATCAACTTGGAGCCCACATGGTAAAACCGTAAAATCAAAGTCAAATTCAAGTTATATATAATCCGACGAATCCAAAGATATGCTTAGATTTTCATTTGAAGTTCATTTTAGGTGTTATAATCACCATTATTGATTATAGGATTTATGTTTATAGTTCCTAATTTCACCCATCAAATTCCATGTTCAAATGCTAAATTTAAGAGGCAAATTCATGATATAAACTCAGCTTTATGTTTAAATCACTTTCTCTAAACTTGTAAGTGAAACTCTTGCTAAAAACCCCTCAAAATCGAGTTCCCCAAATCTCAAAATATTGAAGAATAAAACAAAATTGTGAAATGAGAAATTTATACCTCCCAAAATTGAACCTAGGCTAAAGGTAGCACGACAGACGAGCAGGTGCTATGTTCAGGAGGTGTGATGCGCTACCATCGCTTGCACTATTCCTGGCACGATAGAGGAGCAACATATAGCCTAGAGCACCTGCCTGCGATTTTCGGTAATTTTCAAAGTTTCTCCCAAGACGCTGACACCCACCTGAGCCCCACGGGTCCCACTCAAATCATACAATCAAGTCCTAAAACACAATACTAACGTTTATGAAGTCTTGAAACATGAAACAGTGTACTGATAACGTTCAAATTCACTCCTCAAAGAGAAAGTGTAAACGGTCATCGCAATATAATTTACCCAACTATGAGTCGGGGTCGAACAGAGAATAATATGTAGGCGATTAGGCAAAGTAGGAATTATCGTCAACAACAACTAAGCCAAACACTTAAAGGTGGTTTAGAGAGAAAATTAGAACTAATTGCGGAAATGTAAACTAACCTCAAGTAAAATGATCAATGGCCACAAGCATGGATATAAGGGAAACTAATCTCAATTAACGATTCAATGTATTCCACGATTTACAAATAATGGCGAGCTTATGTTACTTAGCCTCGGATAATGACTCTAAATTAGCTTTTCCGAAGACTAACTAGACTACATAATTGAATATCCCTAAGCAATTAGGAGCATTAAAAACATCCGAGTATGGCTACAAGTGGTGTCGCCTATCCCTAGGTCGATACCATTAGATGAGGATTAACGCCTCAAAATTTTTTTAATTAATCTTTCCCAACTCCAAGTTAAACCAATGGGAAAGTCTTAGGGTTAGCTATTCCCTTAAGAAACATTAAGGAAAAAGAATAATTAAAACAACATTAACTCACTTCATTAAGAATAAAAAAGTTCAATACATAAGCAAAACAAGAGTTTCAATTTAAACTTTAATCATGAATATTCCCATAAACAAGATTCAAGTGAAGAAATAAATACTACACACTTAGATGATTAATACAAATAAGAAATCAAAGAAATGAAGTAAAGGTTCTAGAAAATGCTCAACCAAATCTTCAACCCTAAAGTGTGGTGTAGCAACCCTAGCTCTCAAACTTATATTTTTCTGCCAAAGACATCTTCCTAAATGAGCTTGGTCGAGTTTTGTATGATTTGGGACCAAAAACGTGAAATTCCATTTCCGCACAGTTCCGCCCAGAAAAGACTAATCGCGATCGCGTGAACCACAAACGCGATCGCGTGAAGTTGACTTTCAAGGACGTGCGGTCACATTTTAGCTCTCGCGGTCGAGTAGGTTTGTTGACCATGTTGACTCTCACATACGCGTGAGTCCTCTTCGTGATCGTGAAGAATAATTTCTGGTAGAGAACATTTTCTTCATTTGAGCTCCACTTTTATCTCGTTTTCACTTGGTTTGATCCCAATTCTCTTCATGGCTCAATGTGCTTGAAATAATAGCAATACACACCCATAATAGACTCATGTTATAGATAAAGGACACAAAAAACAAAGCAAAGAGACTAGAATAAGTGGTAAAATAACCACTAATCAACACCCCCAACTTAAAGTTTTTGCTTGTCCTTAAGCAAGTCAAAACCAAAAACTCAATGAGGATCCATCAATTTAACCTTAGGTAGTATCATTATCATTTTCAAATCACATTCTTCAATTAAGCACAAGACTCATGACTTTGGTTGGTACAAATAATTAGGCTGTGCATATCAATCTTTACCAAATAACTTCCTCATTTTCAAATTCAATATCAAGAATGCAATGGAGTTTCAAAACAATCAAGTAACAACAACCAAGCCTCAAGAAGTGACTCAAAACCACTAGCTTACTAGATATGCTCACTTGAATCAATTTGAAATTTGTCAACATCACCAATCTATCATAATCCACATGTCCTCACGAGAAAGAAAGTCCCAAAATCACTACATTCACAACAACAACAACACAAGGGACATAAACACGAAATCACTCACACTCAACAAAGAAGTTCAAGTGCAAACAAGTACCACACCATAGGCTTGCCCTTATTTTCATTCGCCACTAGCTCAAGAACATTTGGATGGAGATCAGATAAGGACTTTTTAAGCTTGTAATATAGGCTTAGGGAAGGGTAGGATAAGCATTTGGGATAAAAAGTTACTACACCCTCCTTGAACACTACGCAACATCTTTCCTATTCATTTCAACACAATGCTCCTTCCTTTGCATTCTACTTTCCCCCAGTTATTGCCAACACATTTTTTCAAGTACTCCAATTTCTATTTTTCTTTACACTTTCCATTTTCTTTACTTCTTTGACTTCTTCATTTGACATTTATTTTCAAGACCTCAATGCAATTCTTCACCACCTCTCAAGTAACACCAATCTTTTGTCTAGAGTTATTATGAGATTATTGAGTATGTTTTCTATGATGAACATGAAGATGATGATTATTCACACCAATACTTTCATTTTAATGAAAATCGCAAGCTTTGGAATTTCTAGAATTAGAATCATCATCATCTTCATGTTTATCATAGAAAACATCTCATCTTAAGTATCATAAGAAGCTTTTAAGAATTATGAACTTCTAACTTTTGGAAGTAAGGATATTATGAAAAATATGTATGGAATCATAATATAGGAATCATGCCTTTTGAAAAAAGGGACTAGCCTTAACATACCTTTTGGTCTCCTTAACTACTCAACGCTTATCCTTCCAAGCTCGTAAATCTACATGTAAATCATTCATATTATTGTGAGGCTCTAAGCCTTCAATTTAAATCCATTTAGAATCATAACCATAAGATTGGCGCATATAATATCATATATTCTTGAAGGTAACTCCAGTGTCCATACTTAAAACAATCAATACTTATGAATGTCAATGTACAAAACTACGGGGTGTAACAAATACCCCCAACTTAGGCTTTAGCCTCAAATTGACATTTTTAATGTTCAAGGAGGGAAAGATTCAAAAGAGAGAATTTTGTCAAAAAGGGTAAAGGCTTGTAATGTGGCAATCAAAGAAAAGGTCATAGGCTCAAATGGGGTTACTAGTGCTAATACTTGTGCAATAATAGGCTAGAAAGGATAAGAGGCTTTTTTTGAAAATCACAAAGATAGCCCAAGGCCATCTCTCCAACCAACATTACCAAAATTAGCATTGAAAGACTAACCGGGCAAGTTCTGGATGATAAAAATAAGCACAAGAGTTATTTAACAAACACTCACCACACATGGTACATCAATTAGTCAAGATGGATCAAGCAAGAACAAATAGATCAATATCTCATACTACAAAGTGAGGCCAACTAGTAGTCAAAGAATCACAAAATAAGCCAAAAAGTTATTGCAAAGATCATTCTTTTCTATGCACCTTGCTTTTTAACTTTCACAAAAAATTTGGAGGGGTATTCGCATTTCAACATTTCACATGCAAGAGGCTAACTCTATTAGTACCAAACAAGTCAAGAGTTTTCACATTTTTTCTCGAATGAGCACCTACACCTAACTACAAGACCAATAAAGAAAATAAAATAACAAAAGCGACTAATCCACATCTACACCAACAATCACCAAGAAAAGCCCGACAAGGGGACATGATCATCCATACATGATAAAACAAGCCCGGAACGGGCATAAAATATCCATACGTAAACTAAAAACACGACAAGGGCACAAGTCAACATAGAGAAATAAAATATGCTACCATAGTCCACTCCCAACTAAAAACATTATAGTGTCCTCACTTCACAATATCAAAACAAAAACACAAATAGTTTGAGGGACTCCATGAAGTCTGCATCAGACTAGCAGACGACGGAAGAGGCTAATCACTATTGACATATGCTCGCTATGAGTTAGAGCTACTAGGCTTGGGTAGGAAAAATTCATCCTCACGTACATCATCTACCTGTGCTCCACAGACCTGTTGTAGTATGCTCATTATCTTTGTCAAGAATTTGCTCTTTTTCTTTTCATGCTCTCTTTGCATTTTACGTCTCCTCTTAATCCTTCCCAGTATCTATTTGATAGTCTGCTGCTCCCGCGTTGCACTCGACAATGTCACACCACTCGTCTTTGACGTACGTGTAGAGGAACCCTCTCCGCCCTCGGCCCGCAGGGAGACCAGCCATAAGCTGGGGAATCTGTGCCTCCATACCATGGAACTGAGTAGAGATGTGTCTAAGTGTATGGGGGTCTATCTCAAAGTGTTCCAATGGACTCTACAACTGCAGTTGAACCAGGTGTCTCACTAGTAGAGTCAGGGAATTGGCCAAAGGACGGAGATGCTACACCAATCTCTCTTTTCTTTTGTGCATTCTCTACCCCTCTTTACTTCAACAGATGGATCAGCTTCTCAAGACCTCTCTCACTATCAGCATTCTTTTTATCCACCCCATCCTAGTAGCATAGCTATGTGATCAAGGTGGGAAAAATAGGCTCTTGAATCTCTCCAAAACAACCTCCTAAATTTCTTACACAATGGCTTGGCCAACATCAACCGGTAACCCGTCCCAAATAGCATAAATTCTTCTGGCCCTCTAAACTGTCACATCTATCTCGTTCTTTGAAGGCAATATTCGAGCACATAAATAGAGAGACAGGTCTTTGCTTCAGTAGTAAACTCAGAGGATTTGATTTTTGTTCTCCCATCGTGAAGATTGGTCACAAATCATTGCTCACGCAACTCATCGGCCCTTGCCTCATACACCTCATTGACCTCATTTGGAAGGTTGTAATACGCATTTATTCTTTCTGAATCAAATCGAACTTGCTTGCCTCGGACCGTGATGACCAGATCATTTGCAAAGTCGGTCTTAGCTGCATTAGCATAAAATTCATAGACAATGGTATAGTTTGCCCAGATTGGTTGTGCAGGGAAGCATATCCAACCACTTGTCATCAACCTTTCCTAAAAATCGGACCACCTTTCTTCAAGATTATCCAAAAGGATGCCTCTTTCTGGGATAGTATTCTTTGCCAAGTGTTTATCAAATATTCGGGAAAATTTCAGTGACGTGAATGTTTCTTGGTCAAAGTACTCATCTTCATCCATTGGTCGATATTTTCTTGAACATTTTCATTTGAGGCCAAAGCCATTTTCAAGCTCAAAGTACCTACAAAATGTGTAAACATGTCAAACACTTGCATGGGCACCTAAAGCAATGTATTATGAAGCAAATAGGCCAAAGAAATTGGTCAAAAAGCTTTCAGGATGAGCTGTGCAAAGCTACTATTTTGGGACTGCCTGAAGACTGTTCATTGTGATTGCGAGTACTTTTTATTTTTTTTCCTGGATTTTGTTCAACGCGATCGAGTTATTCGACATCGCGAATGTTCACTTCTTGGCCAGTTCAAATATCTTCGAGGAATTTCATCAAACAAGTTCTGGGCACCTATTTCTTGCCTGATTTTCAGTCATTGCACATGCCTTGCCCTAATTCTTTTGACAATAGGAAAACTGTAACGACCCATTTAGTCGTTATTGTATTTATATCATTTTTCCCTCGTTGACTCGTTCTCGAGCCTTGTTAGTAAAATTTTGATCCGCGGGGACCGGTGGCACAGTTCTCTAGGCATCATTTTGGGTTTTGGAATGACTCTGAGAAAATTTGGTCTTAAAGCAAAAATCGTTTGACTCGAAGTTGACTTTTGGGTAAACATGCCCGTAATTGAATTCTGACAGTTCCATTAGGTCCAGGGGGTGATTTATGACTTAGTGGTGTCATTGGTTTGGTTCCCAAAGGGTTCTGGTGTGATTTGGGTCATTGGTTGAGAAACTAGTTAAGTTAGAATTGGAGTTGACCACGGTCAACATCGGTCAAGATGATCTCGTGTCGATGTTTTGGAAGTTTCAATAAGTTTGTATGATGATTTTGGACATGTCCACAAAGTTTGGTTAGATTCCGATGAGTTTGGATAAGTTTGGGTTGTATGGTGATTGTGTTCAGTTTCGACGTCGATTTGAGCACAAAGGGTACCACATTGAGCAAATGGCCTTTGATTCGTGTTTCGACTGAACCATTATATTCATATCGTAATTTTGGAACCATACCAACTGAAATCATCAAGTTTCGACATCGTATAAGGGATTTATGATCATTTTATTAAGAATTGGGTTGCCAGATTTTTCAGATTAATTACGAAATTGGCACTGAATTTGTATTTAAAAATCTGCACTATTCCAAATATTGAAACTTTCAAATCTCCTTCATTATAAGGTCAAATAGAGTGATTCAAAAGCCTAACTTGACTAGAATTACACAAGGAATCCATTGGAGGCATCAAAAGTGAGTTTCGGGATCGTTTGGCACAATAAATGAGGCAGAACAGCTAGGCATTTTTGGCTATTAATGTTGGAGTTTTTCTCATCTTAAAAGTTTGGGTTAGGGAGAATTCAAGGATGTTCTTCAAGTTTCTTCCATGGGGTAAGGTCTAAACCATAATCTAAGTATTTTCCTTTGATTTATTCCCTTCGTTTAAGCTTTAATCCATGATTTCTAAAGTAGGAAATTGGGATTTTTCATGAAGGTTTAATGGGTCTTTCTTGAGAAGCTCATAAAATTGGTTAGACTTCCTAAGTTGCTTTAAATGATGAAATTGATTGGGTTTATGCTAAATTATGATATATCTAAGGTTGTTAATCATATATCTTCCATTATTTGTGTTGGATTCTTGAACCTAGAGTTAGGGTTTATACCCAAAAGTGGGGGTTCTGCTTGAATTTGGAGATTGGTTGAATCCTTGAGTTAATTTAGCAATTTGTTGATGAGTTTTGATCACCTAGTGCTTATTTAGATAATTTACCCCCAAATTTCCCATTTTGCCCTTGTGGGCCCCGTTTTCCCAAATTCTATGGTTGGTTTTGACCCAATTGGAATGATAGCAATATAGGTACCGATCTTCATGATTTCTAATCTAGATTTCGAATATGAATAGACTTTCTTGATCTCAAGGCTCAAGGAAAGGAAAGGCTAAGGGTGATTGTTGGTGATATTGTTGTTTGGCCTTCTAGGTAGGTTATGGCTTACCCTTGGTGAGACTTCGTGTAGCGAAGCATATATTTAGATGATATTTTTGGAGAAAGCATGTAAACCTTCGGGTATAAAGTTTGGTTAGATGTTGTCTTAGGTTGGGCCCTGTTATGTGATTGTGGCTAGCCACCCCGTTGTGTTGTACTTGGTTGTGCTATTGTGTTGACTTGATGCCACGTGTTGTTAGTAGATATTGGAATCTGTTGTTCCATCTTGATTGTGATATTGTAGTATCTTACGGGTTGATATTGATACGAGGATAGAGTTCAATATGACTTGTGTAGTCTTTCATGATATTGTTGGTGTACCCATGTTGGTACTTGTGATATTGATATATTGTTGGCGTACCCATGTTGGCACTTGTGATATTGATATACTGTTGGCGTACCCATTTTGGTACTTGTGATATTGATATATTGTTGGCGTATCCATGTTGGTACTTGTGATATTGATATATTGTTGGCGTACCCATGTTGGTACTTGTGATATGGATATATTATTGGCGTACCCATGTTGGTACTTGTGATATTGATCTGATTTTTGATGTTGACACATGCATTGCACGCATCTTCTTTCTTCATGATATCTTGTTGATACACTATTGGTATTTGTTGAAACATTGTGATGAGCTTGGCTCAGTTTTTAAATGAGAGTGACGTAAGAGTCCGATATCCAATGTTAGTTCCGAAATCGTGGAATGTGTGAAAGAGAGATGAGAGTCGGTGGTCCGAAGTCATGTACCGGAGCGGAATGAGGGTTGATAAGAGATCTTGTTGTTGTCATCTGCATACTTGAATCATACATTGAGCACTCATCTTGCATATATATATATATATATATAAGGCACATCTGACAAGGCGGTGACGATGTGGCCTATGTTGTTTTGAAATACTTGGGAGGTTTTATGCTAATTGCGCGACCATTCTATGCTGTGTAATACAGGATGGTCGGGCAGGCGTGAAGGGTGGAAAGGTCGTCTCTATGCTGTGTGATACGGAGCGATATAGTACATGGACGTCGCGAGTCCTCCAGGGTGGTCTTGGGGTGAGAACCCTCCGTGGGCAAAGATCATGGGTCTCGTCTGTCTATTGGGCAAAGATCCGGGATGAGTGGCACTTATACTTCACGAGTCACCTTAGGTTGTGCTACCGGGATGCCGATACTTCCGTCCAGAGTACATGTGTACACAACATTGCGTTGCATTAGCGTTCTCACAGCATTGCATTGGCATTCTTATATCATTGTATTGCATTGCATTTTGGCTTACATTGTGATGATCTGGTGATTTACTTGTGTCATTTGATTTCGGATATGATATATTGAGACTTGGTACACATGGGTTTAGATGACTCAACCTAGGTGATGATGGATACTTGGTTCTAGTTGTGTTGGTGTCAAGACACAACCCGCCATGACTGTCACCCACACTAACTCCTAGTGGACGAACTAACACACATCTTATCTATTAATTCAGTCCGATTTTATATTAATCAAGTCATTCAGTTATTACTCATTCAAACATCATATAAACAGAATAAGCCATGCAATAAAATACTAAAATAAGTGCGGAATATCTATTACAAAATCCCCAAAAACCGGAAGTCATCGTTCCAGGACTCTAATCTCAAACATGTCTAAAGAAAGAAATCTGCCTAATAAATATCTATAATGTCCGGAATAAAAAAAGACATCATAAGAAGAGGATCTTCGGGGGGCCTGGCATGGATAGAAGCTCACCCTAAATCCGTCAGCAACGTCCTCAACGCTAGATGTGAGGGCGGGTAGCAATCTCTGTATCACAATCTGCACTCAAAAGAATGAAGCAAGGTAGTATGAGTGCAAACACTATGTACCGATAAATATCATAGGCCGACTAAGATTAGTATCATGCATATCTCATAAAATCAGTAGAATAAACAAGCCAGCCAACAGACACGAATATCAATAAACCACAACAAGTCATCCAAGAATAATCACAATCAAGTCACCAAAATATCAAGAATCAAAATCAATGGAAACCATAATGGAAATAGGTCTATCACAATAACCACATCACTGTACATACATGTTCAGTCATGACCTGCAGGGGCCCATGGTGTCCATGTACCACTCGTTCCGGATTCACTCCTCGAACCCGAGCATAAACCTCCGCTCCGGAACGAACCTCGGACGCAGGCCATATCAATGTACCTTTCATTTTCGGAACTAGCCTCGGACCACGAGCCTATAATCTAGGTCACATGTGTGCCTTTCCATACCTCTTAACAGGACAGTGTTTCTCACCTTCTCATTATCAATGCTTAAGTCACCATTTCATATCACAATATCACCGAGAAGATTATATTAACTTCTCATCACAAACACATCTATTGCATAGTTAACACACAGGAATAGTAGCATGAAACCTACACAATCACTCAATCACATTCACATAGGAATTCAACCACACAATATCATGCATGAAAACTAGACATGCTTTCTCCTAAAGAATTCACAAAACATATAATCAACTAACCAAAGTCTAACTCAAGTAGACCGTAACCTACCTCAAACGTAGAGCTGGAACAATGCAAGTCACTCCGCTACAACTTTTCCTTTCCTTACAGCCTTAAAACACTCAAAGTCTAGAAATAGAAGGCTCAATGAGTCACAATTACTCAAATCAAAAGTAACAACGCAAGCATACCCTTCCCTTTACCCCGTTCTAATAGGTGAATGATTTTCTAGGTATAAAACAACCTAACACTAGCCTTAGTAATCATTAAGCATCAAATTATACCGATGTTATAACAACATTCCCACTACAAGCAGTTTTCATGGTCAAGATACCTTTTTTTATAGAACCCTAGGTCTCAATTCCCTTAGTTTATGGCTCTAAGGATTCAATTCATGATTAAAAGAAATTAACCCAAGCCTTTAGAGTTTAGAAGGTTTAACAATTTCTAGGGTTTCTATTACAATTCCACCATTGAAGACCCACAAGAGTGATGATAATCATGAAGATGATACGGAATGGTTGGAAGGAATAAATGAAACTTACCTCTCAAGAGTTTTCTTGCCCTAGCTTGAAAATTCACTGTCACGACCCAACCGGAGGGCCACGACGAGCACCCGGTGCTATCCCACCCGGGCACCCCTTAACATACTTTCACATCATATATAGGTGAGCCACATACTAAATCATGCTTTTCATTCATCATCATTCTAGCCTCGATGGGCAACACACATCTATATCGTCATTAACACTATGCCCATACAAATGTACATAAGCCGACAAGGCTATCAAACAAAATCCCAAAATATAGGCCGACAAGGCCGAACATATCTAACCATATACACAATGTCTACGAGCCTTTAAGAAGGGTACATCATATCATAACATATGGGCGGGACAGCACCCTGCCGTGCCCATAAATATGTACACAAAAGAATCTATACCAAAAGCTGTAGCTCCGAAGGAAGTGGAGCTCTGCTATGTAGTCCCTGAGAAAATGCAGCTATCGATCGAGTCTGTCTCCCTGGCCACCTGCGGGCATGACGCAGCGTCCACAAACAAAAGAACGTCGGTACGAAGAATGTACTGAGTATGTAAAGCATGATCAATCTCAATGTGTAAGCATAATCGATATATGTGAAATAACACATGATGGGAGATAATTGCATCATCATCATAGCACTTACCTGCTTCCCATAGGGACGTTTCATTTCTATTGCGTATTCGCGTACATACATTGATATCCGTGCTCATTTACCTTTCGTATCCATTTTCGTATTCGTATTCATATCTCCTTTCATACTCATGCCAATATCATATATATTGCATATACATAGCCCTTACTTGGCACTTACATGGTCTTAACATATTCGTACTCATATTGATGTCATATACATAGCATAGTCGTACTCATATAGATGTCATATACTTAGCTTATTCGTACTCATATAGATGTCATATACATAGCATTTATATAGCATACTCGACCACGAAGGTTCGGTGTTTAACGTACCTGGCCCTACCAAGGCTCAGTGCCTGGCCCTACCAAGGCTCAGGGTTATTCGTACCCAACTGCAGTGGTGTGCGCGCATCGTTATACATATATATATAATATTCGTTATATTCTACTCGGCCATATAAGCTCGGTGTTCACAGTAGCCTCACATGGGCACACATACATATAAGCTCATATCTATCTTTAGCCTTTTTACTATCGTCATTCATTACCTTCTATCCTTAGAATATTACTCGTCGTATAAGGAACTTAGTACAATCATATCATTTGAGCATCATTAGCTTAATAGCTTCTAGAGCTAGGATCGTTAGAGAGTATCGTGAACTCGCAGGAAGATGAACATTTAGCCAAAGAACCATGCCTTATGAAAGAAGGGTTAGCCTTACATACCTTTCCGTGCAATTATTCTATTACTTGTACGATCTTTTTCAAGGCTCACGTTCTACCTTCATTGAAGTGCATACTCGTATTAGATCATGGATAGCTTTAGCATTCATGACTAATTCTAGAAAAAATCGGACAGCATCTCCTTTATTTATACGACTTCCCTCGTATTACATATCGACTCCCAAACATCAATAATAACGTTCATAATATCATCACAATAGCCTTTTAGTCAACTACATTACTCTTACTTCACAATTCACTTCAACTCATCCACATTCATAGTCATACCTCGACAATACGTTCATTCACATACAATGTCGATTCCATACTCTCAATACCATTTATGCATGATCATATTCATAATATATCAAGAATCATAACTCATTCCAAACATCTATTCAAACGTGGCACTATTGCACATTCATGACCCATTTCTTATATTCTTTTGCAATCCAAGTGTTTCAACTTTCAAATACCTTAAACAACATGGAAACATCATAAAACTTACCTTAGATGGTGTGGGATTGAACCTTGGGTGCAAATACCTCACTTGAGCAAAACCCTAGTTTTTCCTTCACTTGGATTCTTGCTTTGGATGAACTTTAATGGGTTTCTTATACTTGATTCACTTGGTTTGATGAAGTTGAACACTAATTCTCTTGAAAACTTATGGAAGAAATGTGGAGAGATGTTTTAGAGAGAAGGGGAGTGAAGAGGAAATGAAATGAAATAAAACTTGGATCCCTCATTAAATATACAAATCTGTCCCGACCAGAACATACGGTCCGTATAATTTTCACGAGCCGTATGTCTGGACCGTATATTTGGTCCAGTGAGGTATGCCGTTCTGGGCTGAACCTACGGCTGGACATACGGTCCGTATATTTTATACGGCCGTATGTCTGGCCGTATAATGCCCAGTGGTTCCGATCTTGTTCTCGTCGACTCGTTTGATCTCCAATCCTTATGGAACCTTCTTGGCACTTGTCTAACACCTCAATACCAATCTAATGGATGTTATAACTCTTCTTCATAATATCCTTAAGTCACCATTAACTCGTTACTCATAAATTCTTTCCGATACTTATCGTAAGCTTTGCCTTCCCTTGGCAACCTTTCTCGTCTAACATCGAATATCTTTGAAATCTTACTTAAGGTCATCAAATGCTACTTCTTGCTTATCGAGACATCATATACTTCGTGCTCTTCATTAGCTTATTTACTGTGCATCAACGAAAAAAATTTCGAATTGTAACATTCACCCTAAGTGCTTGTGGGGAACTGTATTAGGGTATTATGAATAAAATTATGAGACTAAGTCTTTAAAACATGGGTTCTATCCCCCCATCGACTGCTGCGGCGGTCGTTTCACCGCTGCACCGGTCCCGCTATAGCGGCCAAGTGATCGCTAAGCAAACCCAAAGAGAATCCGATCACCGCTATAGCGGTCCATCCCCCCATTATAGAGGTATCGCCGTAGCGGGCCATAGATCACCACATCGGCCCCAAGAGAAATGGTTGGCCGCTCCATCACTACAGCGGTACTCCTACTGCCGCAGCGGTGCCTTTTTGGCAGTGAGCTCGACTTTTTATCCAGTTTTCCCTTCTTTCATTCCACATTTCATCTGAGGCTTCACAAACACAAACAACATCTGAACACATACATAAAAACACCATACGAATCCACCCATAGCCTCAAAATTCTCAATGGAGTTCTAATTTCCTACGACACCCTCCCCCCTGTCGGACTCAATACAATAAAACAACAATCACAAGCAATTCAAATTTCAGCTCTTAAGCTTACAAAATCGAGTTCTTACTGACTCGTTTTACCCTTGGGAAGGTTCTATTTGGTGGGGTGACCTTACATTATTCATAACGGCCGGAAGGGTCGTTACAATTGGCTTATACTTGTTGATTTATCTGACTATCCTGCTTTTTTGTCTGAATTATGTTAGCTATACTTAGTCGGCTGATGATACCTACCAGTATCATTGTTTTGTACTGACCCACGCTTGCTGCATTCTTTTATGGATGCAAAGTATTAGACAGGTTCTATTTTTCCCCCTCACGGCTGAATGGCGAGGAGGTTGTAGAGTCATTCCAGGGTGAGCACGATGACGGCCGCTGCCCGAATGTTCTTTTCTTTACTTACTTGTCTTACTTTTATTCCGAGGCAGTTGTGTTATGAGACTTTATCATCTTGCAGACTTGTAGTATTTAATTTATGCTCTTGTATGACTAGACCAGATCTTTGGGGTTGTATTTAGTATTTCCGCAGTTTATCTTATGTGGATGATTTGAAACTTATTCTATATTTATTTCTTTTGCCTTTACTTGAATTGGTTATGTTGGGATAAGGTTTGCCTATTGCGGCAGGAATGATAGGTGCCCGCTCGGCTTAGCAAAATGGGTAGTGATAAAAACACTAAAACACTTAAAACCAACCTCACCCAGCAAGCATTAACTTAAGCACACAAAAATCATGATTTCAAGGACTAAAGTTTTAGCCCTAAACTAGGAAGAACATGGGATTTCTTCTACTATTTCAGCACAAAGAAGAAGGGTAAAAAGAACAACCTTAGAAATCGGAGAAAGAAGTGAAGCACATAACTTGAATCTTTATGTGAAAGGAATGCAAGTGACTTGGAGGATGATTCGGGTTTTTGTTTTCTTGTTAAAGTGAGCAGCACCTTTTTTCTTTGTTTTGGCAAAATGAGTTTCTTTTTGCTTCTGCCCTTTTTCTCTTTTGAATGATTCACTTACCTTAGTGGGCCCACTTGTAACGCAATCGCGAAGACGTCACCGCGTTCGCGAAGGGTAAGAAAATTCAAAGTACGTGATTGCTACACTTGTCACGCGATCGTGATTACCTATTTTCTGTAATTTTCAGCAGCTACTAGTTTGGGGAGATCCCGACACCCCAACCTGCTCAAATCAACTCCAAAAATTCTGAAAACTTTTCAGATTAGTCAAAAAAAAAACTATTCTAAAAATAAAATTTCAAAAATGAATTAAATTTTTTAAAAAGATGGGTTGCCTCCCACCAAGCTCTTGATTTAACATCGCGACACGATAGTTACCAACTTCACTGCTTTTCTCGCCATTTGGAACTTATGAATTGGGCACCCAATTTGGACTCAAGTTTGTGATCATGAGTCATAGGGGGTGGTTAGTAGAGGAACAAGCCAAACATCCTTTGCTTCATTTTACACTTCGTGGCTTTCAAGTGAGGAATGTCATTTTGCCTTCTTGAGTTTTCAAATTTCAAGATGTAAGGTTCTTGTCTTTCTTCTTTGCACTCCCATATGGACTCATGTGGTTCAATTCCCATATCACCACACAACTGCAATGTGAAAAAGTGCTTGGGGTGAGACTTCAACCTCCCAATTTGCCAAATTTACTAGATTTTGACATTCTCATTTTCCCTCGAACTGGAGCCACTGTCAATAATATTTTTCACAACACCGGTTGACTCTAATTCCCTTTCTTATTCAGCATCTCCAATGATCATGAAATCGGTTGGAGGGTGTTCAATTCTTGACTCCTCATTTTCAGGATTGGCCTTTAACATGGGCATTATCTTATCATATTGAGCATTTGAGAATTCTTTTTGATTTTGTTTAAATGTCCATGGAGGATTTTTGTCTTCAATCATCAAGCCATTTTGGAGACTAGTTTACAAGTACTCCTCCAAGGCCTTTTGCTTATCATTTCCTCATTTAAATAGGCATTCCATCATGAGCTTGAACTGTTCATTTTGACGATGCTCAAATTCTTCCACTTCCATATCCCTATCATTATCAAAACAAAAATAGAATCGTCATAGTGGGGGTTCGGGGAAGGGAAGGACAAATAGTCACAATTAGCCCAATGACCGGCACATCTATCACATATGCTCCACTCATGGGTTGGAGATTATGCGCACAATCCTCCCCGAGAGACTTTAAACAATTTTGCCAAGAGTGGGGTCCGCCACAATAAGGGTAAGGGTCATCAAAGTATGAACAACTACCATCCGACCCATTTTCATCGAATGATGCCATTTTTCAAATAAAAATAAAATAAAACAATGAAAATAACTACAGAAATATGCACAAGTGTGGACCAAAGGAAGTTAGCTTATTTTCCAAACTAGCCTAAATACACTAAATTGTTCCCCGGCAACGTCGCTAAAATTGATAACGTCCGAATACACTTCTTAAAGAGAAAGTTTACACGGTCGTCGCAATATTATGAGTCGAGGTCGATCCCACAGAGAACAATATGTAGGTGATTAGGCAAAATAGGAATTATCACCAATACAAATTAGTCAAACACTTAAAAGTGGTTTGGAGAGAAAATTAGAACTAATTAAGAAAATGTAAGCCAACTTAGAAAGCAAGTAAAATGATCAATGTCCACAAGCATAGATACACGGGAAACTACTCTCAAGTTACGATCCAAGGTATTTCACGATTTACAAATAATGGAGAGCTTATATTACTTAGCCTCGGATAATGACTCTAAATTAGCTTATTCTGAAGACTAACTAGACTACCTAATTGAATATCCCTAGAGCAATTAGGAGCATTAAGAACACCTGAATATGGCTACAAGTGGTGTCGCCTATCCCTAGGTCGATTCCATCAGATGAGGATTAACGCCACAAATTCTTAGTAATTATTCTTTCCCAACCCTGAGTCTGCCTCTTCCGAGTTCAAACCGAAGTAAATGGGGGAGGCCTAAGGTTACCTATTCCCTTAAGAAACATTAACAAACAAGAATAATTAAGAAAAATATTAACTCACTTCATTTGATTAAAGTCGTTCAATACATAAGCAAAATAAGAGTTTCAATCGAAACTTTAATCATGGCTATTCCCATAAACAAAATTCAAGTGAAGAAATAAATACGACACACTTAGATGTTCAATACAAATCAAGAAATCAAAGAAATAAAGCAAAGGTTTTAGAAAATGCTCAACCAAATCTTCAACCCCAAAGTGTGGTGTAGGAACCCTAGCTCTCAAACTTGTGATTTTCTCCCAATGATATTTTCCCAAATAAGCTTGGTCGAGTTTTGTATGAATTGGGACCAAAAAATGTGAAATTCCATTTCTGCACAGTTCCACCCTGAAAAGACTCATCGCGGTCGCGTGAACCACACACTCGATCACGTGAAGTTGACTTCATCGATGAGCAGTCACGTTTCACCTCTCGTAGTCGCGTAGCTCTGTTGACCACGTTGACTCTCGCGTACAAGTGTATCATCTTCGCGAGCGCGAAGAACAATTTCTGCTAGAGATATTTTTCTTCATTTGAGCTCTATTTTTTGCCTCGTTTTCACTTGGTTTAATCCCAATTCTCTTCATGACTCAATGTGCCTTAAATAATAGCAATACACACCCATAATAGCCACATGTTATAGATAAAAGACATAAAAACCAAATCAAAGAGACTAAAATAAGTGATAAAATCACCACTTATCATGTGCAAATATACAAATTAAACAGTGTTGGCATGCTTAAATTTTGATGATTGGCAAAATAAGCACACGTGGTAAATGAACCAGGTTCCTAGACATGTTCTATCAAATGGAGACGGTAGAACAAGATAGATAAGAGAACCAAATGATCAATGAAACATGTTTGTGAACATGTTCCAGCTCAAACAATACAGAGATTCAGAGGCAGACGAACCAGGTGGATGAAACAAGTTTGTGAACATGTTCCAGCGCAAGTCCTACAGCAAATAGGATTTGCAAATTTATGGTAAAGACATGACGGTCAAGTATGCATATTTCCTTACCATATTTGTTGGGATAAGTAAGACTTTTACACGGACAAGAAGCAGCCTCAACAAGGCAACAATACAAATACAACACAAACCCTAACATCTCATGGGCCTATGCGAAGAGGGTTTTGTATTTGCTGACCTATTGTGCACTCAATGTTATAAATATCTAAGTCTTACTAAGAAGCAAATTTGCACGCTTAAAAAGAGAGATTTAAGAATATTGAGCGATCAAGAGATATATCAAGAGTATTCAGAATCTAGGTGTGTGTCCCTAGTACAAGAAAAAGATTGAAGAAGCTGTCAATATAGTTTATGCTTTACAGTTCTTGAGTCTAGAAACTTTTATTAGGTTGTTTATCCTTTTTATTGGAAGCAACAGTTAGTAAAAACGTGGTAAAGTAAACTTCAAGTTAGGATAACTTGGAATGGGTTTAACAGTCTGAGGAGATTGTTAAAATAGGGAAAATAGGGATTAGAGTTTGTTAAAATAGGGATCAGAGTTAGTTCCTAGGTTACAGGGATTGTAACTTGAATTTACAGAGGCTCATTGTTGTAGTGAAGTTTTGAGGAAAATCTTACAGAGGAGTAGGTCGTGGTTTTTATCGCCTTTGTAAGGCGGTGGTTTCCATATAAAATCTTTGTGTTCTTTACTTATCTATTGTTTATATTCTGTAAGACGCTAGCATAGAATAGGTAGAGTAACATGTTCCATCCTATAGGCAAAATTGGATACGGCGTAGGATAGGAAGTAGGTCGTGCAACTTAACAAGTGGTATCAGAGCAGGTTCTCCTCAAAGAGGCTAACACCTTAGGAGAAGATCAAGATGAATGCTACACCACCTATTTGACACAGTGAAGGTCAGTCAACTTACTGGATACCATTATTTAATAGGAAGTACTACGCCTAGTGGAAGGCACGAATAGAAGACAATCTGCAAGCGGAAGACTATGACCTCTGGGATAGAATCACTGATGGTCCCTGTTGTAGGCTGTGCGTCCACCAAACAGTATATGAGGGACCTAGTTGTGTACCAGTTCCCTTATGCAATGTAGTATCTAAAGGACACAAGATGTTACTGTGAAAAACTCCTTGCTCAAGGGATTAAAAATCACGACATACCCTAGTAGGATTTCAACTCTACTACACGAGCAACTTCAGGTTATAACTCTATCGTAAGCTAGGAATTAACTCCCATAATCCCTCACCCTTACATTAACGCTTATGCAACCTAGGAACTAACCCTCGCAGTCCCTCCACACTTGCAATACTCTTGATTACAAGCACCTTCACTTAGCTAACTTTAGCTAAGGACTACTAAGGTTGACTACCTCTAGCCAAACCCAACTAATACACCTAAGCTAACTCTAGGCGAGAGTACCACTTAATAGATTGAAAGGTAAACTGCCTAAAAACTACTAAGAATTTGATATACCGACAACAACTTTCATTTTGGGAAGAGTAGGTTTACAATATAAAGCACATGAACAAAGACTTACAACAAACTAAAGAACATAGACTAAACTCATATCAAGATATGGTTCTTCAGCTTGAAAGTAACTTTGTTCTTCAGAGATCTTGAGAACTTGTATCGGCAACTTTGCACGATTTAGATTCGGTTCTCAAGTCTACCAAATATGTTGCCATCAGGTTGTAAATATAGTGAGAGCATGTGGAGTGAAAAGAGATCACTCTTCAATTTTGACTTAAAGCGTGGGCCAGCTAACTGTTGTACTTGTGTGCAACAAATGGATCAGCTTTACAACTGTTCTCTACTGACGATGCAAAGTGCACAGAGAGCAGATTACAGACCAGGTCTCTATCTGGTTATGAAACAGTTTGACAATCGTCAAAACATGAATTCACATGGAACTATCAATTTTTCCCTTTTTGATGATGACAAACTCATAGACAGATGTTCCTCCTGAGAACCAGCTTCCCGCTTGTTCCTCCTGCGAAGCAGACTATTCTTTTTAAAGCACTTCCGACATATTAGCAACAACACAAAGCAAATCATTCTTTTTAGAGCACCTGCAACATGTTAGCAACAACGCAACACATTTGTATAACATATCTTTTACGCAAATCCACTGTCACATCCACTGTACTTTTTCTCACAACGCAGCATGTCTTCCCCCTTAGTTCAGTAGCATGCCTTCCAGCACATCCACAGTACTCTTTCTCAAAACATACATAGTGATCCCATCACAAATATTCATTATTCCCCCTTTTGGCATCATCAGAAAAGCAACCATAGTGCAGCCAGTAAGAGGTACAAGTAGAGAATATTACAAGCAGAATCAACATAAGAAAGCAAGAAAAAGTGCCTAATATAAAACCCCAAGAATAGGAAGTAGTTCAAACAATACAAGTATATGTCAGAGTAAACTACTAATGTGCCAGTCAGACAAAAAGGATAGAGAGCATGGTTGTTAAGACATCAGCCAAGGAAGGACAAGGGAAGGGAACAGAGACTAAAGCAACATGCTAGGAGTTGATTATTAGAGGTGATCCAAGGCTTGAAGAAAATTGTCAATTTTCTCAATATAAGCGCCCTGATCTTGCAACATCTGGTTCCTGTGATCTTCCACTTTGATCTTCAACTGATCCCTCAAAAGAACATTCTCACCTTTTATTTGCTTGATTTCTGCATGTGCTGCCTTCAGGGATTTGGTAAGAACATAGATGGTGGAGCCTGCTCCTTTAGGCGCACACTCACAATCTTCCAGAGTAGCCATGGAGATCACATCCTCTTCTGTTCCTAAGGTTCTTTGGGCTAGTCCGCACATTAAAATGCCCAAGGACATTTGTCAGAAAAAAACCATAGGGAGGACCAGGATCATTTTCACTAGTGCTCACTGCATTGATCATGTGATTGATCATGATTGCTGGTAGATTGATCGGTTCAAGAGTTGACAAAGCTTCCATGAGTACCATATTTTTTGAAGTGACACTGCCATCCCTTTCACTTCTTGGTATGCGCATATTGTCTACAAACTCGAAAACCAATTGACAAGTTAGCTCGAGATCCTGTTTGAAAAGCTTTCCAGGACGGACTAACCTGACTTCCTTAACAATCACATTTTTGAAGGAGGTGGAAGCCCTTCTAGTCATACCCCTCAGTCCTTTGAGTGATACTCCCAAGACTTCGGCTAGTACTGCTTCAGTCAGCACAAAGTCTGTCATGTTCACTGTTAGGGCCAGAGCAGTGTCATCAAGATGAAGTAGATTTGTATACAGTTCCATTACTTCAGCTTCATATTGTAACATCTCGTACCTTTCGTAGTAAAACCATATGAATTGGAAGGGATTACGGTCATACGTGAGGTTATAAATGTAAGACCTCGTGATTTTGATGAATTTCGAAACTATTATATATTTCCTTGATATGGTATTTTTCTTTTTAAGTGAAACATTTTTGTGAAAATTTGATAAATATGATGTAGCTAGTTTTATTATTACTACTTTTCGATACACCGTAAATTATTTATATATGACATGAGAAAGTCTATAAATGTGATTTTATTTGTTACAAGAATAGAAATTATTTTCTTATGGGAAAGTTATTTTTTACGGTTTTGAGAATTAATAGTACAAAAAATTTGTACTTTTATATAAGGTAGCAAATATTAGAATTTGATAAAATATATTTTGTAAATATCTTGATTTGTAAGAAATATTAGTGTATGTATTAATATTATAAGGCATTTATGGATTATTAATATATTAATGTACTTATATGTCTATCTATTCGGAGAAATGATTTAAAACATTGGATGGGTGCATGTTAATTTTTATTTTTATTATTAATATAAGACAATTGGTGGGGCCAGACCACATGATCAATATTGATCATTATATACGTATATATACAAATTACTATGCATGGTTAACAAATATACCAATTACTATGCGTGCTTGACACATATACCAATTACTATGCAACCTTTTTCTTTTGCCATGTTTTGCTCTTATTAAATGTATTAGTGTGTGTTTTTTTTCTTTTCCATTACTTACACAATACAATTTTACAAATGAAATTAATATATCAATGCTGCCAACTAAATATAACCTCTTCGGGGTTATTAGTTTCATCATATAAATTTGTGTATCTTATTCATAGCATGATAAAAACGTCGCCTGTTGAGATGTTGTATGACTGGTATTTTTAATATGGTCACACTCCTGTTGATTTCATGCTTATAACCTCAGGTTCCTATGGATCATGGTAACATCAAAGATTACTTCATGGTGAAGTAAGGTGACGAGAAGCTTTTATGAAGGCAACCCAAGTTTGATTCATAGTCTACGACCTCCTGCGAGCTCGCATAAGCATCTCAGGTATGTTTTCAGTAAGAACTCATGGGGCGGTGATCGGAAGCTGTGATTTCAAGTTGTAGGAATTTTATATAAGTAGGTTATGGTTTGTTTTCTTATGGTATGAAGGTCGTTGGGGATTTGGTAGCTCGCGTAGAGCTTGTTTGTTGTTAAAAGAAGGTCAGGTGTGGAGTACACCATTGTATATAGCTTCGGGAGCTCGTCGCTCTTTGATTGCTTAAAGATATTGTTATTATAGATTGTCAATCTACCAATTACTATGCATGCTTGACACATATACCAATTACTATGCAACCTTTTCCTTTTCCCACGTTTTGCTCTTATTAAATGTATTAGTATGTGTTTCTTTTCTTTTCCATTACTTACACAACACAATTTTACAAATGAACTTTATATATCAATGCTGCAAACTAAATATAACCTCTTCGGGGTTATTAGTTTCACCATATAAATTTGTGTATCTTATTCATAGCATGATAAAAACGTCACCTGTTGAGATGGTGTATGACTGGTATTTTTAATATGGTTACTTTCCTGTTGATTTCATGCTTATAACCTCGGGTTTCTATGGATCATGGTAACATCGAAGATTACTTCATGGTGAAGTAAGGTGACGAGAAGCTTTTATGAAGGCAACCCAAGTTTGATTCATGGTCTACGACCTCCTGCGAGCTCGCATGAGCATCTCAGGTATGTTTTCAGTAAGAACTCATGGGATGGTTATCGGAAGCCGTGAGTTCAAGTTGTTGTAATTGTATATAAGTAGGTTATGGTTTGCTTTCTTATGGTATGGAGATCGTTGGGGGTTTGGTAGCTTGTGTAGAGCTTGTTTGTTGTTAAAAGGAGGTCGGGTGTGGAGTACACCATTCTATATAGCTTCTGGAGCTCGTCACTCTTTGATTGCTTGATGATATTGTTATTATAGATTTAGTATTTTGTTGGGCTGCTGTTGTGTTAATATTAGTCCATCTCAAATAGGTTTAATGTATATTGGGAGAATTGACTCGTTGTGGTCATTCGAATGTCGAATAGAGGTACGAAAGGCTATTCCTTGACTTGCCGTCATGGCACGACGTGTGTTGTTTGTTTCTTATATGGACCATGAGTGTCTACAACTAATGAATGCATTGCTTTCTTATTGTAAGTCTTGTGAGCCTCCTAAGAAATGGTATATGTCCATATTCGGTACACTCAAGCGTTTACCCATATAGTCAAGCTTCAAGTTGTTATGATGAAATTAGAGTTTCCCATAAGTATGAAGACGTGGATGGTATATGAAGTATAATGAAAGAGGTCATAGAGCGTTGTCAAATATGAAAGACGCTTAAGATAAACGATAGTATGTTAAGGCTAACCCTTCTTTCTTTTGGCATGTTTTAAAATGATTTGAGATGTAAACGAGTATTGTTTCAAAAGCTCCATCCTTAAAAAAAATTAAGGACTCCATCCTTAAAAAAAAATTAAGGGTATCAGTGTTGTTCGACCCTTAGCGATATTCTTCAAATATGATACAAATCAGATCTTAAGCTTTATTGAGACTCATGATATTTATATCGGTCCTTCATAATGTGATCGGAAGTATAACGACCTTACATCACTCTGATAAGTTCAGAATCGTGCTCTTAAGAAATGCACTATGAAACATGTTTGTTATAGGGTTCATAAGTCCCTAATGAGAACCATGATGCTGGTATTAAGTCTTGTAGCATAATCAGGAGATGAATAAGAATAGGTTACCTCAGAAGGAATCTTAAGAACTCGGAATTGTAGATTGTAAGTTCCAGGTAACCACGTTGATGTTAACAGATAAGTAGTGACCATTATGGGTGTATAAAAGTTACTATGTTAGTTATAAGATCCCTAATAGGGCATATGATATTAGAAAGTAAAGCTCATGACGTATTCATGAGATAGTTAATGTTGGGTCAATTCAGAAGGTATTCTAACAATTTAGAAGTACATTTATAAGACTAAGGGTTACACAGAAGCTAAAAGATAAAGAATGAACACTAGAAGTGTATAAAGGGTACCTATGGGGGATAAGTGGATCGGGTTGCACACCGCAACATACATACAGATAATTGGATCGGGTCACACGCTGTAACATACGTATAGATAATTGGATCAGATTGCACACTGCAACGTATATACAGACATTTGGATCGGGTTGCACGCTGAAACATATGCATATACATGATTCACGCTCTACCATCGGGCGATAATCGAATGGGTAGTTACCACTGAGCTACGACCGATTGGACAGTTACCAGTGACCAGTTGGGCAGATAACGTTACGATGATGAGGGAGTCAGTACAGTAACATTATAGATGTATAAGACATACCACAGTTATACGTAGGAGGTTATAGTACCATACACGTTATGACCGTCAGCGGTAAGACACATGTTTACATGTTGATTCTTATCTTTCTTCTTTACAGTATATGTTTGTTATATTACATACGTTGGGCAGTTACGCATTTACCACCGAGCTATGGCCGGTTGGGCAATTACGCATTTACCACCGAGCTATGGTCGATCGGCGATTAGGGTTCGTTGATATTAGCTACGAAGAAGCGACTCGATATAAATAATATATCCCTGTAGAGTAGCATCATACATAAGTATAATCATTATGGCCCTCAGTGGCAATACAGATGTTTCAAGTTAATTCGTATCTCTTTCATTGATATGTCTTATTGTTATATTTCATGTTTGTCTTATGTACTCGGTACAATCTTTCTGCACTGACGTCCCTTGGTTGGGGGCGCTACATTTATTTATGTTCACGTTGTAGGTTCAGGTATACCCAGTGGCAGGCATCCATTGTAGATGGTACAGATGTTTCGCGAGAAGGTGTAAGCTCCATTTCTACCTGGGGCTGAGTCAGGTCTGGTATTATCATTGATGTTAAAGATTTTAGGTAGGCCTGGGCCCTGTCCCGACTATGTTATGTCAGTTAGATATTCAAAGAGGCTTCATAGATGTCTGTGGTCAGGTTCAGTGAGTGCATGTTTTATGTCCAGTTGTATATACAGAATCTTATAGATTTTCAGACTTTACTACGTTATGTTCCTTCGGTACAGGTTCATAGTAGACGCATATAGAATGTAGTCTGTCCCAGTCGAGACTGGGGCATGACACATACACACAAGGAGCCGGTGGAGTAAGAAGATGTGTCCACTTTTGAAATTTCACCATCTCCCACAGTTCTTTCATCCCTGTCTCTTATTTTACGTTTATATCAATCATCATCCCAAAGAGAATCTTCTGCGTTTGGAGATGTTCCTTTCTTAATTCAATTTCATGTCTATCAACGGCACTTGGCCTCCATTTCTTTTGTGAGGCAGATTGAGTATCACTTTCTTCTCCTTCTGAGTCCTCCTCTCCTCTTGTCATTTCCTTTGATTTCCTTTTCTTGTTTTCCTTCATAATCAAAGATCTTATTGCTCAAAGAGAAAAGTATGATATCACCATCGGAGTCAACATTTTCTCCTGAGTTTTCTTTTGAGGCACCAAGTGCTTTAGCGCAAATGGGACACCAAGTTTTCTTCTCAGGGTGAGAGATGGGAATGACATCTGTAGCCATTTCTTTCCTGTTAAGATTTTTAACTTGTTGTCCTTTAGAGTTGTTGATGTTACCTCTTCCCATTCCAACCTGTCTGCTTGTTTCGTCCGATTCTTTTGAAGAGGAGCCTGATGATCTTTCCTCAAGATTCAAAGGTCCTATTAGTTCGAAGACACCACATAGAAATGTAGATATGCTTTGGTTAGAGGAGATTGAGTACTCTGAGGATGACGATTGGGAGTTTATTTAGATTTGGCTTGAATGAGGGTTTGAGATATTTGTACTCGGTAAGAGTGATGAGATAGGAGTTAGTTCAGACGGCCTTGTATAGGACAAAAGAAAAAATGAGAATCTTAGTAGCCTGACAATTTTGGTAAGTGAAGAGAGAGGACTAGAGAGACACATTTAAGTTGCCCGAGATGACATTTTAGGACAGGTGTGAGAGTCGAGATAGATTAGGTCAGAAGTGAAGCGTCGATTGGAAGACTTATGGTTTGAAGTTTGAATTAGAGGACGCTTGACCGACTTGGCAATTAAATAGTTAAGAACATATGAAGGTACTGAAAAAACTACTAAACTGAGTCACAGAGAGACCGAGTCTCTGGATAGTTTTGACCATGCTGAGCAACAGTTCTTTACTTTGTTCATAAGCTGTCCTGCACCTCCATGTGTGCATACCTCTTCTTCTTTCACATCCACCTTCCTTTTCTCTCCCTCAACCTATGGCTTGGGTCCCTTATGGTTATAAAAGGGATGGATCAAGTTCCACTTCACCGAAACAGGTAGCACATTCCCTTTCTTCTTCTTCTTCTTCTTCTTCTTCTTCTTCTTCTGAGGTCTTGTCTTTTGAGAACCAATTTTGTTTGTGCCTAAACTAGTTTTCCTTTTAATGAAGTCTCTATTCCTCTGAAAAGATTCAATTCTTGCTTTACAAGACTCCTTGGAGTAACCTACTCGCCCGCAATGAGTGCAAAGCCAAATCTCAATGGGAGAGACATACTTGCTGTGGGGACTGTAAGGTGTCTTCTTGTAACCAATTCCTTCGCTACCGCTTCCTTTACTTTTATACATGGAGGTATTTACGTCAGAGGACCAAGTCCACTTGAGAGTTTTATTAAGATCAAGCTTAATTCTGTTCAACTCTTCCTTCAATTGCTTGCTCCTCTCGACTTCAGTAGTGAGACTTAGCTTTGCCTCTTTGATCTCATCTCCAAGCTCGAAGTAAATTTTACTAGCTTCACCTTTCCCTTTAAGAGAAGCTCTTGTTTCCCCTTTTATTTGACCTTCCAGGATAATATTCAGCTGATTTATCTCATCAACCTGCTCTCTCATCTCTCCAATCGACACCAACAAATTGTCTCTTTCAAGTTCAGAATTTTCGATTTCAAGAGTTAGGGCATCCTTTTCATCAATAAGGGCATGATAGGCATCAATTAACACACCTGATAGTGACATGAGTTTATTTAGAGAGTAGGCTCTCAGGTTTTTCTTTACTGCTAAGAATTTTACCTCTTCCACTTCATCACTATCGTTTAAATCTGACTTTGACATGAGGGCAAGAATAGACTTATACTTGGAGGCTTCGCTTTCAATGGCCATCATGGATGTATCCTCTCTGTCGTCCTCATCTTCAGACTCACTGGAGAAGTCCCTTAATGCAGCAAGTGTCTGCTTCACTGTTTCATCAACAGTTTCCTTTCTTTTGAGCCTTTTTGAGGGAGCTGGTTTCTCCTTGCAGTTCTGTCATAACTGTCTTGTTTACTCAAAGAACATTTTTACCGAAGTGACCAGGTCTACCACACCTATGGCAGAGATAGTCATTTCCTTTGGAGTTTCTGCTAAAGCTTCCTGCCTTTGGGATCCCACCACCTCTTCAGATCAGTTTAATCGATCTTCGTGTGAGATATGCCAGTTCAGATTCATCATCACTTGAGTCTTCAGCGATGATTAAATCGTGCATCCTAGTCTTCCACCACCCATAGTATTATCCATTAAATCTAGGTGGCCTGGTGAAAGACTATCCTTCTTCTAAGTTTGGTGGCGCTGCCATTGTACAGATTATTTTTAGGTGTTAACCTTTTAGAAAGCACTTGCTCTGATACCAATTGTTGTAGGTTGTGTCTCCATTAAATAGTATAAGAGGGACCTAGTTGTGTACCAGTTCCCTAATGCAGTGCAGTATGTAAAAGACACAGGATGTTACCGTGAAAAACTTCTTGGTCAAAGGATTAAAAATCACGACCTACCCCTGTAGGATTTCAACTCCACTACACGAGCAACTTTAGGTTACATCTCTATCGTAAGCTAGGAATTAACTTTCATAATCCCTCACCCTTACAATAACACATATGCAACCTAGGAACTAACCTCCGCAGTCTCTCCATACTTATAATACTCTGATTACAAGCACCTCCACTTAGCTAACTCTAGCTAAGATCCACTAAGGTTGACTACCTCTAGCCAAACCCAACTAATACACCTAAGCTAAATCTAGCTGAGGTTACCACTTAATAGATTGAAAGGTAAACTGCCTAACAACTACTAAAAATTTGATAGACCTACAACAGCTTCCTTTTTGGGAAGAGTAGGTTTACAATTTAAAGCACATGAACAAAGACTTACAACAACCTAAAGAATATAGACTAAACTCATATCAGGATCTGGTTCTTTAGCTTGAAAGTAACTTTGTTCTTGAGAGATCTTGAGAACTTGTGTCGGCAGCTTTGCACGATTTAGATTCGGTTCTCAAGTCTGCCAAATATATTGCATCATGTTGTATATATAGTGGCAGCATGTGGAGTAAAAAGAGACCACTCTTAAATTTTAACCTAAAGCGTTGGCTAGCTTACAGCTGTACATAGGTGCAGCAAGTGGCTCGGCTTTACAGCTGTCCTCTACTGACGATGCAAGGTGCACAGAGAGCAGATTACAGACCAGGTCTCTATCTAGTTCTAAAATAGTTTAACAATCATCAAAACATGAATTCACATAGAACTATCAGTCCCCAATGCCCTACAAAGAAGTGCACTGATGGAGCTGACATAAAAAAGGAGAAGAGTGAGTACCTTGAAAGTGATTACAAGATGCTAGAGAAAAATGCTAAAGCCAAAAATGTCTTGATTTACGGATTAGGACCATATGAGTACAACAAGATATCTAGATGTAAAATAGCCAAACAAATCTGGGATGCACTGACAAATGCTCATGAGGGAACACGTCAAGTCAAGGCACTCAGAAAGGTTATGTTTGCCACTGATTTTGAAAATTTCAAAATGAAACCAAAAGAAACCGTCTCTGAGATGTTTACCAGGTACACGTCTCTTATGAATGAACTGACATCACTTAGGAAAACCATTACCACAGAAGACTCTGTGGATAAAGTCTTGAGAATCATGCCCAAGGTCGTATAAGATAAAAGTCACTACAATAAGAGAAGCCAAAGATATTGAACCTATGTCTCTGGATGAACTGATAGGAAATCTGAAGACGTATGAGATGGACATGAGAAGCTCCAAGGATGAGGAGACAGCTGAGAAAAGGTGTCTATCTCTCAAAGCATCTGAAAGTGATGATTCTGAAGTGCCAACACGAAATATAGTGGATGTTACAAGTGTGACAAGGATGATCACCTGATAAAGGACTGTCCCTTATGGGAAATAGAATGGAAAGGGAAAAAGCTTAAAAGAACAAGCAGAAGGAACAGGTTAAAGAGAAAAGAAATGAGGACACCAAAAGGGCCATTGTTGCAAGATGGGCTTCAAATGAGGGCTCAGAAGATGAAGGGGAACACTCTGCGCTAATGGCAATTGGAGACTTAACCTCAAACAGAGAAAAGGAGATTAAAATCAAGACAAAAGAAAGTAAGCAAAACTAGTAATTGGACAGCGCATGCTCAAGACATATGACTGGAGATAAAGAAAGTTTTTGCTCACTCTCAGCACCAGAAGGGGGAAGTGTAGCGTTTGGGGAAGGTAAAAAGGGGCAAGTCGGGGCAAGTCAAACTAATAGCAAAAATAGATAGATTAGAGAATCATGTAATTGACAATGTTTACCATGTAGATGGACTGCAACACAATCAATTGAGCATCTCACAGTTGTGTGACAAGGGAAATATAATAGTATTCACATTTGTAGGCTGGTATGTTCTTTGATCCCAAAATAGGTAACACAGTTCTAACAGCTCTACGATACAAAAAATGTGTACAAAGAAGATATCATGGGAATACCTGGTAATGACTTAAAATGCCTAAGTGTTATAGACTGCTACCCTCTACTATGGCATAAGAGACTAGGTCATGCTAGCCTTGGTCAACTAAACAAACTAGTCTCCAAAGACTTAGTGATTGATTTACCAAACATTAAGTTCAAATATGACAAGGTTTATGGTGCTTGTGCTAGGGGAAAACAGGTGAGATCATCGTTCAAATCGAATAAGGTAGTCAGCATAACCAGGTCCCTGGACCTGGTCCATATAGATCTGTGTGGACCAATGAGAATAATGTACAGGGGAGGTAAGAGATATATGTTTATTATTGTTGATGATTTCACTAGATTTACATGGATACTATTTCTTGCATCTAAAGATGATGCATATGACGCATTCGTGATCTTGATTAACGTCAATCAGATCTGACCATGGAACTGAATTAAAAAATACAAAATTCGAAGAATATTGTTCCACAAATGGCATTGACCATAACTTTTCTGCCCTAGAACCCCACAGCAAAATAAAGTAGTTGAAAGGAAGAATAGGACATTATAAGAGATGGATAGAACAATGATGCTTGCCAGCAATATTGCCAGAAACTTTTGGACTGAAGCCATAAAAACATCTTTCTACATTCTAAATAGATGCATGACTAGGTCTCTATTGAATAAAACCCCTTATGAACTGCTTAAAGGAAGAAAGCCTAACATCTCTCATCTAAGAACCTTTGGATGCTGATGCTTCATTCAAAACAATGAAAAAGAGTCTCTAGGGAAGTTCGATGCACGAAGTCATGAGGGAATTTTTGTAGGATATGCACAAAACAGCAAAGTATACATGGTGTTTAACAAAAGAACTATCTTTGATAGAAGAAAATGTACATGTTGTCTTTGATGAATCAATTGTTATTTATGAGAAACAGGTACATTATGATGATAATGATGATAAGTACCCCATATTCAGCTATACCACGAGAGAAAATAGTGCAATTCAAAGTGAAAATGAGCCAAGTAAGTTACTTAATAACTCAAATCAGTCGATAAGTGAAGAGAAAGTTTGTAAGATAAGGGGACAACAAATGAAACCCCTGATGAACCTTGTTCACCAAGTAAGGTTCAGAATGAAAACTCCTTAACCCCACATGGAGTAGTTTCAAGAAGATTTAAATACCAAGGATCTCATCCCATAGATAATGTATTGTCGGATCTAAACTCCCATAGATAAGGTCCAGGTTAAAGAATCTATATGCTTTTAATGCATTCCTACCTATTGTTGAGCCCAAAAAAGTTAATGAGGCTTTGCAGGATGCAGATTGGACTATTGCAATATAGGAATAACTTAATCAGTTCGAACGAAATAAGGTGTGGTACCTTGAACCAACACCAAAGTATAGAACAATAATTGGCACAAAATGGGTATTTCGAAACAAGCTAGATGAGAATGGAATAGTCACACGGAACAAGGCGGGGTTAGTGGTCCAGGGGTTTAATCAATAAGAAGGATAGACTATGATGAAACGTTTTCCCCAGTGGCAAGATTAGAAGCAATAAGGCTCCTTATAGAATTTGTAGCCCACACGGAATTCATACTCTACCAATGTGAAGGGTGCCTTTTTATATGGGTACTTGAAGGAGGAAGTATATGTCAAGCAGCCTCTAAGCTTCGAAGATGATAAACACCCTGAGTATGCTTACAAGCTCGATAAAGCACTATACAGACTCAAGCAACCTCCAAGAGCTTGGTACGAAAGGCTATCACGATTTTTTCTAGCACGTGGCCACACTAGAGGAAAAATAGACAACACACTATTCTTGAAGTTCAAAGGAAAGAACTTGCTGGTTGTGCAAGTTTATGTGGATGATATTAACTTTGGAGCTACAAATGAGTCGATGACTACAGAATTTGCTGAATTAATAGGGAGTGAGTTTGAGATGAGTATGATGGGAGAACTGAACTTCTTTTTGGGACTACAAATCAAGAAAACAGCAACGAGCACCATGATCCATCAACAGAAGTATGCTAAGAAACTGCTCAAGCGGTTCAAAATGGAAGATACAAAGGCAAGTGATACTCCTATTGCAACAACCACAAAGCTTACCGTGGATGAACTCGGTCCACGGTTGAAGAGCGTAAAACTATACGGCAGGTATGATTAGCTCCTTCGTATTTCATCGCTAGTCGACTCCGACATTGCATTCAGAGTGGAATTATGTGCAAGATTTCAAGCGAATCCTAAAGAGTCTCATCGAAAAGTTGTGAAAAGACTCTTGAGATATTTGAAAGGAACAAGTAAGTCAGGGCTATGGTATCCTAGAGATAGAAACTTTGATCTAGTTGGATATGCTGGTACTGATTACACAGGGTATTTGGTAGATAGGAAGAGCACTACAGGTATGGCAAACTTATTGGATCATGTTTGGTCTCCTGGGAGACAAAGAAACAAATTTTTTTGGCACTATCTGCTGCTGAGGCAGAATACATGGTTGCTGCATCATGTTGTGCTCAACTGCTATAGATTAAGTAACAATTAAAAGATTTTGGTATGAAAACTGATTGTGTCCCCATATTCTGTGACAATACTAGTGCTATCAACATTGCAAAAAATCTCGTTCAGCATAAGAGAACCAAGCACATTGACATAAGACATCACTTTTACTTGACAATGTCGAGAAAGGTCTTATTTCAATCCAGTTCTATGCCACTGAAAATAAATTGCAGACATTTTCACAAAAGCCTTAGGAAGAGAACATTATGAGCGAAACAGGTTGGAATTGGGGATGATTAAGATTGCTTAGGTACTCCTTAATGGTTGGTCAGAATAGTTGCATCAAAATCAATAAGCTAAAATTGAATAATATTCTACTCAATCTTGTACATTTAGTTATATGTCCTGTGCTCTGGTAAGGTCATGATCTCATAATGTCTAAAGAACGATTCAGTCACAGCAGCCAAGAATTAGCAAATGTATCAGATTCTACATTGGTACTTCAGGTATGTATTCAATCCTTGATTATTATTAGTACAGTCAGGCTAAAACATGTTGTTGAACCTATTCCAACCTTCATAGTCTACGCTAGCTATTAAAAACTAGGGGTAACAAGGGGAACTTACACAAACCAGTCAATATTGAAAAACTCCTCTATATTAAATAGCTCTATCTTGGATACCTAACACAATAAAATTTGTCTCTTCCCAACTAGTTGTAGCTCAACCCCTCTCTCTCCTATTAAGTATTAAAAATTTTAGGGCAAGTCAAACTCATCTTTCATAAAATTATACTCAAAATGTCAGATTCATTCTCCTTCTTAATAATTTTTTCTCATCAATGAGGGATTGTGATAAGTCAAGTGACAGATTGCATATTTCAGTGATCCACAACCCTCCCTTTTCACCAATACTAATTTACTTCCCAAGGAGTGAGGGTTCAACAGAAACGAACCTTACCCTAATTGTCGAACTTGGAGAGCCTGTGGAAGGCTCAGAGCCATTTTTTGTGCCACTACAAAAGAAAAAGGAAGAGTCTGTTGTTCAGGGGGGAATATTGGAAGAGGCCAAGGAATGAAAGAACAGGGTAGGCATGAGAAAATATGAGAAATTATTCGAAGTAGAGCCATTAACTACATAAGCTGCATCTACTCATTTGAAGAAAAAGGCGTGGGTGGATTCGGACAACTCTAGAAGGGTAGTGGATAAAATTGCCTGAGATGACCGAAATATGCTAAATCTAAGTCCCTTTTGAGTTGAAACCCTTCCACTCTAGTCAAATATACCTATCCTCCTTCTGTGTCTTTTAACCTGCTTAACTAGTGTGTACTGTCTTATGTGATCAGTGGCTCAATATTTATTTCAAGGTGCTAATAAAATTGCTTGCTTTTCAAATCTATGGATTGTGTGCAATATGAATCCTATACCTAGATATAACATTGATAGAGCGATCCTACCTTGAGCATATGTGATAGCCCCAATGGCCATGAGTTTAATATTGTTATATTCAATTGATGCTTAACTGAACTGACACAACTTTTCAATGATGCCAAAAGGGTGAAGAAGTATCCTATGTAATGCTTATGACCCTGCTATGGTAACCTGGTTCAATCTTAGTTTTCATATTATTTAAACATGTTACAGATTGGGCTGAAGAACATGAAGTTTGTCATCATAAAGGGGGAATTTGTTAGCATGCTTAAGTTTTGATGATTGACAAAATACGCACACGTGGTAAATGAACCAGGTTCCCAGACATGTTCTACCAAATGGAGACAAGAGAAGAAGATAGATGAGAGAAATAAATGATCAATGAAACAAGTTTGTGAACATGTTCTTATCTCAGACAATACAGAGATTCAGAGGCAGACAAACCAGGTGGATAAAATAGGTCTATGAACATGTTCCAGCGCAAGTCCTACAGCAAATAGGATTTGCAGATTGATGGTAAAGACTTGACGGTCAAGTATGCAAATTTCCTTACCATATTTGTTGGTATAAGTAAGACTTCTACACGGACAAGAAGTGGACTCAACCAGCCAAGAATCCAAATATAACACAAACCCTAACATCTTATGGGCCTACTCGAAGAGGGTTTTGTATTTGCTGACTTGTTGTGCACTCAATGTTATAAACATCTAATTCTTACTAAGAAGCATATTTGCACGCCCACAAAGAGAGATTTCAGAATATTGAGCGATCAAGAGACATATCAAGAATATTTAGAATCTAGGAGTGTGTCCCTAGTACAAGAAAAAGATTGAAGAAGTTTTCAACAATATTGAAAAACTCCTCTTTATTAAATAGCTCTGTCTTGGATACCTAACACCATAAAATCTATCTCTTCCCAACTAGTTGTAGCTCAACCCCTCTCTCTCTCCCATCAAGTATTAAAAATTTTAGGGCAAGCAAAACTCATCTTTCATAAAATCATACTCAAAATGTCAGATTCATTCTCCTTCTTAATAATCTTTTCTCATCAATGAAGGATTGTGATAAGTCAAGTGACAGATTGCATATTTCAGTGATCCACAACCCTCCCTTTCCACCAGTACTAATTTATTTCCCAAGGAGTGAAGGTTCAACAGACACAAACCTTACCCTAATTGTCGAACTTGGAGAGCACAGGGGTAGTGAGAAAAAGGCTCGAAGAGAACCATTAACTACCATTTTTTGTGTGGATGAAAGAATAAAATATAAAAAGAAAAAGGAATAACATGAGCGAGCGGGGGAATATAACGGAATATAACGTGAATGCATGATGAGCCTTTATAAAACGTAATAAGTCATAATACTTAATAAAATACTTGTTTAAACATGAGTGCGGAAATAACATGAATGAGCCAAAATGGCTATACGACTCCGAAAGTCTGACATAACATAACTGACTTGTCTAGTCTATGAAACCTCTATCATGAGTCTGACCAGAAAACATGCTTGCTGGGACAAGGCCCCCAGCATACCTTAGATGCATAACTAATCATAAAATAAAAGTTGACTAAACCCCGAATGAGATGGGGCTCACCAAAAGCCGATACGAATGTTGTCCTACCGAGCGATGTGTCGTCCGTAAATACGTACCGCATCGTGAAATGCAGCCCCGGGCAATAAAAGGGGACGTAAACCACATTGAATGTCACCTTGGTATGTAAAGCAACGAAGAGAAATAACATGGGACATGAATAATATATGATAAGAAGCGAAACCGAATGAAAAACCGGACATGAGCATGAGACATGATATACATATATATATATATATATATATATATATAAATATATATATATATAACATACGTAAAACATGATAAGTAGGGAGAGCATTTCATAAACCGACATGTGATATCACCACGTGGGTACGTGGAGTCTGGTCCCGCCGCGACCAGCAGAGCCCTCATACCTTGCCAGGGTATAAGATGGTATCGTGCCGATGGATCCATTCATGTAAAATTAAGGTATCGTCCTATGGGCGGAGCGATCCTTGTCCTACGGTGGCTACGTAGTTTCGGGCTATCCGAGCCTTCTCGGTAATTCGTGCAACTCCCAAAAACATGAACATAATATAGTTGGCTAAGCCCATGATTTTCGTGAAAATAACTTGTAATCATGATTTCACGAAATAACTTGTAACATAGCTTGTATCATGGTTTCATGAAATAACTTGTATTTAGCATGTATATATCTTGTATCATATAAACATAATTATATGATTTAATTGCATGAAAACTTGTAGACATATAGGATATTCATGAAATAATCATTCTTAGTCAAAAACATGCATGCAAGAACCCATGGAATACAAAATATGGGTTTTCATGGATTACGGACAGATTCTCAATAATCATAAAGAAATATTAAGAACTCAATGATGGAATTATAACAATTCATACATAATATAATCATGGACATGGACCTAGGGTTATCATGAGCATGGTATAGAAACCCTAGTTTTAGTAGAGAATCATAATTTATGGATTATGAGGCGTGGGGAAGAAACAATGATGTTCCCACACGTAGATAGTAACTCTACATACCTTAGTCGCTCCAAAACTTGAATTAAAGACTTGAGCTTTGAAGAAGATTTCCAAAATCTTGAATTCTTGAACCTTGAGATGGGTTTTCTTGAAAACCCTATGTTAAGAATGATGGATTCTTGCTTAATGATCATGAACGTATGTTGGAATTGACTTGGATTGCATGGAATAGGCTTACCTTAAAGTTTCTTGAAGGTTGGGAGAGAAGAGCTTAGTCCTTAGGGCTTGAGAGACTTCTTTAGGGTTCTTTACCTCAGAAAAATTGGTTTAAAACGAAGTGGGAATGAATATAATGAAATTTGGCTCTTAAAACGTCGTGGTCGGTGCGCGGTCGCGCAGCTGGAGGTTACTTCGCGCAGGTGATCGCGCAGCGAAAGCGATGCTGCTTGCCTGCGCGGTGCGCGATCGCGCGACTTCGCGCGAGTAAAACGGGTATAACTTCTAGCACGAGCTCCGTTTGAGCTCCATCATATATGGTTGGAAAATATTTCAAAGATATACAACTTTCATGTTTTGAGTTTTCTCAAATTCTAACGTCACTACCCGAAAACTGGCCATAAGTACAACTATCTCAGACTTAGACGAATTTAGAAGGCCTTAAGAACTTCACTTTTTGGTTTGACTTCAAAACGACTGTTTATCACCCGAATGGATTCATATAGCTAAAATATGATCTTTATACTAGTTTCATACGTTCACATCTAACTCGGATTTACGGGATATTACCGATATGGTTTAGTATGAAAGTACGAGGTGTTACAATATCTCCCCCTTGGGATCATTCGTCCTCGAATGATGGGTCGTGGTTAAGATTGGGACATGGCTTGAATACTTGAACATGAAGGAAACATGACATAAAACATAAGAGCTTGATATGGTTACGTGGGAACATGGTCATGGATCATGAGAACTGAATACGTGATTACATGGAAACATGTACTTGGGGAACATGAAACTGAGTAGCGACTACATGAATGAGAATCATGAAACATTTGTCCTCGATTTGTGACTAGTGGTTAAGAATCGCTACTAACTTTGGAATCTACAAAATTTATGGCAGGACTTCCTTCATAATTCGGACCCTCACGACATTTCTCAAACGCCTGCCAAATAACTAAAGTACCAACACACAACTCACATAGCATCTTAATACGCATGATGTGACATAACGTGATTACTGAATCTTGAATGTAGCTAATATAAATACTGAGCTAGCTTGAACACACGAATATTGGTTGAATGATTACATGATTACTATACATGGGGTTTGGAAGAAATGCGTAGGCACGAATGACATGAGTACTGGAAATAGGCATGAACATGACATGATTACCTGGGCGTGAGATGTATGACGTGGGACATAAATACACGAAGGCTGGATGACATGAATACATGAGTGCTAAAGCGTCATGAGATACGAATACGTGTGAAAATGGATATCGTAACATGGAATCTGGATGTCGAAAACATGATTGTTACAACATGTGGGTTGAATACTAAGCGCGTGTAGGATTTGGATACTTAGAGACTTAATCATAGACGTTCGTATGTCACCATGGTAATATGAGATAGGAGTATGACTTAGGCTTTGAATGTAAGCGCAACTATGACTTAGGCTTTGAATGTAAGTGCAACTCGATGTGAATGCGATAGACTTGAGTCATATAACAAGAATATGATCCTAACATAGGTGTTCATAAATCTCTAGCATAGGCATGACATGAATACGTCGAATCTGAGTAGAATACTCCCGAGATAAGTACCATAGGGTACATGAAAAGATATCTATTTGAATATAGGAATGCACCTTACTTCTGATTATCTTGCTAGTCGTTAATCATGATTATAAATACCTTAGCTCATCTTGCTCATTCTCGTGAGCTAATTATAGAGGACCTAGAGAAAAGGAATTATTAGTACTATTTATATAAGATACTTTGCTTTGGAGAACGTACATGACATGGTGCATTGTACATGGAGGACGTAACGTGGAACATGCGTACATGGGAACGTGAGTCATATGGCATGAAACGTGAATAGCATGACATGGGGCATGGGACCATGAGCAACCTGACATTTACATGAGTACATCATGGATGCATATCGTGGCGCCGGACCTAATTTCATGAGTATTGAGCTATTAATAAGACATAAGCGTGATTTGCGTGGAGTACAATTGTAGGCTCACTCTTGGGTACTCATAGACGTACATGGGGATGGATAAGATATCACTTTTGGAACTTAGCTATACTTACGAATGGGACATGGTTCAACATAGTTTACTCTTATTACTGTAAGTCGACACCCTCATTATAAAATAAGACTCATGAAGGCAAGGATCATAGGCATAAATGCTTCGTTCGTCAAGCACCTAAGGCATAAGTAGAAAGTCATCTTGAACTTAAACGGGGCATAAGTACTTTGAAAAGAAAATGGCATCCTTTGTGCCAAGCTACGAGTCGCTTTAAAACAAGAACCGGAGGAACATAAGCATGAGTTACGTAGAATCGTGGGTAGGACATCCATCTTGACTTACTTCTTATCATTACCTACCAACCCCACTGTTATGCTATCTCTATATGTGGATGCTCAAAGAAGTCGGTCGTGGGCACGAGTACGTGAGAACGTAGGTAGCATATCTTTGGAGTTGAAATAAATCATTTACCTAAGGCATTTTTCCCTTGTTCAAGGACCAGGTGGGCATTAGGATTCTTAGTCTTTAAACTATTGTGTTACCTTCTCCTCAATCATTATCAAAATCAACATCATATTCGGAAAGCACTTAGAAGCTAGAACGTGGTCATGGGTATAAAAGCACGATAGATACGTGAGACATGAATGCGGTCTTTAACCTTGGACATGAGCAGAACTTGATGTGATAAACATGAAAGAACATTCCCTCGCATAGCTTACTATCGTATGGAGACTTAATTCTTGTATCTTAAACATGGAGTGTAAAGCTTTAACAAGGGCATAAGATAGGTATGCTATGCATGTGTAGAGTACGTTTGGGCATTGGTACTACATAGTGCATGAATTATTCAGAAATTGGAACCGCTATACCTTTAAAATCCGCTATTCGATCTAGAACTTTATCTCATAACATAATTACCTAGTACTTGATCTCAATAGCATGACAAAATCACATTCTACGCACCTTATCTTGGCTACATGAAATTGTGATCCTCTGACATAATCTCCTTAACCTATCAACTTACAAAACACATAATCTATATCGGCACCTTATCGCACGATCTCCCCCTTAGTTCAAAAGCTGACGTTTAAAGCTTGTGGATCTCTCGAGTTAGCGATAAGTGGTCATCTAGTGGTTCTGCTAATTTCCTCTAAAATACCGAAGACTCATTTTTTTTCGCTTACTTAAAGCAAGTCTTACTTACTGGGAAAACTGTATTACTTAAATGAACGGGTTTCTAATGTATATAACTGGCATACTAGGCTTTGTCAGTCTTGAGGAAAACTCTTTTCTGATAACCCTTAAAGGCTCTTCTTCTGTAGCTTGCTCTCTTATTGCTTAGATAGTTTTCTTCTTTCACCAATTTCTATACCTCAAATTTAACTTAAACCCTTTGTGTTCTAACACGCCTTCGGTGTATTCAGACAGTTACCCACTTAGTAGTGCTAACTTGACTAAGTACTCAAATCGTACTTCTACTAACTCGCCTGAAAATTTCTAATTCACCGTATCTATTCAAACTTACTTACTATGCTTCTGTTAACCACTTGCTAGCATCACATTATCTAATTCTTCTCTGAGTACTAAAGTGAAGCATAAGGTTATTTCTAACTTTTCCTCCTTATCTGACTCTATTCTGGGGTTGTATACTATCTTTCTGAACTATAGACACGGATCACACCTAGGGAAATTTTATTTGTCTCAAATTCTCAAATGAGAAATTGGAATAACTAACCCCAAACTCCCTATACACTTTCAAAATTATATCATACTATACACATCAGGGATAAATACTTAATCACATAACCTAAGAGGGAATTGTCATATCTTTTATCTCATAGTAATATCTGCTTCTTGTAGTAACTCACTAACATCATACTCTCTAGGTACGATTCGAATAAGCTTAAATAAATTATGACTAACCCTACAAAAAAAATTCAATATCGTCTGCTCGTGATTTTCTTATCGCATCAATCCCTTCCTAGTCATGTACATAGATCATATGGCAAAAATATATATATCCTTATAAAAAAAAGTCAAGACTTTCTAGTATTACGGGTGGTTGGCTCTTAGGCTATTTCTGCTCAAAACTACCGTGGACAATTTATGATTGTTGCAACCTAATTTCATAACATGTTACTCTGTAGGGTCTTAAATCCGAACTATCATCCTTATCCGTAGCTCCATGGTCGATAGTCCAAATAAACTTATTCGTAAGGTATATAACTTATGTGTCTTGCCATGCCGAAACTTGTTTTTAAAATGGTACTAAAACACGATAAACACACCACGCACTATTTGGCAAGTCTTGGGTCTCGAATTTCCTTCTTCGTCGCTTACACATTTGATACGTTCAAAATTCGATGAAAAAAAAAAAAATGTTACTTCGCTCTAAACTTCGCATGGCACGAATTAGAATAATTCCTGATGACTCCATCTGAAAGCAACACATCGATAAGGATTGGATTTACATCATCCTCATCCATTGAGACGTGGCATATTCGGTAGAATGGGAAACAACACACGAGTCCGAGTGATTTTGAGAACATAGCTCTATTGCACGATCTAGAGTTGAAAGAAGTGAGACAATCTTAAATGTCTTGGTGGTGTTGTTTATATGTGTGGGCGCCACACACATATAAAAGTGACCCCACCGGACACGGTTTCATAGACTCCCTAAGACACTTGAACCTAGGGCTCGATACCAAGCTTTGTCACGCCCGAACCACGGCACCGGGCGAAACACGGCACTCGGTGCCTTCCGCATGTGACCGAGCGAACCACATGGCTTGTCGAATCATCATGAGGCATAACATGAGCGGAATATAACGTGAATGCATGATGAGCCTTTATAAAACGTAGTAAGTCATAATACTTAATAAAATACTTGTTTAAACATGAGTGCGGAAATAACATGAATGAGCCAAAATGGCTATACGACTCCAAATGTCGACATAACATAACCGACTTGTCTAGTCTATGAAACCTCTATCATGAGTCCGACCGGAAAACATACTTGCGGGACAAGGCCCCCAAAGATACCTTAGATGCATAACTAATCATAAAATAAAAGTTGACTAAACCCCGAATGAGATGGGGCTCACCAATGAGCCGATACGAGCAAATCCTGCGAGCGGATGCGCGCGTCCGTAAATACGTACCGCATCGTGAAATGCGGGCCCCCGGGCAATAAAAGGGGACGTCGGCACATTGAATGTCTTGGTATGTAAAGCAATCGAATGAAATAACATGGGACATGAATAACATGATAAGAAGCTCGAAACCGACATGACATGAACATGACATGATACATGAGAGTACATATATATATATAACATAAGTAAAACATGATAAGTAGGGAGAGCATTTCATAAACCGACATGTGATATCACCACGTGGGTACGTGGAGTACGGTCCTCGCCGCGACCGGCGAGCCCTCATACCTTGCCGGGGTATAAGATGGTATCGTGCACGATGGATCCATTCGGTGTAAAATTAAGGTATCGTCCTATCCGGGCGGAGCGATCCTTGTCCTACGGTGGCTACGTAGTTTCGGGCTATACGAGCCTTCTCGGTAATTTGTGCAACTCCCAAAAACATGAACATAATATAGTTGGCTAAAAAGCCCATGATTTTCGTGAAATAACTTGTAATCATGATTTCACGAAGTAACTTGTAACATAGCTTGTATCATGGTTTTATGAAATAACTTGTATTTAGCATGTATATTTCTTGTATCACGGCATAAAAATAATTATATGATTTAATTGCATGAAAACTTGTAGACATATAGGATATTCATGAAATAATCATTCTTAGTCAAAAACATGCATGCAAGAACCCATGGAATACAAAATATGGGTTTTCATGGATTACGGACAGATTCTCAATAATCATAAAGAAATATTAAGAACTCAATGATGGAATTATAACAATTCATATAGAATATAATCATGGACATGGACCTAGGGTTATCATGAGCATGGTATAAACCCTAGTTTTAGTAGAGAATCATAATTTATGGATTATGAGGCGTGGGGAAGAAACAATGATGTTCCCACACGTAGATAGTAACTCTACATACCTTAGTCGCTCCAAAACTTGAATTAAAGACTTGAGCTTTGAAGAAGATTTCCAAAATCTTGAATTCTTGAACCTTGAGATGGGTTTTCTTGAAAACCCTATGTTAAGAATGATGGATTCTTGCTTAATGATCATGAACGTATGTTGGAATTGACTTGGATTGCATGGAATAGGCTTACCTTAAAGTTTCTTGAAGGTTGGGAGAGAAGAGCTTAGTCCTTAGGGCTTGAGAGACTTCTTTAGGGTTCTTTACCTCAGAAAAATTGGTTTAAAACGAAGTGGGAATGAATATAATGAAATTTGGCTCTTAAAACGTCGTGGTCGGTGCGCGGTGCAGCTGGAGGTTACTTCGCGCAGGTGATCGCGCAGCAAGGAAGAACATGCTTGCCTGCGGTGCGCGATCGCGCAGCACTTCGCGCAGAGTAAAACGGGTATAACTTCTAGCACAGAGCTCCGTTTGAGCTCCATAATATATGGTTGGAAAGGTATTTCAAAGGCCTACAACTTTCATGTTTTGAGTTTTCTCAAATTCCTAACGTCACTACCCGAAAACTGGCCATAAGTACAACTGTCTCAGACTTAGACGAATTTAGAAGGCCTTAAGAACTTCACTTTTTGGTTTGACTTCAAAACGACTGTTTATCACCCGAATGGATTCATATAGCTAAAATATGATCTTTATACTAGTTTCATACGTTCACATCTAACGAATTTACGGGATATTACCGATATGGTTTATATTACCTGATAGAGTAATCCTATCTTGAGCATATGTGATAGCCCCAATGGCCATGAGTTTAATATTGTTATATTCAATTGATGCTTAACTGAACTGACACAACTTTTCAATGATGCCAAAAGGGTGAAGAAGTATTCTATGTAATGCTTATGACCCTGCTATGGTAACCTCGTTCAATCTTAGTTTTCATATTATTTAAACATGTTACGATTGACATTTTGAAGAACATGAATTTTGTCATCATAAAGGGGGAATTTGTTGGCATGCTTAAGTTTTGATGATTGACAAAATACGCACACGTGGTAAATGAACCAGGTTCCCAGACATGTTCTACCAAATGGAGACAAGAGAAGAAGATAGATAAGAGAAACAAATGATCAATGAAACAGGCTTGTGAACATGTTCTTGTCTCGGACAATACGAGAGATTCGAGCGGACAAACCGGTGTGGATAAAATAGGTCTATGAACATGTTCCAGCACAAGTCCTACAGCAAATAGGATTTGCATATTGATGGTAAAGACTTGACGGTCAAGTATGCAAATTTCCTTACCATATTTGTTGGTATAAGTAAGACTTCTACACGGACAAGAAGTGGACTCAACCAGCCAAGAATCCAAATACAACACAAACCCTAACATCTCATGGGCCTACTCGAAGAGGGTTTTGTATTTGCTGACCTGTTGTGCACTCAATGTTATAAACATCTAAGTCTTACTAAGAAGCATATTTGCACGCCCACAAATAGAGATTTCAGAATATTGAGCGATCAAGAGACATATCAAGAATATTTAGAATCTAGAAGTGTGTCCCTAGTATAAGAAAAAGATTGAAGAAGTTGTCAAATAAAGTTTATGTTTTACAGTTATTGAGTCTATAAACTTGTATTAGGTTGTTTATCCGCTTTATTGGAAGCAACAGTTAGTACAAAATATTGTAAAGTAAACTTCAAGTTGGGATAACTTGGAGTGGGTTTAACAGTCTGAGGAGATTGTTAAAATAGGGATTAGAGTTAGTTCCTAGGTTACAGGGATTGTAACTTGAATTTGCAGAGGCTCATTGTTGTAGTGGAGTTTTGGGGAAAATCCTACAGAGGTGTAGGTTGTGGTTTTTATCGCCTTTATGAGCAGGGTAATTTCCAAGTAAAAATCTATGTGTCCTTTACTTACCTGTTGTTTATATTCTACAAGACGCTAGCATAGAACATGGAGAGTACCGTGTTCCATCCTATAGGTGAAAATTGGATACGGTATAGGATAGGAATTAGGTCGTGCAACTTAACAAACAGGCAATTGGATTGTTAAAGTCTCCCCCTCTTAAATTCATCCTCAAACACGTTTAGAAACATATCTAAGCTATCAAATAAGTTGAATTTTCATCCTACATATCTTCCTCGGCTTCGCAAGTAGCCTCCTCACTCGAATGTTTCCTTCAAAGCACTTTCACTGATGCTATCTTGTTGACCTTTACTATCCAAATTGAAAAACAAATTTTCCTCATAAGCCAAACTCTCATCCAACTGTACCACTTACAAATTTATGATGTGGGAGTCATCCCCAACGCACTTTCGGATCATAGGTACATGGAATACCGGATCTACCGCCGACATGACCTGTGGCAAGTCAAGCCTAGAAGCTACCACTCCGATCTTTCTTCAAAACCTCGAACGTGCCAATAAACCTTGGCCTCAACTTTCCATTTGCTAAAATGCATCAGGAAACCTTCAAGAGAAACGGATCACGCTTCATGAACAATATGTCACAAATTGTCATGTGTAACATTTTTCCTAATTTGAATTGTCTGAAATAGCTCATATATCAATTCGACCTTTTTCAAGGCCTTTTGTTTAAAATCTTAACACAATAGTTTTTTTTACCTGGTTAATGAACGACATCGTTTACCATATAAAGCCTCATACGTGGCCATTTGAATGTTTGACTTGATAAATGTTATTATAGGCACCAAAGGTAAATGTTTGTCCCAATAACCTCCAAAGTCAATGACACACATTCTCAAGGATCTAAGTAGTCCGCTTGGGCTAATCATCAGTTTGTGGGTGAACAACTATGCTAAACCCGATTAGAAATGATAAAAGTGGGAACTTGTGCAACCAAACTATCTCTCGGATATAAATATGTGCAGGATTCACAGAAGAGTAAGTAGTATGAACCGGTGAGAAATGTATTGACTAAGTCAATCTATCAACATTGACCAAATAATGTCAATATGTACTGACTAAGTTAATCTGACTTTTATTAGTTTGGTTTGGTTTATAAATTTAAAAATCCGACACAATTGATTTGGTTTGGTATTTGAAAAACCCCAACCAACCCGATCCATATACACCCCTACTCTCTAGATGTCTTTTTTGTTTTGGCCTATGATGTCTCAACAAAAAAAAAAAATAACTGCGGCTAAACAAACAAAAATCATAGCATATAAAAGAAAAATTGACATAAATCCCATAGATCAAAATAATAGTCAAGCAATATATATATATATATATATATATATATATATATATTAACGCATGATATGCATAGTTTATACATAATAGTGTATACTTTTTGTATAATTGACTGGCGAATATAATTATTTTGTCGACAGGCCAAAATAATTATGCAATACTAATACGAACTAAAGAATGAAGATCAGTTAATTAACTTACCAATAGTGGTGAAGCCAGAAATTCCATCAAGGGTATTCAAGATTTTATGTGCAATCAGAACTCTCTATAATAGTCATCCTCTGTAGCAATATTTCACTATAAATGCCATGTTCTCTGTGGAACCGATCATTCATGTTATGTTATATTATATATTATATGTTCTTTATAACAACATTTCGCTATAGCTGCCACAGAATAACAAACGTTGTTGTTATTGAGAGATTTGACTTGTACATGTATGTAATAAAAATTAACCTATATATGCAGTATAATAAACAATGTACACAATATAATTATTCGATGAAGGGCGTTCAACTGACCAACTTTTTGCCGATGTGGCTCCACCCCTGCTTGCCATTACAAATTAGTTAGTGCAAATTGGGGCTAAAAATAAGAGGTCTCGAGTTCATGCCTTATTGAAATTGTGAAACTCTCGATAGCCTCTTCCTTTTTAGTGAAATCTACCGCAACATAAGTTTATATTAATCGGACCGGTGAATTTTCGATACCATGCGACCAGAGAGCAAAAAATTAAAGAAAAGGAATATATATTAAAACCTACTACGTTTTAAACTCAGAACACACAATTTCTCAGTTGCTAGTCGTGCCAACAAATTAGAATGATTATACATCTTCTCATTATGTATAGACGTCCTCTCTGTTCCTTGAGAAACCTTCCAAGTTTTCCACTTGATATCTTCTTCCTTGAATTCTCATATGTAGCAGCATTTCTCCTCCTCATTTTCGTTGATAATTTCCTTGAAAATTGTAATGAAAGAAGAACTTCAAGAAATTAAATATGGATGTAACAATTATAATTTGTATGCATGTGGTTTTCTTCAATTCAAAGAAATTGAACCATAGAGTTTGGATTTGAAATGCGAGGAGGAGGTCTTCTTATAGAGGAAGAATAAGGGGTGTGGTCCAAACTCCAAAATATGTAACATTCAACTAAGCGAGAGGGCATTATGATCGGGAAATAGAGATGGATTAAGAATTTGAACTTGACTAATTAATTTTTAGTGTTCTCAGTATTGAATACATTGTACTTTTAAAATTATTATGTGTTTAGTATTTAATAATTACTTCCTCTGTAATTTAATTTATGTGATACACTTTCATTTCTACCCTGTTCCGAAAAGAATGATGCATTTCTATATTTGTAAACAATTTCACTTACAGCTTCTTATTTCCCTTAATGAGATGATTCATATAGGAACACAAATGTTTATGATTTATTTTAGACCACATGTTTAAAAAAATGTTATTTCTTTCTTAACCTCAGTATCTAATCAAAGTACATCACATAAATAACAATAACGCATCAAATATTAAAACTCTAGTTAGTTCTCACATTTTTCTAGTTTCTCATTCGGTGTCCAGCACATCCATTGGGGTTTGACTAAATTCGAATTCGCGCCGGGAAGTCCCACAAGGGGGAAGGGGGATTAAAGTGTTTCCGTACCCATCAGAACTCAAACCCAAAACTTCTAAGTAAGGATGTAAGACTACTTACAGCTCCACCACAACCCTTGTCGATAACTTCCCATATTTATATCTACTATTAGGGTCGAAAATATTGAATTCAGTTGAAGCAATGAAAATTAGTTTTTTGTGTGGAATGCCCTTCAAAGGCACTGGTCTTTAATTTTTTTCCCCTCAAATTGGTAGTCTTTAATTTTTATTCTTCGCCTAATACCATGAGGTTTTGGGTTCGAACCCCGGCTAAGTCAAAAAAAAATCGCAAGGCAGAGCTTTGTAGCAAAATTAGGTCTATTCGGGGAAAAGCTAGGCCTTAAGGCAGAGTTTTGCAAAATTTCAACTGAGTAAAAAAAAAAAAATCTTAATGCAAACCTCTGCCTTAAGGGAGAGTTTGCCTTATGCTTGAAGGCAAAACTTTGCCTTAAGTAGAGTTTACAGTCAAACTCTGTCTGATAAGGGAGAGTTTGAGGCAAACTCTATCTTAAGGTAAAGTTTGAAACTCTGCCTGAAGGTAACAAAACTCTATTTTACGAATCCAAACTCTACCTTGTGATTTTTTTTTTGAATTTTTGATTGAACGGGGTTCGAACTCGAAATCAAGAAATTTGTAGCGAAGGACAAAAATTAAAGATCACCAATTTGAGGGACAAAAATTAAAGACCAGCCCCGATAAGGACAATCGCACAAATTGCCCAATGAAAATTGGTGCCTCTGCCTTGGTATAGGGCCCCCATGACCCAAAACCCGAACTCACTTGGAATCTAACCCTTGATTCTATCTTCTCAATAGTTGCCACGCAATTCTCTTCAACATTATTAAGGTTAGCATTATCCAAGAGGATAACCTGGTCGGCTATATAAAAGATTAGCAAAGCGTCCTTTACGAAAAAGATACAAAAATATTTCATGTGTATTAATACTTTTTTTTTAATTGAAAATTTGTTCGTTAGCCAAAAAAAATTGTTTAGTTTCTTGAATAACTTTTTGGTGTTGATTAGACAAATATCTTTTGACATGAAGGACACTCGATCAATAGGCTCACTCAATTAACAAATGAAAAGAGCTGATTGAATTTAGAAAGATTTTGTTTTTTAAATCTACTCATCGATAATTTAATTAACGTATACGCAATCAGGTCTGTAATTAGATACATGTAAATTTTTATAATAGTGTTGAGAACGAACTTTTTTATTTGTTCAAATAAAAGATTTTATTCAACCAAATATAGCAATTATATACTCTCAGTCGCACAATTTTTTTGGTTGCAATTACTAACTTACGAGTAGTAGATATTGAACTACATTATATAAGAATTTTTTTATATCGTAAATATATAGAGTATGATTTTAATCCAATGTTTTTATCTGTGTTAAGAATGGTCCCCCTGGATCAAAATCTTTTGGCTTCACCAGTTTGGAGTACTCTTGCTCGAACAAAAAAGCCAAATACCATGAAAAGAAGATAGCATATAGTAGTATATCGCCCACTAATATATATTTATACATATGTACATCTTGTTGCACTAAAATTTTAATTCATCAAATATGAAAAATAATCAACCCGCTAATTGGAATCTTCTCCCTCTGTTTTCCTTTCATGGTTTTGCTCTTTTATTCTCCTATTTTTTCATGCATTATGAGGCCAACAAGTAAAATTGTATACCCTTTAATGACAACAAAAAAGGTTGGAAAAAAATAATCTAAGGGCAAGTGATCTTAACAAAAGTAACTGGCTGGATTTACTGTTACTTTGCTTAGTCAATATACATAGTTTATATATTAATTATACACGCTTATACACATATTATACATGAACAATATATATATTTATATCTTCCGGCTAATTTAAGTTATTGGATGAGCCGTTATACGAGGGACAAGCAGGAGACAGAACAATTTTCAAATTCCTAGGAAGGCCGGACAATAACCTTAAATTAATCAGAGAACATGTTTAGAGAAAAGAGGCAATGTTTTAACATGTTCTGTGTGTTTTGCTTCTTCGTTTACTTTGCACTTAACACAGCCTTCATTTCTTAATATATTTTCCCAATAGGCCAGTTTGGTTTATTCAAGCAGCGAGTTGATGATGGAAATTTTTAACTCGCACCAAATCAGGTATTTGTTTAGCTGAAAAAACAATGTGTAGAAGACAATGCCATTTAATAGTAATTGATTTAATGTAATATCAGGTGTGAATAAAATTTTTTCTTCAAAGGACCATTGCTAAGATGTACATTGCCCTAGCAAAAGAAAAGAACCATTTTAGAGATAAATAACAAAATCCAGAACTATTGCAAACGGTATTCGTATTTATGGGAGGTGGCCGGTCTTTGCGTGTAATTAGTTGAGGTGAACACAAGCTAGCCCGAACACCACAATATGTTATTAAAAAACATAGATACATAACATATATATATTTGCACCAGGCTGCCCTTCTTTAAATTACATAACATTTGTTTGCATATATCTATATCTCACATTTAACCACACACACTCTAACACTTAAAATTTAATTCATCAAGTAAATTTATATTCAGAGTATCTTTGGTTCACGAACTAGCTAGTTAATGCAACTAATTGTGATACTGAAGTCATAAATTAGCTTTTCTCTTTACACATATGCAACTTTTGGTTAAAAAAAAAAAGCTTTGAGAAATTCTAATTCAAAATACTCAAGATCTTTTTTTTTTTTTTAAATAGTCAAGATCTTTTTTTTTTTTGTTTTGTTTAAAGATATTGTTTAAAATTAGGTGTTCTCTTAGATATTATTAATAAACAAGTATTTTTATTAAATATACTATCTCACATAATACAATGTTCCTACCATCCAAATTTATGTGACAAATTTTGGAGTCGAGTGTCAAACGAATTTTTCTTTGACCGTGATTTTTTCATAGGCGGTAAAAATATTTTGAATTGTCAGTTATTTTGATTTATAGTACTTTTTACATAATCTCTAAATATGTAAATTTTATTTTAAAAATAAATAAATATTTCATATATGTAATTAACAGTCAAACTTAAAAAATTTGACTCTTAAAATTCAAAATGTGTCACATAAATTAAGACAGAGAGAGTAATATATAATAAGAATGGATCAGTTGTCCATAGCACAAGAAAAAGGTCTAGAAAAAAGACGACCAGTAGACCTTGAGAGATGAGGGAGCAGACAATACAGATTAAATTACACTCAAATTGCCAAATCTTTGGTAAGTGTTTGTACTTATGAAACATCCCTCCCTCTCTTAAATCTATCAAATTGCAAATGTTAAACGTTCCTAATTTCTAGTAATTAGTAACAATGATGAACAATACAGTGACAAGAATGAACAAGAAAATCTTTGTTTTAATTGGCAGTACAAGATTCCAGTCCAAGATAGCTTCGAAATGTACAATCCAATGAACAGGTATATTTCTTTGACGACTGCACAAATGCATACTGATTGATTAAGGCAACATTTGGATTATCAGGACTAAATCAATCCAAGTTCAGTTAATCAAATCAGTAAGTATCCCTTTCAGATTTAGCACGTCTCCCATCTACATTACATGTTCCAAAGGACAGTCCAAGAGCTAGGAAGTCAAAATTCGGATGGTAGTTACGAGTTCAAATTTCATACTAATAAATTACTAGTGCTAGGTAGTACTGCCGAGGAAATGATCCTAGATAGGAGATGTGGAGGTTGTAAATTAGGGTAGACGGTTAATTCACATTGCCTACGGCTTGGAATTCTTGTTGTATAGAATAAACGGAAAAGGGCCTAAAATACCCTTAAACTATTAGAATTGATACAAAAATATCCTTCATCCACCTTTCAGCCCTCAAATACTCCCGCCGTTAACCTATGGGGTCAAAAATGCCCCTATTTCTAACGGTCCACGTACAATTAAAAAAATCATTAATTAATTTACATGTGGCATCACCTGATTAGCCTAATTTGGGTCCCACAATAAATTAAAATAAAAATAAAAACAACTCCCCCCCCCCCCCCCCCCCACCAGCCCACCCAAACCCCTTTGACCCACTTCTACTCTCTTCCATTTTTAGCGTCTTCTTCGTCCAAACCAACAATCATATGTTTTTTCAATTATGCAATTATTAAAAGTATATGCTTGAGAAAAAAAAAAAAAAAAAAAAAAAGCAAAGATAATAACGACTTGGCTGTCATCAAATGCAAATTTTGACCTTATTCTGTCAATGTCAAGTTTGAAGCAAAGTTCATATTACTTTTAATATATTTAATCACCAAAAATGAAAGCCAAATGTTTAGCCTTGGAGACAACATATATATAGCGATTTAATTTTAATGTTTGTTTGGTTAGGACAACCTCATTTAAGTGAAATACTAGATATTAAAAGCTAGGGGAAAACTTAAAGGGTATTATTTAATAGCTTGAGGCTTGCTCCTATATATAGTACAACTTAGTCAAATTTTAAGAACAACAGTTGACCAATCCAAATTTTAACTAGGGAAGAAAACGTAAATATACAATAATAGAAAAATATTTACATACTCTAAGCAGTAAATACAATTAAACATTCAATGTCAGGTAAAGAGTTAAAGCAGATTTGCTACATATAAGGATTCATTCCAATCACGTCAATAATAACCCATTACATTATCTTCCTACTTTTTTGCTCATTATCTTCCCTTTTTTTTTTTTTTTTTTTTTTTTTTCGCTCATAAGATATATTCTATAACTGCTTTTTATATGTTTCCCCCTTTCTACTTCCTCCCTAATCTATTAGATATATTGGCAGTATTTTATTTTCCTTTTCTACTTTTTCCTCCCTAGTCTAATTTCATTGTTCATTCATGGAGAATAAAATCATAGTTTTGATTCAAAAAGGTGGGGAATGAGTAGTATTATAATATCGTTATACATAGAATATCATTCGTATAATTTTGTTACACTTATATAATATATTTTATATATCTCGTATAATTTTGCAATATCTAGTATAAGAAATTTATGTTCCTCATATTTTATTATACCTTTTATAATAAATTTTATATATATCGTATAATTTTTTGTGTGACCTAAGTAATATTTGTATATGATATACCTCATATAATAATTATCTTTCGAACGTGTTGTTTTGAAATGTATTTATTGGATTTTTTTTTAACAAATTTTGCCTAGTTTAAATTTTTAATGAGTCTTTTTTAACGTAAGTCACAAGTGCACACATAATGTGTATTACATAATGTTAGCCTTGCGCAAATGCTTGAAAACTCGCAGTAACAAGGAAAAATGGAAATGAACGAGGAGATGAGTTAGTAGCAGATAGGGGGATGTATTGATTGAAGAAAGAGAGAAGTAAGAAGAATGTAGATGTTTGAAGAGAGATAATGATAATAAAGAGGGGTTTATCCTTTAAGGAAGTGAGATAAATGATAATAATGAATAAACAATTGAATCCCTGATTTGGGGGAGTTTTTTTCCATATACCATTTTCTAAAAGAAATAAAATTTGCTATTTTTGAAAAGGTTTAAAAGTAGTGCTAATTATGTGCCTAAATTTAAAAGCATGACCTATGATGTAATTAACCCCTTTAACTATGCCATTTTCATCAAATGGGTATTGGAGAAGCCTAACATATATTCCACCTAACACTTTGCCACAATACTTGAATGAATAAACTAAGATGGGGGGTGGGGTGGGGGGGGGGGGAGTTTTTTAATTTTCCCAAAATTAGGCCAATTAGGTGATGTCACGTGTAAATTAATTAATAATTTTTTTAATTAGACGTGGGCCGTTAGAAATAAGGGATTTTTAGACCCATAGGTTAATGACGGGAGTATTTAGGGACGGAAAGGTGGATGGAGGGCATTTTCGTACCAATTCTAATAGTTTAAGGGTATTTTAGGCCCTTTCCGTAGAATAAATGTATTGGGCAATGCCTTTCTTTTCTTGAATTCCATAAATAAAAGGTATTGCATACGAGAGTGATATATGATATGAAAGGTTGGAAATAGAGCTGGAGATGAGCGCTAATAGCCAATGGTTAAGACTTGTAAAACACCTTAGCAATTACCAATAATTTAGTTGAACGTTGTCTCACTTTCTTATGTGATAGGCTTGGCGGTAATTTTAATATTTTTCTTGCTTGTAGTTCCTTGTTCTTTAAATCTGTTACTATCTGTTGTTTCTTGTACTTTAGTTATCGTATTATCTAATTAGTTGTTGTTACGATTCCTTTCTTTTAGAATGCTATATCATGCTTTCCTTATTATTTGTCATGCCTTCTTCACTTTCACATTTTCTTTTGCTATGACTACCTTGAATTGCTTTCTTGGGTTAACTATCGGAAATAACATACATACCTCACATAAGGTAGGGGTAAGATCTGCTTACACATTATCCTCTCCAGACCCACATGTGAAATTACACCGAATATGACGTTATTGTTGGTAATTGTCTCATCTTTTTCGTTTTATAGAGTTTTTTTTTTTGGATCTGGTTAAAATGACTGACGTATTTGTATATTTGAAAATCTTTGATTTTTTTTCTCATTTACTCTTAATAATATGATTTTATAGCTGTAAACAATATCTTCACATGTTTATAACCGCAAGTTCTAAAAATATTTATTTCATTCTTAAATTTGATACGTACTTAGTCAAACACTACATTATAAAATAAAACTAAGGGAGTATATAATTTCTCCTATTCCTTTAGGGGTCGTTTGGTTGCTAGTCGAAATAGTCCCGGGATTATAATCCCGGGACTAATTTATCCCATATAGTGGGATTATTTTATACCATCTAAAAGATGGTATAAAATAATACCAAAGATAAGTGGGTTAAGAAGGTATAAGGTAAAATTTATTCGGCGCTAATTTTTATACCACGTTTGGTACAAGGTATAAATTTATTCGGGATTATTTTATACCTTATACCAAACGCGCAGATAAAAATTATACGCGGGATAACCCACCTTATACCTTGAACCAAACGACCACTTAGTAAAGACATAACTGCACTTTTATATGTATTTTGTATCGGAATTTTGGAAGTGATCCAGTAACCAGAGAGGAAGCTGTTAAGTGGGCTGATATTTCAAGTCTACAACCCATAGTCATTACGCAAATCTATCTGGCCCATTAAGCAAAATACTAATGGGCCATTTCGATTGCTTACTCTTGTCCGGTGCAATTCTTCTTACCTCCTATATGTCCACTTATGAAGAAAGTGCACGGTTTGTCTGGTCTTTAATTTTTGTCTATCAAAATCGAATTTATGCCTAGTAGAACATAAGTTCTATAATGATTAGGCATAACTTGTATAATATTATAATGCGAAATTATAAATTTATGCTTCGCAAAAAATCCATTTGTTTTAAGGGATAAAAATTAAAAACGAGCACAAAATAGGGACAAAGTGCAAATGTCCATTTGAATTGGAACACTCAATTGTTATCCTCGAATGAAAAGTTTAAACAAAAGCATACGCCGTTGCCGGGGATCGAACCCGGGTCACCCGCGTGACAGGCGGGAATACTTACCACTATACTACAACGACTTGTTGATTACCTGATACCAACAATTGTATTATCACAAATATATTTGCTTAAGCATGGCTCACAGTAACATCCTTCAGATATCTTAATTTTAATCTTCTTTAATTTCTATGATGTAACAGAAATTAACCTAGTCATTGAGGTTTGAATGGTTGAGATATTGAATTTGAATTCACGTGTTGTATATTCTATTCATTTGGATAAGCTAAGAATGCATGATAAATATGAGGCGATTTAAAAACAGTTAAGCTAATTTTATTTCAAGAAGCTACTTTCCTGATTAATGATACTATATTTTTTTTTTAATAAGAGCTTATAATTATTTAGTGTGTGTAATTAATTTAAATGTTGAATTTGAAAAATTGTGGCTCCAGATGTGTGACTTCTACTAAAAGTATTAGAGCAAAAGTACCGTCTGTAGAGCCGGCTTACAAATTTAAACTCTTGGTTCAATCTTTAATGTTCTTAGTATTGAAAATTGAACCTCATTATTTTCTTAAAACTAGTTTAGTGTACACGCTTTGCACGTGATCAAAACGCGTACCACAACAAACACTACAGGAAAAGAAAATTGAACTTATCTACGAACTTTTATTCTAAACCTAAGTGATACTAATATCTTAATCCTAAGGTAATTTTCCCCCCTTTATATATGATCTACGACAATTTTGATAAAAGAGTCCTAAGCCTGAGCCTAACACGAACTCTAAACCTAAACAAAAGAACACAACGTAAGGAATATTATTGGTACTAAAAGACTTCTAATCCTAAAGTAATAATTTAAAAATATAGGGCAAAAATATCTTGAATTTTATGGCAACTATTTATCTTTCTTCAAAATTTTGTTTAGTTTCGAGTTTCGACTTTCGACGTCGGATTTTCTAATATTATATTTTCTATAATTTATGAAGACTATTCTTAACCAAAAATGAATTGAATGTGTACATTGGACAAGGAATGTAAATTAGTCGATTGATTTTGCGACGATGAACTTACATGAGCGTACTATGTATAACATTATTTCGAACTAAATGAATGGTAAAATACTTTCGAATACGTTCTTGGAATAAGTAATTTTTGTAGCAAATATATGCAATGTAAGAGAACAATAAATATAAAATAATAAAAACTAAAAAAGAGTTATATATTGTAAATTAACGTAGAAGAAGGGTGAGGAATCAATGAACAAATTTGAAGAGCAACATTATTGATAAGCCATAAGAAAAAAATAAAGAACCAAGATAGTGAAAGGAAGCTTACGTTGATGTATGTAGAAGCCTAACTCAATTTGCTATATGCATATTCTCCATATTTTATATAGACACTAATTCCTTAGTTCTTCCCTTATTTGTTTTTCTTCCAAATTTTACTCGTGCCAATTAATGTAAACACTATTACAAATAAGTATTACCATTGTAGACAATAAAATTCGCGTCGAGAAAATAATAATCAAGACAGGAAAATATCGCAACAATCTTTGTATTTGATTTCAGAATATGAGTGTTACAATCTCTATGATTCCTCTGATTCGCCTTTTCTATAGTAAATTCAAGGGCTTTTGAGCTTGATCTTGAACTTGATGGATTTGATTTTGACTTGGACTTGAATTCAAGGGCTTTTGAGCTTGGTCTTGAATCTTCGTCTGGATCTCTAGAACTTCTAGAGAAATACTTGAATGCTTGAATACTTTTAGCTTGTAGAGAAATCTGCAGCGTTTGATCCACGAGCTCTCTCTTGCTTCTTGTTAGAATTTTTGTCCCTTTTTCTGAATTATGAGACTCCTATTTATAGTTGTAGGATGGAGGAGTTGTGATAAGGACAGACTTCTTTCAACCAATCGATTTGTCGACATGCCGATATTTGATTGGCCGGAACATGTCACTTGTACACATGGCGCATCTTCATTGGCCTTTGATTTGACTAGGCATGCTGCATCATTTTGACACGTGGCATGACCCTATAGGCTCCTTTATTTGACTTGGCGTGCCACGTCATTTGACACGTGGCACCAATTTGGGCCTCTTGAATAAGATGACATCTTGGGCTTGACAAAGTGGGCTCATCATTTGTAGCCCAAATTAATGGACTAGCCCAATGAAATTGGACCATTACTTAAATCCATATTTATTGACTTAAATAATTAACCCAATTATATTAGCCCACAATTTATTTGGACTAATATATCTTGAATTTAATATAATCAAAATTTCTTGTAATTTAAACTTAACAAAATTTCATTGTCCACAAATGCCCCCTACTTCAAGGATTATCGGGTGTGGGATATCGAGCCACGATTAGACTTGAAGTACATATAAAAGTAGCATTTTTTTTTGGGGGCTTAACAAAAATAACTTGTCTGGAGTTCTTTGACATAACAAAATTTGTTTCCAACGTATTCCACTGCCACAAGTCAAGTCCCATTAGAATACTACAAGTGATTTGACTTTCATTAGGAGAACACTAATTAAATAGAGTCCATATCAAACAACAATTGCATCCACCGACTTTATACTCTTATAAATACCCGTCAAATAGAAAGCTCATAATTATTTCCGAGTTTTGGGCCATGAACATCCACGAAAGGTAGTGAGTAGCTTTTTGTGCTTTTTTGCAAATAGAGAATTATTTCATGCATAGCAATGAAATTTCCATATGAAACTAGACCATTTAATTTCCTTTGAGTTTTGTGAATCAAGAATATTTGTTAATTTTTTTTCTTTTTTTTCTTTTCTATGGTTTCAAAAGAATGCCAAAAAAAATAAAAAAATGGTCGCATATCTTATCCGATTTCTTTGCATGCATTTCTTGAAGTTATAGATATGCCAAATATTATTGTACAATACCCGTTGCATTCATCTCAATGCTTGTCAGAACTTTGGATGTATCATGTGCTCCTACTTGCTTATCTTGTGTTTGTCCTTCCTTTTCCAACATGAAAGCGGGATTTAGCTTCTTCAATTGCCAAATTTTCATGATATCTTTTGACTTACCAATGACATGAAGTTGTGTTTTGTAAATCAAGAGCCACCGTACTTTGTGACTTGCATCTTTAATTTACTGTGACTTATGAATGGAAGCTAGTGGTTGTGGACATCCTTTTTAACGATCTCATATCCTTTCAGCAGGCAAGAGAACTTGACATATCAACTTCATCTATCTTTGACAACTAAGATATACCCGTACCTAGGTAAATATCTTCTTCTGTGTTTTCCCTTTTTTTTTTTTTTTTTGGTCCAAACGACAATGATGAGTTCTTGTTCAAGAGAATGACCCATGCATGAACAAGATAATATTGAGGCGCAAACGGATGGATTCTCGTCCCCATCTTAAGAATGGTAAGGTAATCTTACGGCGCAAAGGGATGGTTACTCGTCCCCACCCTAAGAACGGTAAGGTAATCTTACGGCGCAAAGGGATGGATACTCGTCCCCCTCCTAAGAACGGTAAGGTAATCTTACGGCGCAAAGGGATGGACACTCGTCCCCGCCTTAAGAACGGTAAGGTAATCTTACGGCGCAAAGGGATGGCCACTCGTCCCCGCCTTAAGAACGGTAAGGTAATCTTACGGCGCACAGGGATGGATACTCGTCCCCGCCCTAAAAACGGTAAGGTAATCTTACGGCGCAATGGGATGAACACTCATCCCCGCCCTAAGAACGGTAAGGTAATCTTACGGCGCAAAGGGATGGACACTCGTCCCCGCCTTAAGAATTTAGGGAGTTCATTTGTCAAGGTCTTTGTACCTATGGATATCTCAAGTCTGCTACTAATAACTTCTCTTGTCCTTTGCAGCTTGAAGAGATGGTTTACTTCAGACACTACACTTCCCCATCCACCAAACTCAGGTATCTCGTAGTTGAGACTGAAGATGGCGCGGAGCAAACTAGATTCTTGATTCATACCATACTAGCTGGGCGATATGCGAGTCCGTGGCCTTCTTTGAGGAATCCGCTTCATATGGCAAATTGGACGTCGGAGAAAACCCAAAATTCTAATCGATCATCCAAGATGTGGTCACTCCAAGCACCAAACCATCATCATGCCAACATTGCGTCCGCGCTACCGTGCTTAGCTCGTCGTATAATTCAAGGAGAGATACGCTGGGGAGACACCGTGACGATTGAGGGAGAGTATCGTCACATTCCAGGGTATTGGGAATGGGCTGAAGATATACTTGGGAGGAGTCAAGAAATCTTGGGTACGGCTCAGATTTACGATGCGGTTTACGCTTCACTTTTTACTTACGATCGCAATTCAGATATTCTGCAAGCATTTTGTGAAGCTTGGTGCCCCAAGACGAATACACTCCTTACATCTGTTGGTGAATTATCCATTTCCCTTTGGGACTTACATGTTTTTGGAGGCTTACCTATTTGGGGTTCTCTTTATGAAGAAGTGGTTCCTTAGGCCAAGGAACTTACAGGATTAGACCATAGAAGAACAAGATATGTTTCTCGAGCTTGTGAATATTTGTTCGCAGCCTTCCATCATCTCCGGGGTGTTGACCAAGAAGTCTCATTGAGCAAGTGGATAAAATTTTGGTGCAAGAAACCTTTAAGGTATGAACCTGCTCCACCAAGGAAGGAAAAGAAATCTGCTCGTCTCAAATCGACACATAATCCTACTGGGACTTTACCCGATACGACAACATGGTCAAACATGGAAGACGCGGTATTTTCCAAGCTTGGGGTGACGTATGACAAAAGAGACGATACATATTTGGCAGCTTTCTTGTCCTGTTGGTTGTGCGCTTTCGTCTTCCCAAATAAGAAAGGTGATTTCATTCGTCCAGGGACTTTCAAGATGGCAAGCATGATGGCGAGTGGACGGAAGGTCGGCCTTGCTATTCCAGTTTTGGCAAGTATCTACAATGGCTTGAATAAGATTTCATCTTCCTCGCAACTTGATCAAATTAAAGTTTGCTTTCTTATTCATTATGTTTATGGCTGGCTTGCCCATTATTTTAAAACTCATTATCCACTTACCCATGGACCATCTATTCCCAAGATGGTGGCCTACTCAGGGGAAGGTGGTGCAAAGTATTTTGACAAAAGTGACGCGAGAAGACGCATTCATATTGGGGAAAACGCGATTTGGACATCAACCATGCTAAATAATTCTCACCCTTACTATTATGTAGATGGTGGTAGAGCGCCAGAGCTGGAGTCAAGTTATTTTATGAATATTCATTTTAACTATCTCCCTCCGAGGTGCGATAATTCATTCATCATTGAGCCATATAGTCCACATCGATTCAGTCATCAATTTGGGTTTTATCAAAACAAGCCTGGTATTTTAGGGAATGATGTCCGCGATGTATCTTTAGACGAAGGGCTCATGTTTTGGAGGATTTGCACGATGGATCGATCTATGTCACGAGCAGTTTTTCCTTCAATCACTTCTAATGTAAAGAAACTCTCTTCACCGACTACCGGACTGGTGGAAGAAGACGCACGGGGATTTCCTTGACAAACACCTGCAGACTTTAATGAATATTGTTGGGCCAATTGCTACCGCACTCTTGGAAGAATCAGATGAAGTATGTGCAAATGAAGTCCCCAATACTAACATCCCTTGTGCTTCAAATGCTAAGTTGTCTGGGCAGCACCAAGGAAAGGAAGCTCAATTGCCTTCAAATGTTTTAGGAGAAGAGTGCCCTGCTCAAGTCGTCTATTCTTCCAAAAGACTATCCCAAGAAAGGAGCGAGAGTAGCAATGGAGATCGTAACTTTAAGAGAGTGAAAGCACGTCCAAGTAGCTTGGAAGATACTAAAACTCCTGTGGTTGAAATCTCTGACAGCATTGGTAGCCCTTCAAAGACTATGACAGCTCCTATTAAAGAGGTATGATAAAATAAACTTTTAGTTTACCAGGTATACCTCAGTGACCTTTACTAATTATTCGTCTTTCTTGTGCAGTCAAGTGGTCTCAGAGTATTGCAACGAGAAGGGTCACAAGATAGTACTGAGTCTATATCTGGTCCGGACTTAATGCAACCACCTTTTACAGCCAGAGTAGGAAAAGATTCAACTTCCCTTCCTCGTGATGAAGTTAGAGAAAGATTGAGTTCTGATATACACAAGCGTCCAGCAGCTTCGGTGTCCGTGTTCGATGGAAAGAAGGTTGTCCTAGACCATCGAAAGAAGTTTATCTCTACTCTTTGGGATGTGATTCAAGGTAAGCTCTCGAGAAGTGATGTAGACTGCGCTTCGTCCCTTGAAGATGAGATCCGAGTGATCCTCGAAGAGATGGATGGCAAGGATGTGGATGTTTCACCTTTGACAAAATTATTGAACTCCTTCTTTGAGTTTGCTGCTTCATATGACCAGGCACGATCAACTCTACATGATAAGGATGTGGAAGCTGCAAGAAAAGAGTCGTTTATAGCAGCTGGAGAGCGTCTTTCGAATGCCATGCTCGAAGAATACGAAAAGGTTGCAGAAGTATCCTCTATCCATCAATCCCTAGATAAGGTGAAGGAGAAGATAGAGAAGTTGCGAAAAAAAGAGAGAGATTTAGAAGCCCTCTTAGAAGTCACCGAGAAAGAAGTTGAAGAAGCCAAATTAGGAGCCTCGACTGCTAGCAATGAGTTCGATGCATGCTTTGACGTAGACTTATCGAATGCTGACGACTTGATTGATTTGGAGCAGAAGAAGGAGCGTCTAGAAGCTATGCGCCAAGACTTAATCAATTATAAATTGTGTTTAGATTAGTCTATAGGAACATTTTTTTTTCTTGCTCTCCTTTTATTTTCTTGCCTTTGATTAGTTGATGTTCTCGATAGTAATAAAAGCTTCTAGCGTTTTGGTTTATACTGCAATTCTCATTGATATTTCTTTTGTGCTTCAACATCAAGGATCATTTACTTGTTTCATTGCACATTGCTATTGTATTAGGCTTTGCTTTATCTTAAATGTTGTTGTTCATGTCTCGAAGTTCTTGCGGGTGGCTTTACATGCTGAAACGCCGATAGTTTCAGATTCGCGCAGTTTCACCAAAAAATTCATATCTCGATGTAGGAGCGTTGAAATCATGAGCCGCAAAATTCTCAAGAAACTAGACTTAGGAATCTATCATGTGTCCAAAAATCAAAGTCAACAAACATATAGATCATCCCAGATAAATCCAAGAATTTGGCTCTACATGCTGAAACGCCAATATTTCTCAGATTCGAGCAGTCTCGCCAAAAAATTCATATCTCAACGTAGGGGCGTTGAAATCACGATCCGAAAAATTCCCGAGAACCTAGACTCATAAATCTAGCATGTGTACAAAATCAAAGGCAAAAAACATATAGATCATCCCAGATAAATCCAAGAATTTGGCTCTACATGCTGAAATGCCAATATTTCGCAGATTCGAGCAGTTTCGCCAAAAAATTCATATCTCGAAGTAGAGGCGTTGAAATCACGAGCCGAAAAATTCCTGAGAACCTAGACTCATGATTCTAGCATGTGTCCAAAAATAAAAGGCAAAAAACATATAGATCATCCCAGATAAATCCAAGAATTTGGCTCTACATGCTGAAACGCCAATATTTCGCAGATTCGAGCAGTTTCGCCAAAAAATTCATATCTTAACGTAGGGGTGTTGAAATCACGATCCGTAAAATTCCCAAGAAACTAGACTCATAAATATAGCATTTTTCCAAAAATCAAGGCCAACAACAATCTGAATAGTTCCAGATAAATTCAAGAATTTGACAATACATGCTAAAACGTTGATAGTTTCAGATTTGCGCAGTTTCGTCGAGAAAATTCATATCTCGATGTAGGAACATCAAAATCATGAGCCGCCAAATTCTTAGGAAACTAGACTTACTAATCTAATATGAGTCCAAAAATCAAAGTTGGAAACCCTTTGGATCATCCTAGATAAATTCGGGAAATCCACCTTAGATTTTTTTATTTCAACTTGAAAACTTGACGGATTTGAAGGATTGAACTTGAAGGCTTCTTTGGATTTTAAGGCTTCGACTTGCAGACATGATGAATTTAAAACTTTAGCTTGAAGACTAACATATTGGAAGGTTTTGCCTTGCAGTTGCGATGGCTTTGGACTTCAACTCAAAGAGTTGCCGGATTTGAGGCCTTCAATTTTGGGACCAATGGTCTTGCAGACTTTAACTCCTTGATTTAACCACTTGCTAAGAGATTACAGTCATTCCATTGGAGAAACCCATTTGTCATGGAGATTTGCCTTCGTTGGACACCGATATTTAGTGAAAGTCCAAATTGAAGCAAAAGGATGCTTGTATGTACGATCTCCATGCGCCAGTTGGCGAACTTCATTTTGAACAACGCATAGGGGGATGTTTTTTTTTTTTTTTTTTTTTTTTTTTACTCATGCGACTGAACTTAGAATAAAACTCTAAGCGCCTACGTACCTCGGTGAAGAGGATCAAGTCATACCGTAGTTCAGAAAAAATGAGTTTTTTTTTTTTTTTTTTTTGTGTCCTAACTTTTGCCTAGGTTTTCTTTTGTACATTTTTTTTGTGTCTAACTTTTGCCCCGCCTCTTTGCGAGGTTTTCAACCCGGTGGACTTTTTTTTTTTTTTGTGTCCTAACTTTTGCCTAGGCCGCCTCTTGCGAGATTTTCAACCTAGTGGACATTTTTTTTTGTGTTTTTTTGCCTTGGCCGCCCTTGATTTTCAACCTAGCGGACATTTTCTTGGGCCGTGCACAATTATACTCTTGCGGGCCAGGAGTTGCATGCAGTTTATGCTCGTGCCTTAAGGAGCAGCATCTTACTTCAAGGATAGTACTTTTTCAAGAACTTTGCGTTGATAGGACCGATCCTCAGGCCATCCACATCAAAAAGCTTGTAAGCGCCACTTGAATATGCTTCTTGCACGACATATGGTCCATCCCATTTTGAGGTGAATTTGCCCCCAGACTTATGGGAAACGATGATGGGTCTTCTTACTGCAAGGACTTGATCTCCCACTTGGAAGGACCTCAAGCGAACCTTTTTGTTGAAGGCACGAGATAGACGGGCTTGATAACATTCAAGATTTTGTTGAGCCTCCACCTTTTCTCATCAAGTGCTTCTAACTCGCAAGACGCAATCGAGCATTTTCCTCTTCGGTGAGCCCTTCTTGAATAGCAAGTCGTAAAGAAGGTATTTGGCGCTCAAGTGGTAGGCCCCTGCTTCAACTCCATAAGCAAGCGAGTACGGGGTTGCTTGCGTTGGTGTGCGGTAAGTTGTCCTATATGCCCACAAGGCTTCTTCCATTCGTTCATGCCAATCCTTTTTGGACTTGGAGACAACCTTCTTCAACAAGTTACACAAAGTCTTATTGAACGCTTCAGCTAGACCGTTGGCGGCAGCATGATACATAGAAGATTTACGCTGCTTGAAGCCGAAGAGATCACAAATCTTGTTCATCAATTTGTTATCAAATGGATTGCCATTGTACGTTATTATGTAACGAGGAATGCCGAAGCGGTAGATTATATTTACTCGGATAAAGTTCGCAACATTCTCCTTCTTCACTTCTTTAAGAGCGACAGCTTCGGCCCATTTCGAGAAGTAATCGGTTGCAGCTAGGATGTACAAGTGTCCACCAGAAGACTTCAGCAATGGACCAACGACATCCAACCCCCAAGCGTCAAATGGCCAAGATGCTACGGTCGGGTGTAATGCTTCGGGCGGCTGATGTATAAAATTCGCATGAAACTGACAAGCCTTGCATCTTCGAGCATAGTCCAAGCAATCTTTCACCATCGTTGGCTAATAATATCCCATCCTTTTTATGTGGAAGTGGAGCTTTGGTCCAGATTGATGTGATCCACATACTCCTGAATGTGCTTCTTTGCAAAGCTTGGACGCTTCATCCTCCCCCAAACATCGCAAGAGTATCCCCTCAAAAGATCTTCTATATAAGGTATCCTTGTAGTAAAGGAATCGAGGTGCACGACGACGAATCTCGGTTCTTCTTCTTGAGTCTTAAAGCGTATCCCATAACTTAAGTAGTCAATGATGGGTTGTCGCCGGTCTTCCTTGCGGCTTCAGAAACAGCTACGAGATGCTCAAGCTCACTTTCCGCGCCTTCATCCTCATTTGACGGAGGTACTACCCATTTTTGATAGATAGTCACTTGTGTTTGATCTGGCTGAGTAAGCGCTGAAGCTAGAGCAGCTAAAGCATCGGCTTTCTTATTTTTCCTCCTAGGAACATCTTTGAAGAGTTACATCACCAAGCCATCCTATCAATTTCTGAGCATAACTGTGATACGGGAGTAATTCAGGCTTCCTGAATTCATAGCTTCCCAGGAGTTGATTGATCACCAATTGAGAGTCTCCAAATACTTGTAACTGCAACTGCTTCATGTCGACGGCCATTTCAAGTCCAAGTATTAGGGCTTGATATTCAGCGTGGAGCAATGTTGTGTCAAAGTAAAGGAGTATGGTAGAGCTTCTCCCTGCGGAGTAACAAACACCACACCAGCACCAGCTTTATCACGTTGTGCAGCACCATCAAAGTACATTTTCCACGGAGATTGAATTTCAACGACCGTTGCATCTTCGTCGGGAAGTTCATCAGTTAGCTCCCAATCATCGGGTATCGGGTGATCGCTAAGAAGTCCGCAATGCCCGTCCTTTTACACCTTTTGAGGGATGTATGTAATCTCAAATTGTTGAAAGCGGAGGTACTACCTTGCTAGTCGATCACCGAGGACTGGTTTTGACATCACAAACTTGATGGGATTTGCTCGGAAATGAGGTTAATACTATGAGCTTGAAAGTAGTGCTTGACTTTTGAATCGAGAAGACTAGCGCCAAACATAACTTTTCAATTGGCGTGTAATTCGGCTCATTTGGTGTCATCATTCTCGCTCAAGTAGTAAAGAGAATTTTCTTTCCTTCACTATTCTCTTGGGCCAACAACGCTCCAACCGACCTTTCTTGTCTTTGAAATGTATAGTATTAATGGTTTTCCGGTACGGGGGCTACTAGCTGGAGGCTTCATTAAATATGACTTGATATTCTCTAAGGCATTAGTACATGCTTCGTCCCACTTGAAAGGGGCGCCCTTCTTCATGAGATGACTGAATGGTTGACACCTTCCAGCTAAATTCGAAATGAATCTTCTAATGTAAGCTAGCTTCCCTTGCAGACTTTTTAACTCATGGATATTTCGAGGCGCGGGCATTTTCAAAATCGCATCAACTTTGGCTTGATCAATTTCGATTCCTCGATGTCGAATAATGAAACCAAGGAATCTTCCAGAAGTAACTCCAAAGGCACATTTCAATGGATTCATTTGAAGTTGATATCTCTGAAGTCGCTCGAACACCATTCTCAGGTCTTGCAAGTGGTCGTTCCTCTTTCTTGATTTTACCACCAAGTCATCCACATAACATTCAACATTTTTGTGGAGCAAATCATCAAAGATATTCTGCATGGCCCTTTGATATGTGGCACCAGCATTTTCAAACCGGAAGGCATCACTTTGTAACAATAAATACCCTTGGGTGTACGAAATGCAGTAAGCTCTTCATCTTTTGGTGCCATGCGAATTTGGTTATAGCCGGATGAACCGTCCATGAAAGACATCGCCTCGTAACCAGTGGTAGCATCAATCATCAATTCTGGGATGGGAAGCGGGAAATCATCTTTAGGGCATGCATTGTTAAGATCCCACGAAGTCAACACAAACTCGAATTTGGCGATCTTCTTTTTCACGGGAACGATACTCGAAATCCATGTAGGATATTTAACTTCACGAATAAAGCCGGCTTCAACGAGTTTGTTGACTTCATTTTCGATTGAAGGAACCAAATACGTCCGAAATGCCTTTGGGCCTACTTAACGGACGGGCACCATTCTTGACCGCCGGATGATGGATCGCTACTTTGGGATCTAATCCAGGCATCTCTTTATAACTCCAAGCAAAAACATCCCTATATTCTTTGAGTATTTCCATGTAAGTGTCTTCTTCATCACCTGTTAGAAAAGCACTTAGGTAGGTGGGCCTTGGGTTTTCATCAGTACCAAGATTAACTTCTTTTAAAGAGTCTACTGTGATTTTCACCCCTTCTTCAAGTTCTGGAGGAGCATCTCTGGCATCTTCATCCTCTCGAGGATCACCATCATTGAAAGATATGTGGTAACACGAGGAGATGTTCTCTAACTTCTCTGCAACCTCCATCTGAAATGAAGTATCTTGATCACTTGGTGTAGTAATATGATATGAAGAACCTACACTTTCCTCATCTTCGTCACACTCCTTGGTATACACCACAGTGTGAGACTTTAATTTTAGCACCTCTCCACATGAAACCACAAGGTTTGTTTCTCACCTCATTCTAGAAGGAATCAAACTTTGTATATCCTTCTGGGTTCCAGGAAAAGCAAGCGTTTTCACGCTTTGATAATCTCTGTGGAACTTGTTCTTCCTTTTTTCTTCAGTTTCAACGGCCCTAATCTCTCAAATACAGAAGCTTTTGTGGCCGACTTTCCAAGACGATCAAACAACGAAGGCCTTTTGTTGGAAGCAACGAGACTCATCTTCCACGGTGATGTAGTTGGTACTTGCCTTTTTTATGGATATGCGAACTGGCGGAGGTTGTTTGTATCCCAAACCTTCACGTGATTGCATCATGCTAGCTCCTGATGGAAGTTTCCCTAACTTTGATGGCTCGTTGGGGTTGTACCCAGCCTTGACAAATAACTTGTAAGCATTTGGATCAAAGCCTTCATTTGTACGTTTTGTAGGAGTGCCATATTTTGTGGCGGATTCGAGCCACGAAGTCTCCAAATAGCTTTGAGGACAAATTTATTGCGTCAATTCGTCTGATAGGGAGAGTTAGCCCCCCTAGCACATTTCCTTGAGCTTCAGATGGTTGCCCTTCCTCTTTCTTCAACTTTGGAACATAGCAGAGCACGGGAGTTGTCTTCTTCTTCTTTTTTAAAGACACAATGTTTCCTTTATTCGGACTGGGGTGCGGCACCTCAGCATCGACTCCAGCTTTTCCAATGGTCTCATCAGCTCTTTTAGTTGCGACCTTCTCACTGTTGGTCGTTGTGATATCGTCGACTTTTACTTCTCTCACAATGTAGTTCTTCAAGTAGAACTTTGCATCGACGAAGTGTGACTCTTCGATCGCAAATGGCTTATCATCGGCAACTATCTTTTTCGACACCGCCTTCAAGATACTTCAAACACGATAGTAGGAGGATGGGACAACTTTGTTCTCGTGTATCCATGGCCTGCCAAGCAACATATTATACGAAGTCTTTGCGTCGATGACATGCATCCATGCACTTGATTGCAAATCTTCGATGGTGATATCTACTTTGACAGCACCTATGGCTCGTTGCCCCCCTTGATTGAATCCTTGTATCATCAAGCGGCTTTCAGAAAGTTCTTCAGTTGTGATGCCAAGTTCCTTCATTGTACGAATAGGAAGAATGTTAACTCCAGATCCATCATCTATCAATATTATGTTTATCCTCTTCTCGAGGGCATAACCCACCATGTACAATGGACGATTGTGTAGTGTTTCGCCAAGTAGAAGATCATCATCTGAATGTGATTCTTGTATCACATGTGTGTACCTCTTTCGAAGAAGATTCGACGAGCTTTTCGGATGATGACGAGACAATGTTGATAGGCTTTCATCATTTGCTTCTCTTTCTCGTATTGAAGCATGATGCCTCAATGTTGTCTATCTTGTTGCGGAACCAACTTGGTAGGAATTTCTCCAAAGTCACAGGACGTCGTGGTTCTTGGTGGTAGTTCTCCTCCACTTTTGCTTTCTTCGGACGCTCAACTGATTTCTGCTTCGTTAGTCTTCTAACCATCCTTTTCCTTGTTGGTTGTTTAGATGATTCTTTTCGTGGACTTGTTTTATAGCGTCTCCGCCTAGTCACCAGAATCCAACCTTCATCATTAGCTTCATCAACTTGGGTTCTATCTTCCTCCAATGGTCCTCCCTCATGTTCTTCAAAGCTGCATATTTGGACTGGATCGAAAGAGCCAAAGGTGATAGAGATTTGATTCGAACTTACCTTCTCATCATCAAGCAGAATCTTATTTTCATTAGCCAACTGCATAACTTTGTCCTTGAAGACAAAGCACTTCTCAAGAGGATGACCCACAAGTCGATGATATTTGCAATAGTTCGGGTCGTTTGTTCTTCCAGCTTCGTTGGGCCGCTTCATCTCTGGTAACTCAATGAGTTTCAGCTCAAGTAGTTCATCAAAAATTTCAGGGACATCAGAATCCAGGAAGGGGTATTCTCTTTCTTGCATCTCCTTCAAGGTCGACTTTCGACTTTTGTTATCTTGGAAGGAAGTTGCTTTCATGTGCTTCTTTCTCACCTTCGTAGTAAACTTTACAGGCGAGACATTGACGTTCATAGATTCTTTGTTGTCACTCTTAGGAACGAACTTGCTCCATTTCTTGGGTTCTTGCTTGTCCTTTCCTTTGCGAGGGTCGTAGATAGGCATTACTTCATTCCCAGTAGAAGACATGCTCAATTCCATATCATGAGCATGAGTAGCTAGTTCTTCAAAAGACCTTGGCTTAATTCCTTGCAAGATATAGTAAAGCCCGCAATGCATTCCTTGGATACACATCTCTATTGCAGAAGCTTCGCTGAGCCTATCTTTGCAGTTTAGGCTTGCATTTCTCCATCGATTGATGAAATCGATAACTGGTTCACCCTTCCTTTGGCGAGTACTTGTAAGTTCAACCATGCTCACGGTACGCCTTGTGCTATAAAAGCGGTTGAGGAATTCCTGCTCTAGTTGCTCCTAACTATCGATAGAATTAGGCTCAAGATCAGTGTACCAGTCGAAGGCATTTCCTTTGAGGGAGCGGACGAACTGTTTGACGAGATAGTCTCCATAGGTCCCAATGTTGTTACATGTTTCAACAAAATGTGCAACATGTTGCTTTGGATTTCCCTTGCCTTCAAATTGCTGAAATTTGGGAGGTTGATAACCGGCGGGCATCTTGAAGCTATCAATTCTTGTAGTGTACGGCTTTCCGTAAGTAAACGAAGACTTGGCAGCAATTTCGTACTTATCCTTGATAGTCTCTTCGATGAACTCCTTTAGTCGGTCAAGCGGAATCATCCCTTTAGAAGAAACAGGAATTTCCTTGGTAGGTGGTACTTGTTTTGCACGAGGTTCAGTCTCTTGTACTTCCGGACCTTTCCCAGGTGCGTGGCTGGATTCTCCTTCCATTAATCTATCGATCTTGTCCATCAACTTCTCAATCCGAGCGTCTTGATTTTGCACATGCTTGGCCAGGCCATCGATCACCTTTGCCAAGTTTGCCAGTGTCTCCTCCATTGACGAAGCGTTAGTTACCATTGCTTGCATGATTGTTGGGGATGTTGGAGAATAGCATGGATTATCACATAAGTTGATCTTTGACTGGACTACTTCATGTGGTGTGAGTGGAGAGGATTCGTCACTTGAAGTATCATCATCTTCCTTCGTAGCAGAGTTCTTGGATCCAGAGAGATCAAGTAGAGCTAGAGTCTTCTTAATCTTTTCGGCAATGCTACTTCCTTCCTCCGATGCATCAGTAAAGGATCTCGCTCCTTTTGGAGATGAAGACCCAAAAGCAGGAGTTGTTATGGACGACACTTGGAGTGCTTGTTGTCCCAACATGCTTGCTTTGCTCCTCGTAACTGGTCCAATGCTTCCGAAGGTAATGTCGAGGATGCTTTCCACATCAGCAGAGAACTTGGAGTTAGCAACCTTAGAGGAAATTGATTTGGAGTTGATCTTCTCTGAAGTCATCTCGATGTTGTTAAACTTTGATGATTGAAAAGTTGAGATGAGAGGTAGCTATCGTCCCACTGGGCGTGCCAAAATTTGTAGACAATAAAATTCGCGTCGAGAAAATAATAATCAAGACAGGAAAATATCGCAACAATCTTTGATTTGATTTCAGAATATGAGTGTTACAATCTTTATGATTCCTCTGATTCGCCTTTTCTATAGTAAATTCAAGGGCTTTTGAGCTTGATCTTGAACTTGATGGATTTAATTTTGACTTGGACTTGAATTCAAGGGCTTTTGAGCTTGGTCTTGAATCTTCGTCTGGATCTCTAGAACTTTTAGAGAAATACTTGAATGCTTGAATGCTTTTAGCTTGTAGAGAAATCTGCAGCGTTTGATCCACGAGCTCTCTCTTGCTTCTTGTTAGAATTTCTGTCCTTTTTCTGAATTATGAGACCCCTATTTATAGTTGTAGGATGGAGGAGTTGTGATAAGGACAGGCTTCTTTCGACCAATCAGAATTAAGCTGACATGCCGATATTTGATTGGCCGGAACATGTCACTTGTACACATGACGCATCTTCATTGGCCTTTGATTTGATTAGGCATGCTGCATCATTTTGACACGTGGCATGACCCTATAGGCTCCTTTATTTGATTTGGCGTGCCACGTCATTTGACATGTGGCACCAATTTGGGCCTCTTGAATAAGATGACATCTTGGGCTTGACAAAGTGGGTTCATCATATGTAGCCCTATTAAATGGACTAGCCCAATGAAATTGGACCATTACTTAAATCCATATTTATTGACTTAAATAATTAACCCAATTATATTAGCCCATAATTTATTTGGACTAATATATCTTGAATTTAATATAATCAAAATTTCTTGTAATTTAAACTTAACAAAATTTCATTGTCCACAACCATATTTTGAGGGGGGAAACTACCAAATGAAAGAAAATCACCCTAGGAAAATATTGAATTTAGGAAAAGTACGTTAACTCCAAGAAAATAGGAGCAACAAAATAACTTGAGAGAAAAAAGGAAAATTTGAATTTAATAGTACAGAAAGAGAAATTAATACAATACTAACTAACTATGTTAATACAAATACGTTGAAATAAATTAAACTACCAAGAAAAATATAAAGCTCCTAATTTAATTGGTTTCCAAGTCCTAGATGTTAGTGTTGTATTACTTGTACAGTACTGCATGATTTAAGTCAGTGGCTCTGGTTTTGACAAAGTGACTATAGCATACATATTTTTTCATTAGGAAATTGAAAGACATAGCTGAAGAGCACCAAATGATACCAAGAAGTAAAGCTGTAAACATGCTTATACCGACAATAAACACTAAAATATGCGATAAGTATACAAACAATTATGAAGTTTATTATGTAAACTATCTGATAGTTTGAACCTTACCCGGCAAGAGGTTTATGCGACTTTACACACCTAAAAACAACAAAATAGTTACAGAGAACCTAAGCAAACAACAAATAAACCATTAAATAGTTCAAACGCTACGCCATCAAATAATTCAAACGCTACGCGATAAAATAGTTCAAATCGAAACCCTAGAAATTTATCATCAAAATATTACTAAATAATGATCATAAATTCTGTAAATATTTATCAAAAAAAAAAAACCCACAATAAGTACTAAATAGAGGAATTTAGTTAGAAGATTAAATTGAAAATCTTGATGAGAATTGTCTCTCCATGGAAAAAAGTTTCTCCATAGTAGCAGAGTGTAAGATGATAATGGAGTTATCATCGTTGACCGCCTGATCTACGATGAGCCTATTCACAGCTTTCTTCAGCTCGTAATCGCCGTAGAAAAATCCTTCTTAGCATTTTTTCTGCCAAAAAAAAGTAAAAGATTGTGAATGGAATAGCAAATCAATACAATTTCAAAGCTAAAACAGCAGATGAGTAGCATAATCCAATGGCAAATAGCTAGGCACATTTAACGTTTTTATAATGGTAAGGGGTGGCTATAAGAATTCTTATTCATGAGAGATCGTTATGGCTTTCGGACTTTAACGATTTATAACGAAGAAATAATACTCATGAACGTAGAAGTATTTCAAGGTTTGAGCCGTATGGAGCTATGGGCGTGTTGATGGTTAACTAATTTAATGACAAATAAAAGTACTCCTAAACCTAAAAGGGTTTTAAAGTACTAAATAATTTCAAATATAAAAAAAATTTAAATATTAGGGAAATAATAATTTGAGTAAATAGTTTCCGTAGCATCCTTTTGGAATCTTGACATTAAAGATGTCGTGAATAATTACTTCAAATTCTTTTTTCCATTTTAAGTACAATTCTTACCAATATAGGCTGCATATTTTTGTTAAATTACTGGTTGTATAACTTTTTGAAGAAAGTGTTAATTTTTCCTTCACAATGAAATGGTAACTAATAAAAACATTTGAAATATTTAAGGGAAAGAAGCATACGAACCTATATACATATATTTGGACACAATTGTGTTGTGGCCCGTATGCCACAATTTTGAAAATATTAATCGATTTATTAGGAAAAGTAACATGGAAGGTACAATTATGTTACATGACAAGGTATTATAGTTCAAATAGGAAAGGAGTTATATATGTTACAATCTTAATTGATTCAAACTCTCAAATATTTAGGACTTCTTATATAGTTGATGATTTTAAACTTTTAAATATTAGGAAAATAGTAAATGGCAATTTTGTCTTTTGCGAAGTCTTTTAATGAAGGGCAAAAAGTTCAATCAACATTTCTAAGGCTCTTCGTGATTTTAATTCTTATATAGTTGATGATTTTAAACTTTTAAATATTAGGAAAATAGTAAATGACAATTTTGTCTATTGCGAAGTCTTTTAATGAAGGACAAAAAGTTCAATCAACATTTCTAAGACCCTTTGTGCTTTTAATATAGTATAGATTATGAGTTCAAACTTATTATTTATTGTATTGTCATTATAAATTTATGCTCTGTGATGAAAGAATTGGGTTCAGATAAACCAGGAACCTGAATGCTGACCGTTTCTTCTATTAAAATCAAATTTAGCAATGTGAAACAACAACCATGGAAACGTTTAAATTAAATGATGTAACCTCGTCTCTGCATCTAGAAGTTTAGATACCTATAAAAGAATTGAATTATTTGAATACTTATATTTGTTTTCAACACAGTTTTTCATGTGCAATTAGTTGTTTTCCTTCATCAACACAGTTAGGTGGAATTATGTTGAACGGAAACACATTGCAAAATGTAAGCCCTACGATTTTATTATTAGCGTTGAGTGTGAATATGCGATCATCTCCCTAACAAATTTTGAAGGATGAGTTTCTAAAGATTGCGTACAAATATAATCTTAATTACTTTATTTATTAGAGAGCACTTCGTGCACTGATAAGGTCTTCATTTATTATATACATGGCATTTTTTCATGGCAATTAACTAAATCATTAAAAAGGTCCTTTTTAATAAACATGTAGTTTTTTTTTCTCTCTCCAAATGAGGTTGAAATTTGAAACAGAATTCACGTTGTTGAAAATCATTAGCACAACGTAGGGTTTTTTATTTTTTATTTTTTATATCAAGATGAATGGCTCCAAATGTGAAAGCGTCATGACAAATTTGTTGTAGTGTCGTCTTGGTCTCAGCCCAATAACGTTGGAAAAATATATAGGGTGAAAGTGACGAGGGGCGGATTTAGAGTGTGCCGAGGGAGTTACACCCTCTGCAAAAAATTACAGTGTATATATAGAGTAGATTTTATGTGTTTATGTACATATATTGACTTTTAAATACCCTAAACAAATACAAAAGGTTAGCTCAAGTAGTTTAGGGTGTTCAAAATTGCCTCTAACATCCTAGGTTCGATTCCCAGGGACAACCTTATTTTATATTTAGCTTTTATTGTTTTTTCGGAACTCCCTAAGTGAAAATTCTGGATCCGCAGTGAAACTCATTAGGTCCCAGCACCTTTAATAGTTTGAATGAGTGCCAATTGCTCAATTTCATATGTGGCAATTCGGCCTTTAATGGTTTGAATGAGTGGAATGTGTTGCACAAGGCAGAGTTCACGTTGTTGAAAATTCCTTCAAACGGATAGAAAACTATTAAAATCGCATCATTCATTATGGCGCTTGTATAAAAAATCCACTTTGATTATGTCATATAACTAATTTATTCAAACTAATTAGCAGTGGCGAAGCCAGGATTCATATTAAGGGGTGTCAAAAAATAAAGATATGTCACAACACAAGTTTGAACATGAGACTTTAGAAAGTTTTTGCAACCTCTTAACCACTGAGCTAAACCTTTAACTTGTGTCAAGGGGTGTCAACACTGGTATATATACCTATAAAACTAAAATTTCACCTATCTATATAATGTAATTTTTAAAAATCATAGGTGGAAATATTTGGTGAAATTTATTCTAAGAAACACGAGATGCATATTGTTATAGTTTATATTTTATCGGATCATGTTCCTAAAGGGACCAAAATTGTTATAGTTTACATTTTATCGGTTTCCAAAGGGATCCAAATTGTTGTACTAGTTTATATTTTATCGGACATTCCCAAAGGGACCCAAATTGTTATAGTTTATGAGAAAAATATTAATTAATCTGGGGGAAGGAGGAGATAATTCAATAATAGAATAGTTTAATGAAGCGACTTAGCATATGCTTAGAATATGAGGATATATACCTAAGAAAGAAGTCTAGAACCTAAAATCAGTATATTAAGCAAAGAGGTGGGGCAATAGGTTCCATTAAACTGATAGATATGCTAGCGCGGATTGAGTTCCTCTTCATTTCTCTTCTCTCCAATTTTCCCAAGTTCTATTTTGGATTAGAGACACATGGCATAAATTAGAATTAATAGCTAAAATTTAATTGACTAAAACAAGGCCCTAACCATGATTACATAATTAATAACTTATCCATCTATGAATATTTTTCTCTCTTCCTATTTACTTTTCCTATCCACTAAAATATTTTTTCTGATTTACCCGATTATTTTTTGCCACTTATTTTTTCCCCTAATAGACCCATTATTCAATTGGTGATATTTTCCATTTTTTCAATTATGATTCACATAATATAGACCCCATTATTCAATTGGTAATTGTATATTTCTGAAATAGTTATCTACATTCTGAAAAATATTACCATTAAAGAATTGTCATGATTGAAAAAAAAATGGAATATTAAAATAGGAAGAGAGAGGAAAATATTTTAATATATTTATGGATAAGTTATTAATTATATAAATTATGATTAGGGCGTTGTTTTAGTCAATTAAATCTTAGTCATTAATTCTAATCCCATGCCATGTGTCTCTAATCTAAGGTAGGACTTGGGGAAAATGGAGAGGAGCCCAATCCTGCTAGCACCAAACATCCGCAATTTTTTTTCTTTTTTTGGCTAAAGAGAGGAACTTTAAATTAAAGAAGAAAATTACAAGTAGAGACAGAACTGAAGTATTTGGTCCCTATTAAGTCTTTGTGAAAAGGTAAATAACAAATGTAGCTATACATGAGGTTTATTCCCAAAAAACATGTCACCATCTAAATCATGTAAGGTCCCAGGTAACTGTCATAGCTTTTCAGGTTGAGTGCTACAGTGTTTGTCACGGTAAATATAGTGTGTGAGGGGATGAATTGTTAATGCAAGCAAATACCCTGCAATATAATCATTCAACAAGGTGAATAAGATGTATTTTTTTCAAAAGTAATGCTCCCTCTGTTTCAATGTTACCATCTATTTTCTTTTTTATTTTATTATTTTGGCTCAAGGAATTTTCTTCCTTTTCTTTCCTTTTGTGGTTAGCCGTGAGGGTAAAAAGTTATTCAAATATTTTATGATAAAATGATCTCATATGTTTATGTGAAACTATTTCCTTATTAGTTTGTGCAAAAAATAATGCATTTTTCTATATTTTGGAAATAATTTACTTTTATACAATGATTTATAGCCACACAAAATATATATGACTTATTACTACAAGTTTAAAAGTCCTTTTTTTTTTCTTAAACTTCATAACTAGTCAAATATATTCACATAAATTGAAACGGATGGAGTATTAAGTAATAGAGGGGCCAACCTAACAACTGGTGCAATAACTAGTCTCCAAGAATTGTGGATTCGAATTAACAATATAAAGAGCATTCAGTCCTGTTAACGGATGCCATGAATTGGGTTGGGGGAGGAGAAATTGAGGCGTTACAAATAATGTTTTGAAACATGTGTATCAATCTATTTGAAATATATTATCAATACTCTTCGAATTCTATTACTTTGGCAAAATATGGTCCGCTAATCTCTCGATTTTCCGTGGCCGTTCATGTTGTTTGGCTTATGATAAAGCATTGGGAAAGAATCATCTTTTCCTCTTTAATTTTACTTTACAAATCAGATACTTCTTCCAAATTTGAACTATAGACATTCTTCCTCTAACTATAAAACACATAAATATTATTTATGAAGTAAAAATGTGAAAAATAATTTTCAGTATATATAACATTGGAAAATAAAAGAATTAATTAAGCACAATAAACAACACTAATATGTTCATATTAGTAATTCTGACATTAACAACCAAAGCTCAAAAATTTAATTCCAAAATCGAATGAAAGAGAACAAAAAACGTATTAAACATATATTCAATACATGTAATACAAAAAATAGTTATTAAACTAAAGGTATATTTTATAACAAATTCCTTAATGATTCTCCGTGGAGGTATAAATTTAGAGATGTGTGTGCGGTGATGGGGGTGTGTGGGGGGGGGGGAGGTAGTGGTAGATTTTAATGCACTTAATTAGAACCACTCTATCTCATATAAACTGAGAATGACTTCCTAGAGACTTAACTATTATAACATGTGAGTATGTGGCGTCCTTATATCCATTGCCCTGGTCTTACATGACTTTATATAATGATTTGATTACTAATACCATTTGTTATACAAGCTAGTCGATATATATTGATATCAAATTGCTTGATCCACGGCATTACTAGTATCCGTGAGGGTCTATAGGTATCGAGTATCCGCAAAGGGCCTATATGGTTCGGTCTAGTAGAGGACTTAATTACATTCTACAAGGGCCCATGGATCATTATGATCGTTCTATAAGTCTTACCCCACGAGAGCCCATGATTATATACATGACGTGATTGACTTGTACCTACTAGTTATATGTTTTACATGCTGCTTCATTATGGTATTGTATATGTGTATATATACTCCTTGTTAACATTGCATGCATTATTTTTGCAAATTTTCTCTATGAGGTACGACGGCGTTGGGTTTTAGGCTCACCCTTGTTGATTTTCTGGTCTCTACAGATCTTTCTACTAGTGTGGTTACTGGTTGGCTTTGATACTGTTCGAGGCTTTAAAAGAATTTAACTGAGGTGAACCAACCACATCAGCCGTGGGGACAATTCAAGCTAGTTACTCCCTCCGTTTCAATTTATGTGAAATAGTTTGGCTAGACAAGGAGTTTTAGCAAGAAAGGAATACTTTTGAACTTGTGTTCTAAAATAAGTCATCGATATTTGTGCGACTGTAAATAATTTCATTAAGGGTAAAGAGAAAGTTTTAAGTTAAATTATTTCTAACTATAGAAATATATTAGTTTTTTTGGAACAGATTAAAAAGGAAAGTGTATCACATAAATTGAGACAATGATAGTATTTCTTTATGTCTATTCGGGATATGGGTGAGTTGTCAAACATGTACTGTTGGATTTCCGCTGGTTATTTCATTTGAACTATTGACTTATTTGATTGCATTTCAGTTATTTCGCTTTACTTCGACGATGAATTATGATGGTTAAGAACATGGTACGCTTGAGGTAATGAGACTTCAAATGCTAATTATGGCCTACAAAATTTGTGTCATGACATCTCTCCTCCTAATTGTAATAAGTTTCTAGTAGTTTCTTCAACTTCAAACAACGAATGCGCCAATTTCGATTTTCCAAGGCTACGTTAATTTCTTACCTTATCATAAAACAATTCAACTAACTGAAAAAGTAACAAACAGCCAGCATTAGCAAAGTCCCAACTCTTTCGGAACCTGCCACCTCGAATATATGTGGCGACACGATCTTGTTAACAAAGTTACCATAATTAAGTTGCTCTAATTTTCTTAATCTGTATGACGTCAGCAATTTTATATACACCCTTAATTGACACGTGTCAGTCATGACGAATAATCGACTCAAGTCCACGTCTCTATAGCTACCCCTTAATCTTTTGACTATTTTTTTTCCTAACAATCAGACGGTCATGCTTGATCCATCACCAAAAAATGCAATTATCAAAAAAATGAGAAAATACTGAAATACCCACGTTTTAGTGTTTTCATTATGAACCTGGTCTCATAGAGAAGACCTATATATATGTGGAGTTCATTACCTTCATCACTAAAAAAGATTTGTAATTTCTTATTATATTATGACCCTAAATCAAAATCAAAAGCAATCTACAATCCCTATATATCAATGGCGTTCAAGAAAACACTACCACAACGTATTTTTAGTGCATACAAATTTAGTGCACCATCTCTAACAACATGCCGTATTAATGCTTCTTCATCAACGGTGCAAACAAAATTCCCTGTTTTTACGAGTCCTGATACAATTATAACGCCTGATCCCCGGCGATTCCTTCACCAATCACTGGCATCCTCGCCAGGGATCAGGTCACTACCCACCGGAGAAAAACTCCGCGAAAAATTACGTGTGATGGACATAATGAGACTTAATGGACTCTTGCATCCGCGGGCTCCACCCAGACAGGAGTTGGATGTGGGGTCCGTGGCGGATGCAAGAAAGATTTTGAGGTTGTCTCAACTTGAGATGTTGAAATTGAGGCTAAGGAAAATTGATAAGAGTTGGATTTTGTGCTCTGAATTTATTCAAATATGTAATGAAACATGTTCGAATGATGATCAAGGAATGGAGTTTGCTAAGAAGTTGGATGAATCGGGAGATGTGATGGTTTTGGGAAACGTTGTTTTTCTCAGGCCTGATCAGGTTGGTTTAATTTTTATTCTTAATTTTGTTATATCTTGTGGTGATAGATAAAAATAAAGATTAAGTGCACTGAATAATCTACAAATGTTAGATTGGTTATTTTATAAGAATGTTTTTTGTTTTACATACTAGTTTAATTTTTTGATTAAAATTAAGGTTCCGAAAACTGATAGAGTTTTCATATATTGACAGGAAAGTGAGACACAGTCTCTCCAGATCTCTGAATTTAGATGGTGACTTTTGTGAGGAGTTGATCAGTTGGACTGTTTTCAAAGACCCGAAAAACCGTCTTATTAAATCAGATTTTATTAATTACTCCAGATTCTTTTAATTATTTATAAAAGAATGATCATACACTTTTAATTTTTCGAAAAATTAACCTTATATACTTTTCACAAGAAGCTTACATGTTTAAGGTTGACCAGAACTTTTTTGTTTTTTAAACATGGTGGCGACTCAAACTATATATGTCACGTAAATTAGAATGGAGAGAGCATATTATTTCCAAATATAGCAAAAGGAGAAACATGAAATCATTGGGAGTACTTGTTTATTGATGAGAAAGAGAGAATGGAGTCATAATCAGATTTGGTTTGAGTAGTCATACATGTCATAGAAAGCCCCATCTTTCAGTTGTAAATCTGTTGCTTATATGAGTTATAGGTCCACATATTGTGCTATACTAGACAGTTGTCTAGGGCTCCTCTTCTTGGAGAAATAGTATAACGCAAATAGTAACAAACTTTAGGACTTAACCGTGATGTCTTCACTCTTCAATTGTCTAAATAGGCAGATCACCGTCATTAGAGTTTAATTAGACTTCTATATTTATGAAGAAAAAATATTGTGAATTTTCACACACACACATATAGCAAACTATACAAGTTAAATCCATTTTCATTATAAAATAATTGTGGAGTAAAAACTGGAAAGTATGAGTGTGAGGTGCAGCGGCGGAGCCAGCCCTTTAATTACGGTTTCGGCATAATCCAAGCTTTAGCTCAACTGTATTTTCAGTGAAAAAGGTTCATTTGATATATACAGGCGCTAGCCGAAATATAGAAAATCTATACACTAATTATGTATATTTGTTATGTATGTTGTATTTATATTATATGTATATATCTATATTTATACTTAATATATAAAATTTATACACTTGATGGCTATTTTATAAATTAGATCATCGAAAGGCATTAAACTACAATTATCTTTAAAAAAAAAAAAGTTGTGATCCAGAACCCATAAAAGATAATAAAAAACCCTGTCTCCGCCTTTGGTGAGGTGGATGGAGTACGTTTGTGTAAATTTTTTGGTACCTTTTTTGTTGGTTACAGGTAGTACGAGCCATGAACGAACTAATGCCAATTCCCTTAGCCAACCCAAATCATGACACAGAAACAATCAAGGAGCTTCAACAAATGAAGGAACAAAAAACAGTTATTGACAAGAAAGCAGAATCATTGGTACGTAGGGAGATGTGGTGTGGACTTGGCTTCTTTGTAATTCAGACAATAGCTTTTATGAGGTTCACTTTTTGGGACCTAACATGGGATGTTATGGAACCAATTTGTTTCTACCTCACGTCTACATATTTCGTAGCTGCTTATTCTTTCTTCCTTAAGACATCCAAAGAGCCTTCTTTTGAAGGGTTCTTCCAGGCACGTTTTAGTACAAAGCAGAAACGACTCATGAAAGTTCATAATTTCGATCTTCAAAGGTATAATCAGCTCCGGAGAGCTCACTATCCTCACTCATCGCCAGTTAATTGGTAACGAGGGTACTTGAATCTCTTCTGAGGTAGAAGGGAAAAAAGAAGAAGGAAAGAAGATACTACAATAATTTTTCTTCCTCGTTTTTTCTTAATCTTTTCTCCTTTACGTAATATGTGATATTAAACAATTCTAGTATGTATCACTATGGCGGCTAATAGATATGTAAGTGAAGAGACCTAGGAATTCTTATCAAGTTTTCCGTCAGGGTGTCTATTTTATAGTATATGTTATATGATCTATAACGGAACTTTCTTTGCTAAGTCGAGCATTTTATTGATAACATAAGAATTACAAAGTACAAGTAGGAAATACAAAAAAAAAATATATTAAATGCCTGGCAGAGGCCTGGCTCTATTTAGTAAGTACTAAACATGTTAAGGAAACAGGGGGTGGGGTGGGGGGGAGGGGGGTGAAGGGGGCTACATAAGTCCTAATATTTAGTGTATCATTATGTGCCATGGTCTTTCCATGCTTGGCCATAGCATCAGCTACTGCTTGACTATTCGAAATACATTAGGTTTACACTCCATTTAATGCTCGACTTGGGTGGCAAAGCTCCACTACTTCCACTTCAGCCAAGAGGGCCAGGCATTCAAGAGTGTTAATATTTAGTTAGTTGGAGGGCATTGTTTAGCCAAAAATATAATGGAAAGGACATTATTTTTTAGCCAAAAACGTAATGGAGTGTAAACCTGACTTATTTCGAATAGTTCAGGGGCATTTTGGTCGGCCGGCCAAAAATAATTTTACATTTGGCTAGTCGTGTACAAATTTTAAGAAAGTGGCTACAAGTTAAATGCATGGTAGTGTCCAAATAAAGTAGCGAAAGTTTAACATTTGGCCAGTCAGTAAAAAATAATTACATTCACTAGCCAAATATACAAAAAATATACACTATATGTACTAAATAGGTATATATTATGTATAAATTATAGATGAGTATGCAAAAAATATATATTTCTTGGCTATTATTTTGGTAAGCGATTATATAATGTAAAATTCCCAATAAAGTACCCCGCAAATTTTTTAGGTTAAGGCTACTTAAATCGCTTCGCTAGATCGTTAATTAGAAGTTAGGACGTGCCGGAATTTACATTTTTTTTTCCCGAATCATATGAAATAGTTGTTGATAATTGATAGTCGTGGGACTTGAATGAAGGAACTATGCATGTTTTTGGGCAATTCGCAGTAATACGCTTATTTTGGGGTTGCCTTTAATTTTTGTCCATCAAAATGAAAGTATTTAATTTTTGCCCTTCCCCGAAATCTCAAGGTTCCGGGTTCGAACTTTTGTTCAGGCGAAAATTAAAAAAAAAAAAAAAATCGCTAGGCAGAGGTTGCCTACAAACTCTGGCCCATCGGGCATAGTTTGCCTGCAAAAATCTACCTTAAGGCAGAGTTTGCCTGCAAACTATGCCTTAGGAAACTGTCCCTTAAGGCAGAGTTTTGGGCAAAACTGTGCCTTAAGGCAAAATTTTACATTCAGGCAGAATTCTGCCTTAAGGCAGAGTTTTGAAGGCAAAATTCTGCCTTAAGTGCGAAACTCTGCCTTGCGAATCCAAGTTCTACCTGACGAAATTTTTTAAATTTTTGACTGAGCGGGGGTTCGAACCCGGAACCTAGGAGTTTTAGGCGAAGGCCAAAAATTAATGACCAGCAATTTGAGGGGCAAAAATTAAAGACCAGAGTGCATTTGAAGGGCACTCCGCACAAAAAAAAAATGCATGTTTTATACTACGCTGAATTGCGGAACCATCATATTTTAAGTTTTAAGTTGTTACAACAATGGATTTATTTATTTAATTAGTCTCTTTGTTTCAATTTATTTGACCTATTTGATTACGCATATGATTTTAAAAAGAAATGCAGATTTTTGCAACTTATCATTTTAAGCATGTCATAACATTTGTGTGCCCATAAAAATTTCTCATTATTATGTTAAACAACGGAACTTTGTTGCAACTTATATTTTGTTGCCAATTTTCCCTGAGTCTTAATTTTACTATGTCTTGCTCATTTTATAGTTAACTTGATAGTTAAAGGATACGATATTTTTTGAAAAAGTGATCACAGGTGACAGGATAAATTAAAGGAGAATTAATCTTGTTCATTCAACCGCTTAAATTAAAAATAGTTGAATAATTTATGTATATCCGTTAGAAAAACAAACAGTGAATCGAGTCGCATATTTGGGTAAAGATTCCTAAATCAAATTAGATTCTTACATCCAATGTGTGTGAATAACAAACTTCTGTCAAGTCATTTTCGAAGTTTTGATGGATTTGCACGTTAATGTTATTTATTATTGGTAGGAGAAGCAAACTTTTTGTCCTTATTTTCCATGAACCATGTTTTGTTTGCTTAGCCTTGGTGAATTATACTCTTTCGTGGACAGTTTTCAATCAAACGATGTGTTAGACGAGTGTTTAAAAGTCAAAATTGTTATAAAATAATAAAGCAATCAAGAAGAATATTTTAGAGAAAGAGATAAGAGAGGAGAATTCTTTATTTCCCTTGAGAGATGAAAATATAATGAAGGAAACATCTCTATTTATAGCGATTTAAAACTGACTTGATCCCAAAGTTACTAACCCTAATTTCTCTCTTAAAGATAGACATCCATAATAAATGATATTTATCGATAACATGATAGACTTCCATAATAAATAATATTTATTTATAACACTCCCCCTTGGATGTATATTTGATAGATAATGTGCCTCATTAAAACCATACTAGAAAAAACCAGTGGAAAAAATTCTAGTGAAGGAAAAAGAGTACACATTTCTAATAATACGCATTTTGGCTGTCTCATTAAATCGCATTCAAGTTGCTTGATTTAATTCACATAAGAGTTATGAACAAATTTTTTGAACTTGTATATGCTTCAGACATTTAAAATTCTTCAAGAATTTTCATATAAATTTTGTCAAGTGACAATATCCATTAATATTTAAATGCGTGACATTTTCTGTTGTCTGGACTGCGGGTCCAATAAGTGTGAAGCTTACCAAAATGCGTCATTTCACTTGGTAATAATGTCTATGTTAGCATGCTTTATAGACATAGAATTCAGATCCTCGCAATCTTTTACAATATTGCGCTATATTGTACCAAAGATCTCGTCGAAGATATATCATTTGTATCGGTTCGCAATGTGACATAAATTATTGAGATCTCATCACTTTCATTATTTTAGGTACCTAAACCTCTCATGAGGTTTCATGAAATGTTATGTCATATGCTCTTCAAGAGCACATTACCTCCTTGTTATGACCATTTTTACTACAGCTCGTAAATTTTCGCGTCGTTTGTGTCATAAGTAAAATAACTTAAGTCCGGAGAGGCCATGGAACCCCTATAAGATTAAGAAAGACTTTTAACAAGTGTTAAGCATGTAGCATAAGGTTTCGGGGTTAAACGAATCAAAGGTGTTATAACCCGTACTTTCGGGGTTAAACTAGGAGTGCTTAATATGCTAAGGAGATCATGTTTTAAGGTACTTGAATCATATCCTATTAGTATGTTAAGTTTTGAATTCAAGAAAGTTGTAAAATAAAAGTCGGCGAAAAGCATCACAAGTCACATTCATAAATTTTGATGAAATTTGGGTCTAGCGTCACAGAGCTTTTCTCCCAATATACTTGGAGTTACGGGGTGTTCCACCCACTAAATTGAAGTTCTATGAGTAAAGTTTCCATCGCATTAAATCCTTTGTTAATGAAACATCGGAGTAGAGAGATATTCGCGTCTTCGCGAGACTGCACAGGCAGCCCGTTTTGGGACCCACTATGGCGGTGGCCAACCTTTAAGGGTTTTATTAAGGGTAGAACGTTCATTTTAAGTCATCTTCACCTCAAATCAGTCCCTATACTTCCTAAACACTCTCCTAAAGGTTTTCTAAGGGTTGGCAAGAAGATTTCACCATAATTCCACATCAAAGTTGAAGTAAAAGAAGGATATGCTCTTCTATGGTAATGTAATGGCATCAAGGGTGATTGGGAGCTAAAACAAGGTTAGGATTCGAGTTGGAGTTGCTTTATAAGGTGAGTATATTATTTTCTTGTTTGTGCTCTAGGTTATTTTGGTCTTGGTTATATTGTTTTGAGTAAAGAATTGTAACTTAACACTTGGAAAAGGTATGGAATGTTGTTGTTCTTGTTGGACTGTGTTGGAAGCTATAAACTGTTGTGGCTGGAAAATTAAGAGAAAAACTTGAATATGGTATGCTTGATGTTATTATGTATGTCTAGGTATTTATGAAGGGGATTGAAGGAAGAAATATGTATAAACTTGAAGTAGAATGTAAAGATTAAGGTGTGGTGCATATAGACTGTTTTGAAAGGATTTATGAACTGGTTTTGGTCTGATTTGATTGTGGTGACTTATATATATTATTGTTGATGTTGTTCTGGTTGTTGTTATGATATATGGAGTTGGAGGAAGTCAATGATATAGGGGAGAGGCTGCCCAAATTTGCTTAAACGAGCTACTAACTTAAGTTACAAACGTAATCTCTATTAGTATTAATCATGAGCCTCATTGTGCTATTGTAGATTGAATTGTTTTGTGGGCTGCTTGAGAGGTATTAAGGATTCAAGGAGATTAAGGTATGTAATGGCTATCCTTTCTTTTGTTGGCATGATCTGTAGATAATAAGCGTTTATCGAATTCTAAAGAAAGAGAACTATTGTTTAGAGCTGTCATAGAGGTGTAACACTTCTAGATGTGATATTGTATCTTCCGAGGGATTTCTATCCGCTCCTTAGTCCATTGTTAGTAGAAGAGTTAGAAAGAGACATGTTGACGTCTTCATAAATGTCATTTTACACATGATATACAACATGATATATATATATACATTTTATTTAGCCTGGCCACTTGGTTAGTGAGACATTTTTTTTTTAGCCTGGTCACTTGGTCAGTGAGACAGATTGCCTGGCCTACGGTTCAGTGAGAAGGACATGCTTGGCCTACGGTCAGTGAGACAGATTGTCTGGCCGATGGGTCTGTGAGACAGATTGCCTGGCCGTCGGGTGATTGCATGGCATATATATATATATATGTATTTTACAGTTTCCTGGCCGCTTGGTCAGTGAGATATATGATATTATTATGTTGCATTTCATATAAGTCAGATCAGGTGAGATGTTCAGGGCATTCATTGGCCTCCATATTGTTATGTTTTCAGTTCAGTCTCTGTTTCAGCTATCTGTTGCCTTACATACTCAGTACATTATTTCATACTGACTCCCCTTTTGCCAGGGGCGCTGCATTCATGCCTGCAGGTACAGATAGACAGACAGTCAGACTTCCACAGTAGACAGGATCTAGTATCAGCTGATTGGTGAGCTCTCTTTGTTCGGAGTTGTCAGGACTTTTGGTGTCTTTCTTTGTATTTACAGACTTGATGGGTAGGCCGGGGCCCTGTCCCGATATGTTACAGTTATGTTTTTCTTAGATGTTTGCAGACGAGTCCTGTATATAATATGTCAGTGTTGTAGCCTTGCCAGCCTTGTGTATACCGATTTTGATCTAGTGGATTGAGTACGGTTATAGAAACTTCATCGTCTTGCTCAGTTGTATATATATGTCTGGGGTGTGTGCCCAGTTCAGACGAGAATAGCCAATGTTTAAGTATATCCAGATTGTGGCCTTACCGGTTTGTTGGTATCGTTTATGCGCAGGTAGGCCCTATCGGCCTATGTTGAGGGTTACCCCTCTAGTGTTACAGATGTAGAGTAGGTCACTCGGGCCGAGTGTGGCACCGGGTGCCGGCCACACCTATCTAGATTTGGGGCGTGACAATTTGATCATTTGGTCCTCTCCCCTTTTAAGGATTATTTCATTTGGAAAAGATTGATAAACTACCATGCTTCATGCATGTTGTATACTTTTCCCTTCAAGGACATTAATGTTAATAGGAGCATTTTACAACTGAAATATTAAACTAGTTTTGGGTCAGTAAATGCTTTGAGCACTTAACTTGAATTACTTTTTGAATGAGGATCATACTAATGATAATTCACAACGTATTTCCTGGCTACTTATTCTCTCTCCTTTATGTTAGAAAAACTAACATATATCCCATCTTCTTTGGGGGAATTCGTCTTTGTGCATCTATATATATTGCACATCAAAAGTTGTTAGATGGAAAATATTTGGTTTCTGACCCTGAACCAACTGTGAGGGGAGAATTTATCATAATTTATTGATCTGATGTATACAAGTGATGTCGTATGCAATATATCGTATCTCAGACCATCACATGAAGCTTTGTTCTCATAAGCAATGGTTTAGCTATTTATGGAGGCATTTAACGCCAAACCATGTTGGATATAAACCAGCACTATGAAGATGGATTGCCTTGATTACATAATCTAGAAGTTATGCTCTTAACTCAATTATTTTGAGCAAGTAATTTTGTAAATGCCAAACTGAAGGTTGACAATAAACGCACATGTGATCATCTCATTAATGCATCTATTTAAGATATCACATTGAACGGGCCCGTATTCACCTTTTGTATTTTTTCAAAATTTAGGGAATTCAATCCCAACATTAGCTAGTATAATCAACTTATCATGAGAACAAGCAACACAAATAAATTCTTGAAGAATCTTCTAGTTCTTCCATATATGTCGAATACTCAATCTGCACATTTATTTGGATCGGGATGACAAAATTGCTCATGCCAACTGATAAAATTGTTTATACAAGCAAACTTCTAGTTTACATGACATGTGCTATTTGGTTTAGTAAAATTCTAATTTACTATGACATAATTTTCTTTTTGTATGAGTAAACTCCTGGTTTACTTGTGACATGTGATTTCATCATGCTATATTTGTGTAGTACAACTTTGAGAATAAGGTGGGTAGCCTTTCACAATATATTTCTTACCCACTATGATTTTGAAGATATTTAATCCTTCAACCATTTATAGCTTCAATTTGATAGCCATTTACTTTAGTAAACTTCGGGTTTACTACAACCTGTGTTTCGATCATAACAACTTCGTAAATTATAATCTAGAACGAATTACATAATAGTATATAAGCTCTTCAGGAGCCTTTAATTTATTCTCCATAATCACATATTGTTTAGACACTACTAGTGCCTTGATCTTCTAGATAAATAGTTAGCTCTTCTGGAGCTCTTAATTGATTTTGTACTATCAAATATTACCCTGACATCGCTGGTGAAATGACCAAAAAAAAAAAAAAATTGCAACCATATGAATATTAGAAAGACATTCTTAAATTCATAAATGACAAAAAGTAAACATTAAGTTATATAATCTTTGATACTTATATCATCAACTTCTATGGTATATATCTCCTTCAGGGAGAATACCCATTGTTGACACCCAATTTTGGCCCTCCTTTTTATTTAATTAATTTCACTATGCTTCTCAGTCGTGAAAATTCCCCGAAAATGACTTTGAAATATTTTCGCTAATTATCACACTATTTTTCGAGATATATTTCGCTAAAATCAAGAACATTTTTATGGTCTCTTAAAAATGACTAAACGTCATATTTTATAATTGAAAAGGACTAAACATTTTTTTATCATTCAAAAAAAAAAAAATAATAAGAACAATAATAATGTTGATATTAGTATATCAATATTGGCATTAGCATTTTTCCTTTAATCATTCTTATTACCGTATTAATCATCTTTTATTCTATTTTTTTAACTAATTACGTATATTAAATTACTTGTGTCATAATTTATATAGGTATGCATTTTGTGGGAATTAATCAAGACGAGGAAGCATATTCTAATTAATTGATTGAAATAGAGGGGATTAGAAATTAAATTCACCTACCCATAATATTGGGTCAATTCTCTTCTACCCACTAAAATAAAATCAGTGGCCCAACACTTAAATGCCCCAGTTCCCCGCCTACCCGACCCGGCCCAAAACCCCCTAAAACTAATCAGCTAACCAAACAAACCCCTAAACTCCCACTTCATCTCTAACCCAACGTCACCACCACCCCTTTTCTCTCCAAGCCAACAGCCCTAACCCACCGTCACGTCACCACCGCCCCACTCCCCGTCACTTCCATCATTTCACACCACCACGGCAACATCCCGCAAAATCCGCTACCTACACCCCTCTTCTCTTTTCCCACACTCCTTCTCTGAAACTTGCAGGCTCCATGTGCGATTTCAGATTTCAGGGTAAGCCCATCCCTATTTTCATCATCTCATCTGTTGAAAACGTCTCCAAATATTTCCCCCCTTTCCCTTATTTTTTTAAATTTCGAATTCTTGCTTCTTTGTAGAGCTGATTGAAACCCTCAGTTGTTACCTATAAATAGAAGCCCTTAGTGAGATATTGGGGACAAGTTCAACATTTGGAGAAAATCTGGTTATTTTCATAAGTTTTCTGAATAGTTAACAATCCCCTCAAGTTCAGAAAATTGAAGAAAAAATTGCTTTACTTTCAAAAGTTTTTTTGTTAGTGTAGAAGATCCCATTTAAGTTAACAAGATTCAAGTGTTAGAAATCCCTCTTGAATGACCAAAAAAACATCTCATCTTTTTTCTTAAAAAATCTCTCTTTTAACTCTAATTTTTTTTTTGTTGAATTCTTGGTGGTTCTCGGCTAAACAAGCTCTTCAAGCGGATTCGGAGACTAGACGACGAAGTTAGCCTCAGTTTGCTGTCACGGAAAAGTGACCATGATGACTTGCTGTTCACCAATAACATTTATCACACTCTTAAAGAAAGAAAAGGTTCGTCATAGGAATTAATTTGTACCCACTTCAGAATAACTTTTTTTTCATATTGTGCTAATAGATCATATATGTTTGGCCCTAAGTTTCACGAGGGCATTTGAAAGTAATTTTGCTGAGAATAGAACCTGGGTGAGTTGTGGTTGAAAATCATGTTAATTAGACATCAAAAAAAAAAAAAAAAAAAAAATCGGTGCAATCTTGCATTCCCTATTCAGTAATCTTGTTAAAGTTAGTTAATGTATTCTTGGAAGAAATATTTTTGTTTTAAAATAGTTGGGTTGTATCTGTTCAAAATTCCTTTCAAAAATCTGAGTTTGTAGTTAAACATTTGGTTTTCTTTTCTTCTAAAATATTGGATGCTCCATTTTTTATGCTTTATTTGGGTCGTGAACTGCTGCACTCTGTAGCCATTTTCTTGCTATATTCTGGACCACGAACTGCTGTATCTCTGTGATGCCATTTTGGGATTAGCTGGCTATTGTCGATTAACACTTCTTGTTGCGACATTTCTTTAGATTGCTGCACTTTAAAGGCTCTCAAAGTGCTACATTTTTGGAAAAAAAATTAGTTGCTGTCTTACTGTTTAAAATTAGCTGCTGTCCAATTTTTGTTATATCGTATTGCTGCTGCTTTTCTCGCCATTTGCTGCTGCCTTTCAAGGGAAGATTACTGGCCTGAACGTTGATTAATTTGAGTTGAGTTATGCCACTAAGTTAAATGCTGCATTTTGAGACTGAAAGATGCCACCTTTAAGTCCAAATTGCTGCTCTCCTAAGCTGCTACATTTTGAGACCTAGCTGGTGCACTTCGAATGTTGGCTGGTCGAGCCAACTGCTGTTGTGCTTTCAAGCCAATTATTGCTACATTTCTTGATAAGTTTGCTGCATTTAGTTGAATCATTGTTGCATTTTTGAGATTGAAAGATGACATCCTCTTGAGTAAATTTGCTGCTGTGCTACACTTGCTGTTCTACCTGTAGTTGTGGCCTATTATTAATTACTGTTTTTGCTGCTGCATTTGGCAAATTGGTTGCTGCATTACGATGCTAGTTTGGGCTGAAATCACTGCTGCATTTCGGCCAAAATATTGCTACACTTTAGAGTAGATTATTGTTGCACCTTTAAGGCTGTTTGGCTGCATTATAAGGCTATCTCGTTGCGGCCTTCCGAGGGCAAAAACCGTGGCTGCAGTTGAGAGTTGTTTGCCATAGTTCTGGATCAATTTGCTATTGTTTTGAGGCCAAATGGCTGCTGCTCTTTAAGTAGATTTGGAGCCAAAACAACTGGTACGTTTTTAGGTATTTTGGAGGCTTAAAGTGTCGCACTTTGAAAAACTTAGCCGCTGCTCTTGTCTAAAATCCAAAAGAGCTGTTGCTACGCTCGAGAAAAAGTAGATTTTGCCCATTTTTTGTTTGATGCACTTTGAGCTGCTGCTGCACTAGGAAGAATAAATACTACATTTTGATATGTTTGTTGCTGCATTTATAAAACAGAAAACTGAAACTACACTTTGGCTGTTGTACTATTTGGTTATTGTTGTGATTTTGAGCCGAGTTTTGGGCAACTTTGAGGCTCATTAGCTGTTGTTGTTTGGGCTGGTTGGTCTCTTTATTTCGAGACCATTGTTGGTGCATTTTTGGGTCAGTTTTGAGGCCATAATTGCTGCATTTTGCTCGAAGTTTTGAGGCCACTGCTACTGCTTTGTTCAGCCCACGGCTGCTGCATCTTTGGCTTCGGCATTTGTTGTCTTGAAACTGTTTTAGAGCAGCTTGCTAGCACTTTTGGTATCTTGCTGAAAAAATTTGAAGAAACTGTTTTAGAACAGCTTGCTAGTACTTTTGGTATCTTGCTAAATTTTTTTTTTTTCGAACAAACTGTTTTAGAGCAGCTTGCTAGTACTATTATCTTGATTCGTTTATCTAGCTTTCATTAATTAAAGTTATATAGATTTTTTTTCTTGTTGGGAATTGTTTCTAATCCTTATCTTTATTTTATTTTTTTTCTTTTCATGAGGAACTTTGGGAGCTTTTGGAGTTATGGCAACTCCGGATTCTGCCCATAACAAAGAACGGCCAGCAGCTGATTTATTTGCTCGTGTCTAGCAGTCCCACCTCGTCCACGTCTCGAGTCTCCATCCTCCTTCTTCATTCAAAATTTTAAGCCTCCATATTGTTTGATATATGCTATTTATATTATTTGACTAACACTCTTGTGAATTTATATTTTTGTAGTTTTGTTTTGAACTCGCAACATGACCTAAGTATGTTAGTAAGTTTAGTCATTATCTTCCCTGCGCTCTTTTTTAGATATTGAATTTAGTGTATTTATTCGGATTAGGCGTATTAGAATAGTCACATAAATGATGTCAACTTTCTCAGGATGTAAGAAAATTGGATTTCTTTTAAAAGGTGAAACTGGAGACTTCTTTCAAAATAAAGAATTTGCTAACAATGTATTTTTTTTTTCTTCAAGTGTTTCAAGCAAGAGCTAGGTATATCCTATACAAAGTCCCACACATGGATTTTTTAGAAATAAGAAAAACGAAGGTCTGGGAAGATTAAAAAATAAGAATTTTAGTGGCTCAATACATCTTACTATTTTCAGAATTCGTTCTTTTGCACTAACGTCAAGCAGGCTTTATCTTCCAAGTCGAAAACAAGAAAAATCATATTAGGCTTATGTATAGTGGCTAAGCTATTTTACAAGAATCACAAGGTACGTATATATTTTAATACACAGATACTATCTTATTTTTTAATCAATCTTTTCATTACGCGCGTACTTACCTATATCACGGTACTGATGCATATTATTATATTTTTCATGGGTATTTCTAAAGTATACCTTTTACACTATATATATATATTTTTTTTTTACGATAAATATACTTCATGTATATATTATTTTCTCATAAAAAGTATACATTTTCATACTCTACATTATATATACTGTTCTTATATACAACGATCATATTATACCTCATCTTCTAAAATATATATACGTACTCTTTTGAAAACAATATATATATTCCTAGTATATATAATTTTACATCTTGTCTTAATTACTGGCCTTTATTATGGCATACCAACATACTATTTTCATACGCGCATACCATGCCTGTACTATCTTATTTTTATTAATTCCCTTAGTCTCATTTTCATTATATGTACACATATAGTATTACCGTGTCGTCACAACTATTTTTAAGCATTCGCCTAGGGTATACTATCACATATGTAGATTATTTTCGTATAAAAATATACATCTCCTTATTCTATATTATACATGTTATTCTCATATAAAATAAATTGTCATACATATTTTTCTCATGCATACATTAGCATTAACTACTTCCTTTACGTATATGCATTTATTCACATAATTACGATCACATTAAAAACCCTTTTTTTTTTTTTTTTTATACAAATAGTTTCGAAAGAGTAGTTTTCTTTTCCACAATTCTTTAAATAGGTAATAGTAAATAAGAAATAGATAAATAATTCCCCCCTAGTGTTAATTAAGTTAAGTCTAAAGACTGTCCTCGGACAGGCTCTGAGGGATGCCTAATACCTTCCCCTCGGGGTAAATAAAACCCTTACCTAGAATCTCACAGGTTTCAAAGACTAAAACTGGAGTTTACATTTTTACGAATGGTTTCCTAATATTTTCCTAAAATTAGGTGGCGACTCTGAAAAATTTACAAAACCAGAGGAAACATAGCCTATAAGTTGTGAACTAGTTTTAACCCGTTAAAAATAGGGCATGACACCCATTAACATCCGAATATTTTGTAAGCGGCAACCAAATAATTATTTCTTTCTTCTGGAAATTTTTGTATGAATTGTTATTTCCTTCTGGAAAATCAACAAGCAAACATAATATATTAATGTGGTTATAGTAGAAAGTAATCTACAAAATTTGTAATATTTTGCCTTAGAATGATACATAATAATAAGTATCCAAGATGATTTGACGTACGACAGATACGTGCAGCAATGACCTTCATACCACAAAATAACATTTTTGTCCTTTGTTATTTTATCTCTTCAGTAGGTGTGTTGTGGTATTTTTTTCATTCACTTCGGGAATGAAACTTGGTCATTTAGATGCGCTTTAATTTATACATAATTTTTAATAGCTCATTATTTCTTTCAACCACAAGAAACCACCACTTCAATATATTTCTCAAACCTTTTTCTTCTTCTCAAAAGTCATACCAATACTTCTAGACCACCAAAATACATATAGAACCATTCCTTAGTAGTAAGTTACGTAATACCAAGGCATGTTAGTAATTTCCGAATGAATTTGCTGACAACTTTAAAATCTCTAGTTAAATAATTATGTCTGCCAACAAACTGCTAACAACTTACTTCCCCTAAACATGCATATAATATCAAATTAATGATCAACAGGAATAAGTTCACATTGATTCCTAAAAAATCAAACTAGCAACGAGAAGGGACAAAAGCATATTTCCGCTTAATATAGTGAAAGAAGGCAATTTATGAGTTCCAGTGCAAACAAAAATAAGGCTAATCAGATGCCTTTTCCTTTTAACAAATATAGATATTATATCAATCTCAAAAAATTACCTTTTCCTTTTAGCCCAAATAAAGCATAAACAACGGAAAAAATAATTCAAACCTTGAATATGAGCATCGGAGAATTACCAATTCAAACTTTCTCCTAAAACGATTTCATCAGACGTTATTTTACCTTTAGCTTTGGATATAACTTTGAAATTCGTGGAACAATCAATAGCTTTAAGCTTTCAAGTTAGTGGCCCAAACAGTTCACAGTAACAAAACTCATTACTAATATTTAGATCAACTTTACTTCAACACACTAATCTGTTTATTAGAAGAATGTAATAGTGTATTTACCAACAAAGTCCAAAAATCAACAGTTGCCTATTTTCTTATTATAAGTTTACAGTGAGAGCAATAAAGTCAATGTATGAAGACAATTGAAAATGAGTTAAATTAAGATAATTTCGATTTCTATGAATACAGAAAATCTAATTTCTAATTAAATAATTCAACTTTAGTCCAAACCAACTAGAAATATGTACTTGAAAATAAATTGATTCAGTTGGTATATTATGTTTTCTTCTACTATAAGACATATCATTGCCAAGTAGTTGCTAAATAACAGGAAAGAAAACCACTTAAACCTCAACATATAAATCTATAATAAACTGACAAAAGCACCCACCAAGTGACTTTGGGAGTAAATTTCAGATTTACTACTTCGGGAGTAAATTTCAAAGTTTACCTTTTCCGGAGTAAAATTTAAATTTTTTACGGCTTTAGAAGTAATGCACATAATATTTATAATATTTCTTTTGAATTTGTTCTACCTCTTCTAGAGGCGAGTTGTAATAACTTCACAACCAAGTGCACATTAGTAGTCATAAACTTTACTAAGCATTGTCACATTCACTTCAGGGAATACATATGTATTTTTAACGTCTAGTAAAAGTTCTCATCTTCAGGAATAAAACATAATCATCTGAACGTGTCTTAAGCATATCAAATTCTGATAGCTTAATGTCACGACCCAATTCGGGACCGTGCGCGCACCTACCTTTTTCACCTCGGTAGGCGAACCCTCTCATTTAATAACACATCAATTAAATAACAATTCATTTAAAGCATTAGATAATTAGAAATACAGCGGAACTCCGTAATATATTCAATAAACTCAAGTGTTTATATGATTACAACAGTACATGATTACAGACTCGATACAATTTCTCATGACCTGGTCTAGACTAGTACAAGAGCGACTAACAATTTCAGATTACCATTATGTTCTAAGACATCAATCTCCGTCCCGAAATGAAGTGGGAGGAGATCTTCCAGATAGGCACCGCACATTCCGCTTCATATAAAAATCATCCACCTGAAACAATCTACACCCCAAAAAGGGTGTAGCAAGTGCAATATCAGTACAATCCACGCGTACTGAGTAAGTATCATAGGCCGACAATGGTTAGTAACACATATTGGTAAAAGAATTCACAAACAACCATGATAATCACTAAATCAAGTCATACGTCGATATACCTCACATCACAACATCAATACCTTTAGATCACAACTGCTCCCTAACAACTACAAGTCAAATATCACCAGTGCAAATTCCCAATACATAAATTCTCAGATCGTTCATTTTAGTCTAGGAGTCAACTTGTCACTATAACGCCTTTTATCCTACATCACTTAGAAACAAATCAAATAACTAATTTTATGGAGGGTGCTCCGGGGTAATTCAACAAACACAAGTCAACAAGTATAAATCAAATGTAATCAAATCCAGATACACATCATCGCTTAAGTAAAGCCTTTAATCCCTAAACATGCCAAGTCTGAATACATCTAATCCAAATCCAACATCATAAGTACTAGACCAATATCTCAAAATCAAGTCATAATGCAATGCAATGCAGTAGTTTATGAATGCAATGCAATGCCATGCAAATGCAGTGTACACATGTACTCTGGATGGAAATATCGACGTCTCGGTAGCACAACCCAATGTGACTCGCGAAGTCTAAGTGCCACCCGTCCCGGATCTTTATCCAACAGACAGATGGGACCCCGGATCTTTGCCCACGTGGGGTTCTTGTCACGACCCAACCAGAGGGACCTGACGGGCACCCGGAGCTAACTTACCGAGTACCTCTAAGCATACGTCTTATAATCATTTCTAGGTGGACCCCAAAGGTAGCTCATGGTTGTCATAACCTGTAAGGACATATATCACAACATAACGGTGCATCTCTGTATAATCATCAACAATTATGCCCATCATCAATAGCCGACAACGCTACCAATATATTATACAATAATATGAACCGGTGGGGCTATAAAACATCTAACTGTACACACACGTCTACGAGCCTCTACATAGAATACAAATGATCATAAGGACCAATACCAAATAGATTGCAGCTCCGAAGTAAGTGGAGTGCCCCTGAGAATCCGCTAATAGAACACCTACGGGTCTGATCCATCTCCCTGTGTACCTGCGGGCATGTCACGACCCATTTTAGCCTAGGTCATGCGGGCACCTACCATTCCCCCCTCGGTAGGCGAAACCTTAACTCAACGTTCACAATCAATAAATATAATAAAATGGCGAAAGAGGTAAACGACGTAAGTCTCACAATATAGTGTAATATAGAAAAGTGCGGAAGTAAATGAATCCACTTTGATGCATCTGGTCTGGTCATACAAGAGCATCTAAATTCAAATAACTCTGGTCTGAATAATAATACATAAAATGTCTCATATCATGTCTTGAAAGAAAAGTAAGACATAAACAATAGAAGAGTCTTCGAGTTCAGCGGACGCCATGCTCACCCTGAAAAACTCAAGTAGAAGCTAAGGAATCGATCAGCCACGAGTCAGAGAAGTAGATCCGTCCTGATACTCTGCATTCATAAAAGAATGTAGCAAGTGCAAGTCAGTACAAACAACAGCACTGGTAGGCATCATAGGCCGACTAAGCACAGTTAACACAATTCAGAAAATAACGCAGATAAACAAGTAAACCAATCACGCATGGAACAATATAACTGTAACCGAGTATCCATCAACACCTATGTAAGAATCTAACCCCCAAGATAATAAGTCTGAGTATACCTAATCCTGGAACATTCAACACAATGAAATCAACAAAACAATCCATCACAATACAGTCATCACGACATCTCACTCAAGTCATAATGCAATGCAATACAATAATGGTATGAATGTGATGCCATGCCATGCTATGCAAATGAGATGTACACATGTACTCCGGACGAAAATATCGACGTCCCGACAGCACAACCCAGTGTGACTCGCGAAGTCTGAGTGCCACCCATCCCGGATCTTTGCCAAACAGACAGACGGGACCCTGGCTAATTGCTCATAGGGGAGTCTCACCGGCACCACTCTGGGGGACCCGCGGAGCCCATGCACTATAATCGAATTCGGGATAACATCAGAAATGGCCATGCACAACGATGCCCGAATATAACCATCAGACATCGGCCTCCTCACAATCACTCAAAAGAGTTATCAAATATCAGTTCATAAATCAACGATTCCGGAATTGAACCTCGGACATCGGCCTCCTCACAATCACTCAAGTAAAAGAGTTTATTCAGTATCAGTTTCATATAAACAACGATTCCGGAATGGATCTTCGGACATCGGCCTTTTTCATAATCACTCAAGTAAAAGAGTTTATCAAATATCAGTTTCGCTCAATCAACGATACTGGATCATCACCGGATATCGGCCATGCATGATAATATGAGAGAATGCGTGCAATGCATATGTCAATCATTAACAACAAGCTCAATATCACAAGTACTTCAACGGGTATGCCACCAGTACATCACAATACCAACGGTGGGTATGCCAACATATATCAATAACTCAAGTACCAACAGTGGGTACGCCAATAATGTATCATAGTACAAATACCAACAAAAGGTATGCCAATCCTATCCCCAATCAGGACAACAAGTGACATTCGCTATCTACCAACTACACATGGTATCAAGCCAACACCATTAACAATTAAACACATATAACGGGGTGGCTAGTCCCAACACACACCAGGGCCCAACCTAAGGCAATATCTATCCCAATTTCACACCCGAAGGTTCACATGCTGTCTCCGATATCATAATCTAAATATGTGATTCACTATACTAATTTTCACCAAAGGTAAACCATAACCTACCTGGACTGCCCAACTGCAACACCAATAAGTCACTCTATCGCATTGCCCTTTCTCTGAAGCTCAGAACCAAAGTAGTCTAAGCATAATCGAATTCTAAGTTAAAAATCATGAATAATGATTCTAATATTGCTATGATATCAATTAGATCCAATTTAACCCTAGAAATTGGGGAAACAGGCCCACAAAGGCGAAACGGGGAATTCACGGGTAAATTACCAAATTGAATCCTAGGTAATCATAACCCTATCATTTATTGTTGATTTAGCTCAAGAACTATCCCCAAATCTGATTTCTAGTAAAACGCCCAAATTGGGTATGAACCTTAATTCCCCAATTCTGAAATTCAACATTAAAAGTGAAAGATATGGGGTTACTAAGCTTAGATTCGTCACATTTTAGTACTAACATCATCAATTTTATCAATTATAATCCTAGGGAAAAGTGTCCCAAAACCCTTCTTCAAATTCTACTTCTAAGGGATTGAAAAGGGAAGGGATGATTCTAAGATGATAATGATTAAAGAGAAGTAAGTGATTAGACAAGACTTTACCTCCGAGAAATTCCTCAATTTACCCTCAAGAACAGCCTTCCCAAGCTCCAATATCGAGTTATGACATAATGAGGGACTAGGTCTTATTTTAAGACACCTTTAATGAAATTCCCCTGCCCGTGACCGCCACGACGAGGTTTTTGTAGCTACAGAGGCTCAACTGCGGTGTCATGGACTGCCCCAGCGGTCACTACACCGCCACGATGGTACCGCCGGGAGGCTCTAGTGCCGCCGTTGCGGACACCAGACACTAGAAATCCCCCAATTTCCCTAAGTCTTCCATCGAATTTTCGGGTTATTCCCGAGGCCATCTGCTCATAATCCGACCACTTAAACCCATACAAAAATACCCTACAAATGAACTCGTGATCTCAAAATTTCCAACGGAGGTCTCGTTGACCGAGTCAACCACCGGTGATTACTTCCCATTTCCCATCCAAAGTCCCAAAATGCACCAAAATGCATTGGGAACAGAACCAATCATACATACAAGTTCTAAACAATTATTCGGACCTTTCGGAGTTGACGATACTCCGAAAAAGGTCCGTTTGCCCAAAAGTCAACCTCGGGTCAAAATAAGTAAATAAATGCTGGGAAGCGGGCGAAAGTGCCAAAAGAACTATAACGACCAAACGGGTCGTTACAGGGCATGAGCGCAGCGTCCACAAGAAGGGACGTCAGTACGAATAATGTACTGAGTATGTAAGGCATGACTAATAACATAATATAGATATGAAAGGTAACATGGAATAAGAGAGATAACCTGCACATCTGGATGCCTCATAAGGCAGATGTCATGCATGCTCAGCCTTTTAAAAAAAACTTTTTCATACATACGTATATATATATAATATCATCATCATAACGTACCCGGCCTTTTCAGGACTCGGTGTGTAACGTACCCGGCTCTTTCGAGACTCGGTGTATAACATACCCGACCCTTTCGGGACTCGGTGTATAATATCAACTGATCAGTGGTTGCACAATAGGTGCCGTACCCGGTCGATTATAGCGCGACTCAGTGTGAGAAAATACATACATATATATATAAAGCATACATGAGAGCCAAATAAAATCTATAAATACATCGGAGTGATGTAAGGTTGGTCAACTCTGATTTATATTATGGAACAACCATTATCACTCTATCTCACCTTGAAGGAAAAATTATAAGGTGAGATCAACAACAATGAACAAAATTGAGAAAATCATGAAATAACTCAATAATCTCATAATAGCATTAAAATCATAAGGTTTGGAATTTATAGAATTAAAATCATCATCATCATGTTCATCATAGAAAACATCTCATCTTTAGTATCATATGAAGCTTTTAAGAATCATGAACTTATAACTTTTGGAAGTAAGGATATTATGGAAAACGTGTATGGAATCATAATATAGGAATCATGCCTTTTGAAAAAAAGCGACTAGCCTTAACATACCTGGACGCTTATTTCTCGACTTTCTAACTTACTTCCTGTCTTGCAATTTACTTAAGATCATTTTTAGTCTCGCAATCTACCTATGAAAAAATTCACACAACTATTAGGCTCATCCTCATACGCTCGTCTTAAGCCTTCAATTTAAATCCATTTAGAATCTGCTAAAATTCGGACTGTATCTCCCCTGTTTATATTACATCCCAAAGTCCACTAAGGGTCATCAAATAGCCCAACAACAACAACAACAATCAACAATAGCAACAACTACAATATAATCCAATATAACTTTCTTTGATTACTTTAAGAATCATATCGAGCAGCAAGCTCGTTTAACAAATAACAAGCGTCATTCAAACCCAACTCTCCTTTCATAATCCAGTCCATACCCTTCATAACAATATGCATATATTTACCATATCATATTTTAGTTCAAAATATCCTTAAATGTATTCCAAAGCAATCCATACTCTTACGCCTCATCCTTTACTTTCTATTCGTAGATTACATATATTTTCTTCTCCATCTTTCCAACTAACACATGAATAATCCCAATAACCATAGGGACAATATATTTAGGTTATAATCCACAATTTACAACCATTAGAAGTCATATTTAAACATTCAAAATAGCCCCTACAAAACAGTGGCTTAACTTAACTTATTTCGATGTAGTCTTGTGGTGTTTAGCGTCAAACAACTTTATCAACATCAATTTAAGCTAACACATGACCAAAGGGGTGTTATACATACCTTAAGCAGTGCATACAACCCAAGAATCATGGCTGCGTCAGTTCCGTTTCACCCTCAATCACTAGATAACACCGTAGGTTTGCTACTTTCGTAGTTTCTAACTTTCTTGATGGAAGATTTGGTTCTTTCCACTTGATTTGGGCTGAAATTTTGTGGGTGAAAGTTGGGAAAATATTCTAGAGGGTTGGGGAATGTTTTAGAGGTGGTGGATGAAAAACAATGAGGGTAAAACCCCTTTTCTAGAACTCTAGAGTCGGTTCTAGCTATCTAAGCAGCCCGGTTCTTTACTGTGACTCGATTCTTGTCGTATTTTGCGTTTCTGCTCTATCAGCCTGGATTGTAACGTCCATAATTCTCTACCTCGTTATCGTACCGATGAGCGGTTTGTTGCGTTGGAAACTAGACTTCATGAACTTCAATTTAGGCTTTTGCTTTACTTCAAAACTCCTCATATACTAAAAGATATTCTTCCTCCAAGTTGGACCAACATTGTCCCCTATCTTTTCTTCCAAAATTCCAACAAACTTAATTCTCTTGATTTACTTGCTCTCCAATCCTCCCATAGCTTATTATATGAACTTAAAACCTCATAATCATAAGATTGGCGCATATAATCTCATATATTTTTGAAGGTAACTCCAGCATCCATACTTAAAACAATCAACACTTATAAATCTCAACGTACCAAACTACGGGGTGTAACATTCTCATCCCTTCAAAAACATTCGTCCTCGAATGTTGAAGTAGAGTTTGCTCTAAGGTGGATGTCAATATTCTTACCTGAATTTATCGATATTTACTTTACTTACTTGTAATTTTACTTTCCCATTTAAAATTGAACTTATTCGAATTACGCAGTTTATCCTTCTTCTTTTGTGGCCAAAATTTATGCCCGTACTCAAGGTCGTCCCTTTTCTTATTATCTGTCCGTCTACTAACTCTTCATGCTTTATCATTCTCGTTGTCTCTTCAACCTCCATCATTTACATTCTTATATGCTCTTTTATCCAGTACTTACCACATACTTTTATCCAATTTTGATCTCATCTTCTTTTTATTCAGAAATTCTTGTTCTCTTCGATCTCCATGTATCTTCCTTACGTTTTACAGATACCCAGGCCTTTGTCTTCTTGTAGTTTACTTATTCTCATTCTTTCTTCCTTAAAGATAACCTCAAGACTGGTCACATTATAGCATCCTTTACTTTCTATAGGGTTCTCGAATTAATCTTTGCGGTACTTTATCTTTCAACTAGTTTAACACCGAAATGTCTCGCTTAATTTCTCTTTCCTTCAATTGGACTTCTGGCACTTGGCTAGCTAACGGTAATTCTTGTACTTATATCAAAACATCTCAAATCTCTTTGATGATTCCTTTCCTCCAATTTACTCTTAAAGTTTCTGATCCTTAGTTCGGCTAATAAATTAGGGGTGAGTTCGTTAAAGTTTGTCGAAGAATAACCAAGATTCCTAGTCATGCAACGAATTCGAGTCTTTTCATTCTTTCCTTTGTCTGTAACCTTAATTCATCCCTTTTCCAATAAGATCCATCATGTTGCTTTTTTCACGAGGTTTCATTGTCACCCACTTGTTCCAATCAAACGCAATATCCTTTGATCATTTCCTTTGGGGTTCTCTTCCTACCTTTAACCTTTGTCCGACTCTCACTTAATAAGTCTTTCTTGGCTCCACGATACCGACGAGACTTAACTAGCTTCCATTTCGGTTTATCAATCAAGCGGACCTCTTAATTCCTTAAACGTCCATCTCCTTTATTTATATCCTTGAATCCTTTTCTTGCGATCTTATCTTCATCTACTTCTTTCATGACTTCACCTTCTTTTCGTTGACTTAGTCCCTCTTCACGTTTCGTAGATTTCTCTCTAATTTCTCGCTTAGTGGACAACTTTCTTATTCGGTACGTGGCACTTTTCTTTCTCTTGCTTCTCTAGTGCCACTTTAGATTATCCCTCTTAGTACTAATCGATTTTACATACATATCATCTCATCTCCTTGTTAATGCTTTGGTCGGACTTCTTCAAGCCAGTACATTTCCTTCTTCTGTATTTGGGAATATTCTAATTCATCTAAGAATGTTCTCATATACCAGTAAAATTCGAGTATTGACCGTCTTTGGTAGTCATCTGGCCGACCCTAGCGATCCTTTAACTCCTCTATTCCATATAATACCGGAGTTACTTTCATTGCATGGTTTGACTTATTTCTCTTTTGCTAACTGGATTCTTGTATCAAGTCAAATGTCCACACATATTGGACACAATTTAAACCACTTCCTTTCTTCATGCCTAATAGTCCCCTAGGTTAATGAATCAATGGTAACATCAAAATTCGTTAGGCTCCTTATAGAATGCCCGACTATACCATGCCCCTTCAGCCATAATTTTCCTTCATAGCTATCCTTTCACTAGTACCCTTGAGACTCCTTACTCTTGGTTCCCGATTCCGAGTTAGGCTTATACCATACCAGTAAAAGTCGATACTCTCTCTCATTCATTCTCACGATTTGTCCTTTCCTTAATTTAGCTCATAGTGTCCCATAGTTTCTCTTAACTAATTGTTTGTATCATAATCATGTGTCATAATCCTTCTGATGTCCCGTCGATTCTTGTTCTCATCATAAAATTTTAGTAAAATACGCCCTTTTTTTCTTTCCTTCGTTCATTTCTTATTTCCCTTTTAAGATACCATAGCTTTCTCGTATGTATGTCTATTCCTCGTATATATGTCCTGTTTCCTTTGTAATCGTATCTCTATTCCAAGTCCACTATCTTATGCCATCACTGTCTACCTTTGGCCAACCTTACTAATTTATTAAACTTCCTCTTATTGTTGCCGATCACATAACTTCGTTTAATCAATTTATAACCGCACTTTCTCGTACTTTTGTCCTCAAGGTCCTCCTTGATTTCCTTTGCTCTTAAAGTGGTCTTTCCCGTTTTCCACTTAATAATATCTACCTAGAAGTTTGCAGAACATTCCACTATGAGTACAATCCTATCTTGATATATATATATATATATATATATATACTTCTAGGGTGAAACTTTCCCGTACTCGTTAACTTCCTTTTCCATATCAATATTCCTTTGTTATCTCTTATGAACCAATCTAATCTATAAATCGTAATACCGTATTTGAGTTCCTAATGTCAACTTTCTTTATGTTTCCAAAAGGTCACAATCCTTCGAAATCTTGGACTCATTCCAATTTCTTTAATTACTAATCATATTTCCCTCCAGGGTTCCTCCTTTAAGTTAAATTAAGATCATTCTAAAACTTCTCTTTGAAAGCGTCTCATAGTTGTTCCTTCAATCGTGACTTACCAAACGGCTGATGGTCACATTTTCCCTTTACTCTTTATCTATAGACACGCAAACAATTCAATTTGTAAAAATTTCGGCAGAGTTTCCTCCATAATTCTTACTACCTCATTCTTGCACACAACCCAGGAAACACATCCAATGCCCCACAGAGCAATCATAAATACCCATGATATCTTGCTCAAGTTCTTATATCAACGTCTATCCATATTAATAAAACAGGAAACATACCTTACGAATGAACAACTTCAATTTTCAGCAATTACCTCATAGCGGCATAATCAACTGCTTATCCATGATCAAAGCATTTGGGGCTAGAATCTGGGAAATCATATCCTACGATTTAGCTCTATGGCACGATCTAAGATTAGAAAGAAAGGTTAATGGTTTCTAAATGCCCTGTAGCCTCTTGCTTATAAGTGTGGCACGCTTCACACCCATAAACAAGACTCTACTAGACACGGCTCTTAGACATTCCCTAGGACGAACTGCTCTGATACCACTTTGTTACGACCCAACCAGAGGGCCCTGACGGGCACCCGGAGCTAACCTACCAAGTACCTCTAAGAATACGTCTTACAATCATTTCAGGGTGGACCCCAAAGGTAGCTCATGGTTGTCATAACCTGTAACGACATATATCACAACATAATGGTGCATCTCTATGTAATCATCAACAATTATGCCCATCATCACCACCCGACAACGCTATCAATATATTATACAATAATATGAACCGGTGGGGCCATACAACAACTAACAGTACATACACGTCTACGAGCCTCTACATAGAATACAAATGATCATAAGGACCAATACCAAATAGACTGCAGCTCCGAAGTAAGTGGAGTGCTCTCGTAATCCACCGATAGAACACCTACAAGTTTGATCCATCTCCCTTCTCCTACTGCGGCACGAGCGCAACGTCCACAAGAAGAGACGCGTACGAATATATATAAGTATGCATGGCATGAATAACAACATAATATAGATATGAAAGGTAACCTGGAATAAGAGAGATAACCTGTACATCCGGATGCCTCATAAGGCGGATGTCATGCATGCTCAGCCATTAAAAAAAAAACTTCTTCATACATACATATATATATATATATAGATATATAATATCATCATCATAATGTACCCGACCTTTTTCAGGACTCGGTGTGTAACGTACCCACTTCTTTCAGACTCGGCGTATAACGTACTCCGACCCTTTTTGGGACTCGGTGTGAGAAAATGCCATAATATATATATATATATATATATATATATATATGTGTGTGTGTGTGTGTGTGTGTGTGTGTGTACATATATATATATATATATATATATATATATATATATATATATATAAAAGCTATAAACACATCGAAGTGACGTAAGGTTGGTAACCTCTAATTTATATTATGGAACAATCATTATTGCTCTATCTCACCTTGAAGGAATAATTATTATAAGGTGAGATCAACAACAATGAATAAAATCGAGAAAATCATGAAATAACTCAATAATCTCATAATCGCATTAAAATCATAAGCTTTGGAATTTATAGAATTAAAATCATCATCATCATCATCATGTTCATCATAGAAGCCATCTCATCTTTAGTATCATAAGAAGCTTTTAAGAATCATGAACTTCTAACTTTTGGAAGTAAGGATATTATGGAAAACATGTATGGAATCATAATATAGGAATCATACCTTTTGAAAAAAAGGGACTAGCCTTAACATACCTGGACGCTTATTTCTCGACTTTCCAACTTACTTCCTGTCTTGCAATTTACTTAAGACCATTCGTAGTCTCGTAATCTACCTATAAAACAATTCACATTATTGTTAGGCTCATCCTCATACGCTCATCTTAAGCCTTCAATTTAAATCTATTTAGAATCTGTCGAAATTCGGGCCGCATCTCCCCTGTTTGTATTACATCCCAAAGACCACTAAGGGTCATCAAACAGCCCAACAAGAACAACAACAATCAACAATACCAACAACTACAATATAATCCAATATAACCTTCTTTGATTACTTTAAGAATCATATTGAGCGGGAAGCTCGTTTAACGAATAACAAACGTCATTCAAACCCAACTCTCCTTTCATAATTCAGTCCACACCCTTCATAAAAATATGCATAGATTTACCATATCATATTTTAGTTCAAAATATCCTTAAATTTATTCCAAAGCAATCCATACTCCTACGCCTCATCCTCTACTTTCTATTCGTAGATTACATATATTTTCTTCTCCATCTTTCCAACTAACACATGAATACTCCCAATAACTGTAGGGACATTATATTTAGGTTATAATACACAATTTACAACCATTAGAAGTCATATTTAAACATTCAAAACAGCCCCTACAAAACAGTGGCTTAACTTAACTTATTTCGATGTAGTCTTGCGGTGTTTAGCCTCAAACAACTTTATCAACATCAATTTAAGCTAACACACGATCAAAGGGGTGTTATACATACCTTAAGCAGTGCATACAACCCAAGAATCATGGCTGCGTCAGTTCCGCTTCACCCTCAATCACTAGATAACACCGCAAGTTTGCTACTCTCGTAGTTTCTAACTTTCTTGATGGAAGATTTGGTTCTTTCCACTTGATTTGGGCTGAAATTTTGTGGGTGGAAGTTGGGAAAATATTCTAGAGGGTTGGGGAATGTTTTAGAGGTGTTGCATGAAAAAAAATGAGGGTAAAACCCCTTTTCTAGAACTCTGGAGTCGGTTCGCAAGTAGCTCGGGCACGTTGCCCCTTGCCATCGTAGCAACTCGGTTACTTGTAGCTTATTTCTGCTCTGTCAGCCTAGCTTGTAACGTCCATAATTCTCTATCCTGATGTCATATCGACTAGCAGTTTGTTGCGTTGGAAACTAGACTTCATGAACTTCAATTTAGGCTTTTGCTTTGCTTCAAAACTCCTCATATACTAAAAGATATTCTTCCTCCAAGTTGGACCAAAATTATCCCCCATCTTTTCTTCCAAAATTCCAACAAACTTAATTCTCTTGATTCACTTGCTCTCCAATCCTCCCATAGCTTATTATATGAACTTAAACCCTCATAATAATAAGATTGGCGCATATAATCTCATATATTTTTGAAGGTAACTCCAGCATCCATATTTAGAACAATCAACACTTATAAATCTCAACGTACAAAACTTCGGGGTGTAACAGTTCTCACTGGCACCACTATGGGGGACCCGCGGAGTCGATGCACCCTCTCAATCCACGATTCCGGAATGAACATCGAACATCGGACTCTCACGTCACTCAAGTAAAGGAGTTTTCATTAAGTATCAATTCACTCAATCCACGATTCCGGGACGAACATCGGATATCGGACTCTCACGTCACTCAAGTAAAACTGAGCCCTGCTCATCAAGTATTTCATCAAGTATCATCAATATCTCAACAGTGTATCATGAAAATGAGAGTGCGTGCAATGCATAAATCACATCAATAATTATACTCAATATCACAAGTACCAACAATGGGTACGCCAACAATATATCCCAATCACCAATACCAACAGTGGGTAAGCCAATAATATAAGCGAATCACAAGTACCAATAGTGGGTACGCCAACAACGTATCCGAGTACAAATACCAATAGTGGTATGCCAACTATATCATAATCTAGATGATAAAACATAATCCCATATCTACCAACAACTCATGGCATCAAGCCGGCACAATAGAACAACCAAATCACACATAACGGGGTGGCTAGCCCCAATACGCAATAGGACAATCAATCGATACACATTATTACCACTCCCCTAACGCAGCCTGATAACTTAGAACAAGATTCGCCTCCTACTCACAATCAATCCTCACAACTCAGTCACAATCTTGGTACATTTTACCCTTCCATTTATCAACTAGGTTTGCCATTAATGGCATAACACAATTAACCACATATTACGGGATTTCCTATCGTAAGGCATAAATAAATTACGTACCATCCACTACTCCCAAGTCACATAAATCCACCAATATTCAAGAAACCAAACCAAACAGCCTAAGGAGTCTACAGGCCACAAGCCCGAACACACAAAACGCATATCAATACCATCCTAAGGTTCCATCCCAAATCTCCAACTCCTATACAAGCATTCTCTGTTCCTTCTAATACACAAATATATGAAACTAATCGGAGTTTACAGAAAAGGAAAACCATAACCTACCTCATGGCTGAGCGGGTGCCACGAACATCCATTGATTCTTTCAATCAACCACCACATCGCAATCCGCACAAAATCGCTTGGAAGCAACCATGATGCCGAAGAATAGATCTACCGTTTATAACCTTTGTAAGAGATTTCGGATTAAAGGGAGGGTTGGGATTTAGCCACCTTTAGATTCCATCTACAACATCCCTAGATGATTTACCCAATTTTAAGTGTATATTGGGAAAAACTCATTTCCAAGATCCATGAAAGAACTCATTTTTAAGGTGAAGGAATGTAGAGATCTAGGTTATTAACCTATTATAGATGAAGAACATGTAAGATTGTTTAAAGGGAACTATGTGGAAATGTTGTTAACCCTTCATCTCTCCAACTCTAGATTACTTGAAACACCCACTAGATGATTCTCTAGGTAACAAGAATTAAATGGTTAGGAGTAATTTACTAAGTGGAAGGTGAATTTGAAGGTATTAGAAGGGTCTATCAAGACTAGAAATTTGGTTTTTTGGCTTTCCCTAAACTAGGCAGCTGGAAATTAGGGTATTGAAAAATGGGACAATTCCCACAATGATTTCTTAAATAGGGAATTTTAGCATACAAGATCGGCTTCAGCGGCTACAGTCAAATGCTTGATGCTACCCCAACCTACCGCTTCAGCAGGGCCACTGCCGCTGGAGTGCCACCGCTGTAGCGCTCAGATGGGCGCTGGGGCGATCTAGCTGGGTCCTTGACCCGAATTTCGATGCTTGATTCTCTTCCGTACAATAGGTACCACCAGGTTAGATGTCCGTCGTAAATATTTTACCGAAAGGAAGGGCCCAGGATGACACGTTTGCGGATATTTCAGAAATTTTTACGGTAACGACGAAATGGGTCGTTACACTTAAACAGTCGTTTAAGGTATTGCTACTTCAGGAGCAAATCGAGACATATATATAATATAGAGATTTTTTTTTACTAACATGTTTTCCATAATCATAATAAGCCTGTAAAAATATTATCGCTTCTAGTGATTAACAAAGACATGAAATGTGTTACCACTTCTGGTGGTTGTACATTTTTTTTTTTATGAACTCTGGCGCAGTTCAAGCCAAAGTAACGTTAATATCATAATATTTCTTGATGTCTCATCACGTATTGCTCTTCAGGAGCAATTTTGATGCTTTTGAAATTCTTGTAAGCATGAACCCGAGCGTCCAAAATATTGATTACAGTCAGCCAAAATCCATAAACGAATATAAAATACACCAGGCTAATATAAATAAGCTTTTTTCCGTTAATTGCATCAAGAAAAATAATAGCATCGTACACATATTAAAATCTGCACTTGAACATATCTATAAGATTTTTTTTTCCTTTTCAATTATAAAAAATAGAAATAATATGTAGTTTGTAGAGCCATATAATAACAAACTTCACTAGCTCTATATAATTTTATCTTCTGGAATTATCTTGTGGTAGATTTTCAAAAATCTCAGCAAAATGACTTGCTTCCCCACAATACTTTAAGAATCAAGATAAGACAATAATTATACAGTCATACCTTTGGAACGAGTAAGTGGAAAATCTTCCGCGGCTTTATATTATTGCCCCAATTCCTCAGTTGGTTAGGGTTTCGTGCTGATAATGTTTTATAAAATAATAAAGCAAGCAAGAAGAGTATTTTAGAGAAAGAGAGAAGAGAGGAAAATTCTTTATTTCTCTTGAGGGATGAAAATACAATGAAGGGAACATCTCTATTTATAGTAGAAAACTGACTTGGTCTCACAGTTGCTAATCCTCTCTCTTAAAGATAGACATCTATAATAAATGATATTTATCTATAACATGATAGAAATTCATAATAAATAATATTTATCTGTAACAAAAATCATTAAAAGAGAATGGGATAGAAGTGGCTTCAATTGATAAAGACCTAAAAAAACCCATCAAAATATGAAGAAGATGACCTTCACCTTGACGTTTCACCATGTAGGTTAACAGCTTGTTTGGATGGTTGTTACATATGGTTTCATAATATATCATATCATATTATTTTATATTATGTTGTACTGTCTTGATGAATACATGTTTTCCGTTATCACATAATGCCGCACATAAATAATTTAAAGGATAAAGAATAGTAGGAAAGGAGGTTGAGTTATTATAAAAAAGGTGGGATAAATGATCAAATAGGATTATTATATAGTAATAAGCAAAGGCAAAACAAGGGGAAGAAATAAACTAATGACTCGATCGCACCAAAATGGTTGTTACATAAAATAGGATTTGTCGTCATTATGTAACGGCGGATTGAAAGATACGATACAATAAAATTTGAGTAACAATAAGAATAAACATTGTATTATACAACACAATACAATAAGTGACAACCATCCAAAAAACCTAGGGCAAATTCTTTTCGCTCTGGATATCTCATAATTGAAATTTATTTGCTTGACTAATTTAAATTTGTGTCGGATTAACACTACACCAAAGAAGCATAACTCTCCCAGCCATGAGATTCTCCATTCTTATAACTCGAGATTAGAGTGTATTCTTTGTTGGTTATATGCTAATGGTGACGTAAGAGTTTACCCGACATGCTATTACACTGGTCGATTTTAAGGTTTGTTTCTTATAGTGTGAAAAAAATATATACAATCAAGTCAATTGAAAATCAGCTACAAGTAATATTTATAGTAAAAATATGATTTAGTAACAAAAGTAATATGAATAACCTGAGGGAATTGATCAAATTTATAGTAAAAATTATGATTTATTTAGTAACAAAAGGAATGAATATTTATAGGAAAAATATGACTTCACACAAGAATCCACCTTTCAAAATGGTTTGACCAACCAAACATGGAAAATTGATTTTTATCCATATCCGAGTTTCCGGGCATTTGTCCTCGTCTTAATCTAGTAACACGTTGTACTTGTTGCCTCATTAAAAACCTTGTCGGAAAACCCATTTTGGGACAAAACCGTACTAAGGAAAAGAGTGCAACACGTGTTTTCAGACCTAGCACCTAACTTTATCCGGTGCTCGACTTCCTGGAAAAAAGAAAAGGTTAATAAATAAACACAAGTGTCCATACCTTAGCAGTAGTATCTCTTCAAATGAGCCACATTCCAGTTATTGCGCAACCGTTGCCCGTCTATGGATTCCAGCTAATACGATCCTTTGCCCGTTACCTCGGTTATCTTGTACGGCCCTTCCCAGTTCGGACCCAGTTTTCCATCGTTGGGATTCTTGGTGTTCAAAGTAACTTTCCGAAGCACCAAGTCCCCAACTTGGAAATGTCGAAAATTAGCCCTCCGGTTGTAGTACCTTTCCATTCTTTGCTTCTGGGCTGCAATACGGACCAACGCATTTTCGCAAAGTTCATCCGTGAGATCGAGTTTTACGGCCATGGCCTCCTTGTTCAACCCCTTGGTGGTGTACCTAAATCGGAGACTCGGTTCACCAACTTCTACGGGAATGAGGGCTTCGGCCCCATAGACCAACGAGAAGGGTGTTTCTCCCATGCTTGATTTCGATGTGGTTCTGTAAGCCCACAATACCTCCGGTAGTACTTCCCTCCAGTGATGCTTTGGTGTTTCAAGTCTTTTTCTCAAATTTTGAATTATTATTTTATTCGTGCATTCCGCTTGTCCGTTCGCACACGGGTGATACGGAGTTGATACGATTTTCTTGATCTTCAACCGTTCAAGGAAATCATTGACTTTGCTGCCAACGAACTGAGGACCGTTATCACAAGTTATCTCGGCCGGGATGCCGAAACGATAAATAATGTGGTCCCATATGAAGTCAATAACTTCCTTTTCTCTAATCTTTTTGAAGGCCTGCGCTTCAACCCATTTGGAGAAATAGTCAGTCATAAACAAAATAAAACGAGCCTTACCTGGTGCCCATGGCAATGGACCAACAATGTCCATTCCCCACTTCATGAAGGGCCAAGGTGATATCACCGAATGCAGCAACTCCCCGAGCTGATGAATCATCGGGGCATGTCTTTGACAGCCGTCACATTTTCGGACAAAATTCTTCGAATCTTCCTCCATCCGGTTCCAGTAATAACGGGCTCTGATAATTTTTCGAACTAAGGCTTCTGCATCGAAGTGATTACCGCAGGTCCCCTCGTGGACCTCTCTCATCACATACTCGGTTTCTCCGGGACCCAAACACTTGGCCAGGGGTCCGAAGAAAGACCGTCGATACAATTGACCGTCTACCAAGCAGAACCGCGCTGCTTTTGTCCTTAGTGACCGTGATTCTTTTGGGTCACTCGGGAGCTTTCCATCTTGCAAGTAGTCGATGTATTTGTTGCGCCAATCCCAAGTTAAACCCATTGTGTTTATTTCAGCATGCCCGTTTTCTATCGCCGAATTCATCAAGTGCACCATAGTCCCGGGGCTGATTTCTTCCCCTTTGACTGAAGATCCCAAATTGGCCAATGCATTGGCTTCGCTGTTCTGCTCCCTGGTATATGCTGCATGGTCCATTCTTTAAACCGGTGTAGTATCACTTTGATTTTTTCTAGATACCTTTGCATCCGTTCGTCCTTAACCTCGAAGACGCCATTCACCTGGTTAACGACCAAGAGAGAGTCGCATTTTGCTTCAATTATTTCGGCCCCCATACTCTGAGCTAATTCCAACCCTGCAATCATAGCCTCATACTCGGCTTCATTGTTAGTCAATTTAACAGTTCTAATGGATTGTCGAATGGCATCCCCGGTTGGGGTTCTAATGACGATTCCTAGGCCGGAACCTTTGAGGTTCGAGGCCCCGTCCGTGTGTAGCAACCAAATACCCGAAGCTTTTTCTGAGGTTAACAGAAGTTCTGTCTCAACTTCGAGGACCATAACCGGGGTGAAGTCTGCCATAAAGTCGGCCAAGATCTGGGACTTGATGGCCGTCCGAGGCTTGTATTCGATATTATATCCGCTAATCTCTACAGCCATTTAGTTAGTCTACCCGATAATTTCGGTTTATGTATGATGTTCTTTAGAGGGTAAGTAGTCACTACACATATCGGATGGCATTGAAAGTAAGGCTTGAGCTTTCTAAAAGCACTTACCAATGCCAATTTTTCAAGATGGGGATAACGGGTCTCCGCATCCCCTAAAGTTCTACTCACATAATATATGGGGAATTGCGTAGCTAATTCTTCTCGGACCAAAACACCACTTACCGCTACCTCGGATTCGGCAAGATAGAGAAAAAGCTTCTCTTCCGCTTTCGGTGTGTGCAGTCGAGGCGGGCTGGACAAGTATCTTTTCAATTCCTGTAAGGCCTTTTGGCATTCCGGTGTCCAGGTGAAGTCATTCTTCTTCCTTAATAAGGAGAAGAAACGGTGACTCTTGTCCGAGGATCTCGATATGAACCGACTCAGCGCCGCTATCCTTCCGGTGAGCCTCTGCACTCCTTTGACGTTATTTACCACCTCAATATCCTCGATTGCTTTGATCTTGTCCGGGTTGATTTCAATTCCCCGGTTAGACACCATGAAACCCAAGAACTTGCCCGATCGGACACCGAAGGCGCATTTCTCCGGGTTGAGCTTCATATTGTATTTGCAGAGTACATCGAAAGTTTTCTGCAAATGTTTTAAATGGTCCTTTGCTTCCAGGGACTTGACAACCATTTCATCAATATAAACTTCCATTGTTTTCCCTATCTGTTCTTCGAACATCCCATTAACTAGGCATTGGTAAGTTGCACCGGCATTTTTTTAATCCGAAGGGCATGACATTGTAACAGTAAGTCCCATACCGGGTAATAAAGGATGTTTTCTCTTGATCCTCCGGGTGCATCCGGATTTGGTTATACCCGGAGTAAGTATCGAGAAAACTTAACATCTCATGTCCGGCCGTTGCATCGATCATTCTATCGATGTGAGCCATCGAAAATGAATCCTTCGGGCATGCTTTGTTTAGATCCTTATAATCAACGCACATTCAAAATTTATTACTTTTTTCGGTACCACCACTACGTTAGCCAGCCAATCCGGGTATTTTACCTCCCGAATAGAGCCTATTTTTAAAAGCTTTGTTACCTCATCCTTTACGAAAGCGTGCTTTGGTTCTGTCATAGGCCTCTGCTTCTGCTTCACCGGGGGAAATCTCCCGTCGAGGCTGAGCTTGTGAGTTGTTACTTCCGGTGGCACACCTGTCATATCTATATGGGACCATGCGAAACAATCGGCATTAGCTTGAAGAAATTTAATTAACTTGTTCCTGAGCTTCGAGGTTAACCCCGTGCCCAGGTATACCTTTCTATCTGGTAGATATTCAAACAAGATGACTTGCTCCAACTCCTCTACTGTAGACTTGGTTGCATCCGAGTTATTCGGCAATACGAATGATCTGGGTGCACCGAAATCATCCTCTTCATGCCTCGGGTGCAACCCCTTCTGCTCCGTTGTCGAACCCGTGTACTTTAGTTGCTATTTAGAGTCCTTGCTCCTGGTTGACTCTTCTTCTTTTTGATCCAATTTTTTGGGAAGGGGTAATGCTTCCTCGACCGCGAACATTTCCCTTGCAGCGGGCTGTTCACCTCGGATGGTTTTTATCCCCTCCGGGGTCGGGAATTTCAGCAGCTGATGTAACGTCGATGGCACGGCCCTCATGCTATGTATCCATGGTCTACCCAGCAATGCATTATACTTCATATCTCCTTCGATTACATAGAACACCGTTTGCTGAATAGTGCCATCAATGTTGACCGGCAAAGAAATCTCCCCCTTCGTGGTTTCACTCGCCATATTGAACCCGCTGAGCACTCGGGCTACCGGTACGATCTGATTGAGTAGCCTTAGCTGTTCAACCACTCTCCACCGGATGATGTTGGCCGAGCTACCTGGTTCAATCAAAATACGTTTAACTTGTGATTTAAAAATAAGAATAAAAATTACCAACACATTATTGTGCGGTTGAATGATGCCTTCGGCATCCTCGTTGCTGAAAGTGATGGAACCCTCGTCCATTACCGAGGATAAACTTTATTAGGTCCGAGCTGATTGCGGATGGGATAACCGTCCGGTGCAAGTGTTCGCCCTCGGGCCTGACGAATCTATCACCGACCATAGGGAAGGCTTCTTGTACGTTTACACCTATCACCTTTACACTCAAGCTCGACCCCCAATCGATCGGTTATTTTGGAGATGTGCTCGACATATAACGTGACCCCGGCCCAAATTGGTGGGATAGTCCCGGAGGGTCTTGGCACGCCTCCATCACATTGGCCAACGATGCAAAAAAGGAATTTACGATAACTCATTTAATCCGTTTATATTCCCCGAGGCGATTCCGAGGGGGTGTGATAAAGCTCGCCAAGCGAGGCCAGAACCCGATCTTTTCGAAGATGGATGAAGACCGAGACCGGGATTGGTTAGAGCGCTTTGTCCGGGTGAGGACTGCGAACATTATTCCGGCTGATTATATGCCCTTCCCGGAGGAATGGAACGATAACCGTAAGTTTCCAGTTCTCCCTTTAATAGGTATTCTTGAATGTTTTGTCTAACCCTTGTGTTCACACTATTTCTCCCATTTTCTCTTTTTATCAGCTGTGGCATGGATACCTCCGGCCGTCCCGAACATGAATGAGTGGGTTGGAGCACTCCTCGGTCAACACACCCACGAAGAACTGACATGGGGAATCCTGTCGCGTGGCCGATGGGTTGCCCAAAATCACGGTAATACTATACTTGAATTGGGATATATTGTATCTTCTGCTTTTTCCTTTCCTTTCTATAACCTCTTCGGTATTTAGGTTTACCCAAGGGCTCGGTGGAGCCCATACCATAGACAGCAGCCGAGCAAGCTGTGCCGGTACCCGAATTTGATTCAGCGGGGTCGTCCCGTATTATTACCGCTGCCAATAAAAGGTAGAGAAAGCTCTCAGACAAAGGGCAGAAAACGAAGAAAAGGTCAAGGAGTGTCGTTCGGACTCTAAGAGATGAGACAGAGCCCGATTTAATTATCCGAAGGGTTGGTGTGGCCCCCTCCGTCGAGTCTGTTCTAGAGGAAGAAGCCACCGTTCCACCATTTCCTTCAGCCGGGGAAAGACCTTCCGCTCCGGCTCTGCACACAGGTGGGGAAGAAATCCTTTACCCGGCTCCTCTAAGGTCAATTGAATACGTTGACATTTCAGGTGATGCTTCATCTGAGGAGATTCCCCTGCAAAGGACTAGGAGATCCGGGCTCGACTCATCGCCGAGGCCGAACAAGGAGCCGAGCCGATACACCGACACCGAGGCTCTAGTGGATGCGGCTCACCGCCCCGCCTGGGAGCCACCGAACATCCGAGGTGTGCTCGCTCCTACCAAAGCTGCTGGTCTTTGCTCCCGCCTCTCCTACTCCTGCTCAGAGGTCGGACAACCTTGATAATATGTTCTTGGATGCCCCTCCTACTACGGGGGAAGCTGCCAGTTTCGGACATCTCCCTATCCCTCGAGTCACGAGGGAAACTAGCCGGTCCACTGAAACTGGTGTAAGAGAGAGCCTGGTGTGTATCTTCCCGGCTCCAAGGGTGGAGCCTAGGAGGAAAAGATTGGTCGTGATTACCGTCCCCGAGGACTGCAGCTTTTTGTCTTGTTCGGTGGGAGTAGTAAGCTATCTGAGGCCCCTCGTCTCAGACTTGGATAAGCGAAAGATGACCGGAGTCCCCTGGCAGAGTCTCATTAACGAGGGCATCCACGCGGGCAATCGAGTAAGCTTATTAGCCTATCGTTGCATAATTCAATGTGAATTTTAGTTTCTCATTTAACTTCTCGTTTCTTTTACAGAGTGTGGTGCTCGTTAATGAAGCCTTCATCCATGCTCAGGAAGAGGTTGACGACCTTAGAGGCTAGCTGGATGCCCAAGGTCAGGATACGGAGAAGTTCCAGCACCTTTTACAAGTGAAGGAGTATGAATTGAACCGAGCTGTTGCCCTTACCAACCTTCAACCCGAGCTCGACGCAGCGAAGGCTGAAAACTTTCGGTTAAAGGATGAGCTGGCCGGGATGGTCGAGAAGAACCGTCTTCTGGAAGCGGAGAAAGTCGGCCTTAGCTAAGACAATGCTCGTTTTTTTTCGAGGCTTAGTGAGCTCGAAACCACTATATCTCAACTCCGGGGGGAGCTTGACTCGGTCAAGTCTGATGCCGTGAACATGGCAGAGAGGTATTGGCTACTTAAATCCGAGAGTGCTAAGTATAAGAAGAGAATGAGGGTGTTTGAGCGAAAAGCCGAGGACAGGGCCCGGATATGCGACGAGATGAAAACCGAACTCGAGGAGACGACCGAGGCTAATGACCTTCTCAAAGCCGAGCTCGAGTCGGCCACTCAATTCCAAAGAAACCTCGATGAAGAGAGAGATGAATTAGTGGCCAAGGCGGCCCCCGAGGCCGGTTTGGCAGAAGCCCTAAGGAGTGTGGAGGCTGCCGAGGCTCATTCCACGATTGCGGTGGAGTATGAACGGTGGATGTCTTGGAGGGCCACCCTTGAGTAAGCCGAGCGTGGCTCTGCGGATCTCCCGACCCTGATACTCGAAGCTAAAAGGACCGAAGAAGAAGCCAAAAGAGCCCTCGATACTGACTCCGAAGACTCCGAGCGGACAGTATCCGAACATTCTGGATCCAGCCACACCGGATAGACCAGGGCCTGTATTTAGCCTTTATTTTGTCTTTTGCCTTTTTGGCTTGATTTTTGTTTTTCAACTTCGTAGGAATTTCAGGTGTAAAAAACCTACATATATGAAATGTGCATTTTTCTTGTTGACTTTCTTTATTCTTTTGCTTGAATGCTTGTTATGACTTTTGCCCGAATTGTCGGTCCATTATAAGGACAGGCAAAGACTTCGGAGTCATTTTTTCGGACTATGCCTGTATATTGGCTTTTCTCTTCGTCCGGTACGTTTTGTCCGGGAATTTGATCGAGTGGTTTGCCCGTGGGACTTATTTATGCTTTGTGAATTCAGACGTCTCCGAATCACGTTAGGCATTTTTAGGGCCGATATTTTTTTGGCTATTCACTTATCATAGATTAGGTTCGGACACCTGAATCCCTGCCTTACCAATTTCTGATGTAGCAGTCCCCATTCGAGGGTGTTAAAGATTTTGGCTCGGTTCAATGTAACCTTGTTGCCTTTGTCAAATTTCGACTGTAGTGCCTGGAGTAGGGTATCTGAATAAAGCGATGTCGAAATTCGACGGTAATCACCGGGGTAGGGTGCTTTAGCAAGAAAACATATCCGAAATGTAATAATCTGAATTTTCTATAATCTTTGTATTGCAAGTATTTGTATGTACATGATATGAGGACTTTTTCCGTTTTGTTCTATTTTTGCCGTAGCAAATACTAAGTGGACACGATTCGTTCTGATCGTTTGGTCCTTACATCAAAACCTAGTATAGAAGGTCCGATTTTGGTTTTGCCGTAGCAAATATTAAGTGGACATGATTCATTCTGATCGTTTGGTCCTTACATCAAAACCTAATACAGAAGGTCCGATTTTCGAGGACCCAACGGCGTTCTGCTTTGTTGAGCTCCTCCGTTTTCGACTAACCGGGGTAAACCTCGATGTGGGTATAGTAGTCCCCTAGTGCTTATCCGAGCTGCAAGATCGGGTAAGCACTATCAAGTCCCCACTCGTAGGGTGTGGCCCCGAGTTTTCGGGCATTTATCCTCGTCTTAATCTAGTAACACGTTGTACTTGTTGCCTCATTAAAAACCTTGCCGGAAAACCCATTTTGGGACAAAACCGTACTAAGGAAAAGAGTGCAACACGTGTTTTCAGACCTAGCACCTAACTTTATCCGGTACTCGACTTCCTGCAAAAAAGAAAAGGTTAATAAATAAACACAAGTGTCCATACCTTAGCAGTAGTATCTCTTCAAATGAGCCACATTCCAGTTATTGCGCAACCGTTGCCCGTCCATGGATTCCAGCTGATACGATCCTTTGCCCGTTACCTCGGTTATCTTGTACGGCCCTTCCCAGTTCGGACCCAGTTTTCCATCATTGGGATTCTTGGTGTTCAAGGTAACTTTCCGAAGCACCAACTCCCCAACTTGGAAATGTCAAAAATTGGCCCTCCGGTTGTAGTACCTTTCCATTCTCTGCTTCTGGGCTGCAATACGGACCAACGCATTTTCGCGAAGTTCATCCGTGAGATCGAGTTTTACGGCCATTGCCTCCTCGTTTGACCCATCGATGGTGTACCCGAATCGGAGACTCGGTTCACCAACTTCTTCGAGAATGAGGGCTTCGGCCCCTAGACCAACGAGAAGGGTGTTTCTCCCGTGCTTGATTTCGATGTGGTTCTATAAGCCCACAATACCTCCGGTAGTACTTCCCTCCAGTGATGTTTTGATGTTTCAAGTCTTTTCCTCAGATTTTGAATTATTGTTTTATTCGTGGATTCTGCCTGTCCGTTCGCACACGGGTGATACGAAGTCGATACGATTTTCTTGATCTTCAATCCTTCGAGGAAATCATTGACTTTGCCGCCCACGAACTGAGGATCGTTATCACAAGTTATCTCGGCCGGGATGCCAAAATGACAAATAATGTGGTCCCATATGAAGTCAATAACTTCCTTTTCTCTAATCTTTTCGAAGTCCTGCGCTTCAACCCATTTAGAGAAATAGTCAGTCATAAACAAAATAAAACGGGCCTTACCTGGTGCCTATGGCAATGGACCAACAATGTCCATTCCCCACTTCATGAAGGGCCAAGGTGATGTCACCGAGTGCAGCAACTCCCCGAGCTGATGAATTATTGGGGCATGTCTTTGACACCCGTCACATTTCCGAAAAAAATTCTTTGAATATTTCTCCATCCGGTTCCAATAGTAACCGGCTATGATAATTTTTCGGACTAAGGCTTCAGCAGCAGAGTAATTGCCGCAGGTCCCCTCGTGTACCTCTCTCATCACATACTCGGTTTCTCCGTGACCCAAACACTCGGCCAGAGGTCCGAAGAAAGACCGTCGATACAATTGACCGTCTACCAAGCAGAACCGCGCTGCTATTGTTCTTAGTGACCGTCTACCAAGCAGAACCTGTTCATGTGTATACTTCGATCGGAGATTCTGTTGTGGTTAATCGATTTTATTGATCGTGTTTGGTTACTTTTATACGTTATGACACTTGGTTAGATTTGATGATACTTGATATGGTGGATTTTGACATTATCTTGGGTATGATGTGGCTTTCTCCTTATCATACGATCTTGGACTGTCATGTCAAGACAGTCACCTTAGCCATGTCGGGCATTCCTAGACTTAAGTGGGGGGGTACTGATAACGTCCAAATCCACTCCTCAAAGAGAAAGTGTACACGATCGTCGCAATATAATAGATCCAACTATGAGTCGGGGTCAAATCCACAGGGAACAATATAAAGGCAACTTAAACAAGTTAGGAATTATCACCAACTAAGCTAAGCCAAACACTTTTTCAATATTTGATTTTTTGTTTAACAACTAACAAAGATAAAACTAATAAGAAAGCGGGTAAAATGATCAATGGTCACAAGTTTGGATACAAAGGAAATTACGCTGAAGTAACGATCCAATGTATTTCACGATTTTACAGCTAAGAGTGAGTTTATGCTAATTGGATAATGATTTCTAAAATCTCATTGAAAGTCTTCCAACCAAACCAAATCCAAGCCTTAGAGTGTGATATCAAGCACAATCAATATAATCCCAAGTAACTATTCTATTCCTAGCTCAAGTTATTAGATGGGTTTTAAAGCCCTAAATTCTTATTAATTAATCTTTCTCAACCTCAATTTTCCTCTTCCGGGCTCAAATTGAAGTAAATGGGAGGGTCCTAGGGTTAGCTAATTCCTTAAGAAATATTAAAGAACAAGATTAATTAAAACAACATTAATGCACTTCATTAGCAATAAAAATCATTCAATACATAAGCAAAACAAGGGTTTCATCCAACACTTTAATCATCGAATATTTCCATAGACAAGATTCAAGTGAAGAAAATAAGTACCACACATTTAGATATTCATTACAAAGCAAGGAATCAAAGAAATGGAGAAAAGTTTAAGAAAGTTCCCAACTCAAATCTTCGACCCCAAACTATGGTGTAAAAACCCTAGTCTCCAAAACTTGTGTTGAATGGCCAAAGATGAAAATAATTTCTCTCATGTCTTTCCTTTGTAGTTTCCCTCAAAGAAAAAGGACGAAAATAACCTTTAGTTTTCTGATTTTTGGTTAAAATATTGACCACTTTTTGCGCTTCTATCCACTTTTGTCATTTTCTTCAATTTAACCTCTTTTTGACTTGTTTTTCACTTGGTTTCTTTCCGATCACTTCTCAATCATATATGTCACGACCCGTCTTGAGGGCCGTGACGGGTACCCGTAGCCGACCACCGAGCACCACGTGTCATACTCAGTGGCGGATCCAGGATTTTCAATCAGGGTGTTCGAAAAAACAAATGAACCTATTTTTGCATTTGTTCAGGGTGTTCAAAAGTCAATATATCTACATGAACACAGAAAATTGACCCTAAATATACACTGTAATTTTTGCCGAGGGTGTTCGGGTGAACACCCTGGGCCTTGACTACATCCGCCCCTGGTCATACTACTATTATCTTGATCCGTTTACACATTCCTTTTATAAACAGGTACTCATTCATACATGGGCCTTTGCGGCAACAAAAGAATAATGTACAAGATACACATCAAGAGTCACGTAACCTTCGTTACCCACATACAAGCACCTACGAGCCTCTAACTGAAACTATGAGACCATGAAGATAGGACAGGACCCCATCATATCCAAATATGTACACAAAAGAATATATCAGAGACGACACCTCCGATCTATGGAAGTGCTCTGGCTCAAGCTGGTCCGACTCCTAGGAAGCTGGGTCGTCTCCCTGTCTACCTGTGGGCATGGGCACAGCATCCAAAAGAAAAGGATGTCAGTACAAACAATGTACTGAGTATATAAGGCATATATCACAAAGTAACAGAAGAACAAGAAGATCAAACAAAGGTGAAAAGATAGCTGATAGCTGCTTGCCTCTTAAGGCGGAGCCATGCATGCATACGCGTAACATATCATGTCATGTATTGCTGCGGAACGTGCAGCCTAATCCATATATCGCTGTGGAATGTACGGCCCGATCCATCACCCATATAGCCCTCGTCCGGGCATCCCGCGTCCGGGACGATATCATAATATGCCAGCTGACCAGGTGGCTATGCGTCTATAGCGCCTCTTCTTTCCCCATATCCCCTATATACATATACATATCATATATATACATATATATACATATTAAATACGTAGCATGCATGAGAGCCCAAATAAAAGTGTGCTTTCTCGGAGTCATATAAGGTCGTAGACCTCCGAGTACATTATGGCGTCATCATCATCATTAGATCGTATCTGGTGATCCATGACGTAACCTACGGCCATATGTAATATAGCTCAGACATAAGCTGAAGCCATATGCTTTATAGCCTGGGGCCATATGTAATATAGCTCACTGAGACACGAGCAGTGGCCATATGCTTTATAGCCCACTCAGTTGCGTCACGAAGTCCTTTGGAATGTTAAGCTCAAAAACCCTTCGAATTGGAGTCATTGTAAGCTTCTTCAAGAACTATAAACTTTTGGCATTTCTGGGAGTAGAATATGTTGGATGACATATATGGAATCCAATATAGGGATCATGCCTTGAAAGAAAGGAAAATGGGTAACCTTACATACCTTTGTGTCTCCTTAATGACGTCGACTAAAGCTCTCCCTCCGACTTTCGATTCTACATATA
>NC_081352.1:17216021-17237370 GCF_029784015.1 Lycium ferocissimum
GGCCCGCGACCTATGGTTGGGTTTAATTCAATTATCTACAACTTAAAAAGTTTTGGGTATTTTTCCCAAAATTTTGAACATAATACCTTTTCTGCTGCCCCTCGAAGTCAGATCGCCGAAAACGTTACTTAAAAATATTTGCTTGGAGGACTTCCACTTCTGATTTGGCTCGAGGGTCCTTCTTGAGTTATGTTTAACTTCACATATGTGATTCATATAAATTGTCGCATGTCCCAAAAAAAAAATCTCAATGTGTGGGCCCCACCTCGGCTTGCGAATAATCCGTACAAAATACGAAATATAATACTGTCAACGTGAGTTTAAATTATGAAGCAACAACATGATTGTCAATTTTTAAGCACCTTAATAAGGACCTTCCAATTGGTTGGAACTGCTAGAAGAAAATAATTTTTCTTGATCAAATTTTTGGACCCAATTTCGGCCAAGCCATGGCCGAATGGTGTCTCTCTCTCTTTCTCCATGCTTCTTGAATTTTCTAAGGTGGAAAGATGATGAAAATAATTTAATTTGTCACCTTATACCATCATATATAATTAGCACATGTGGCCCATGGCCCACATGTGCCAGACGGCCATATGGCCTTTTTTTTTTCATGAATATTAAGTTTCCATAATTTCACTTTTAACCCCAAGTTTTCCTTAATATTTTCATCCAATAAAATCATAAGCGACTTATGCCTTAAAACACAGTCGGAAAAATAGCCTTGTCCTTAACTTTCGCAATTAGCTCGGAAATATCCCAATGTACAAAATACGGGATATAACATCCTTCCCCCTTTAGAACATTCGTCCTCGAATGTTCAATTAATCTCATCGTCTTGTAAGAATCTTAGGGGGTTTCTTTTATTACTATAACGTGCAGTCTCATCTCCCAACCATATTTCTTCTTTATCTTCCCTTCATTATCGTTTCATCATATCATCATATATATATATATATATACCGTACCCGGCCCTCTAGTTAGGGACTCGGTGAACAATGCAGTAGAGTGTGCATGAATACGTACCCGGCCCGGGACTCGGTGAAAGACATATTGAGGCTTGCACGAGCAGAGTAGTGAGAAACCATATGCACACGCATCATCATTACAGACTCAATGGATAAGTAAGTAGTCGGCGCTCGAGAGTTAAAACGGAAATCATATTAAGTTCTTTAAAAAAAAAAGTCGTTAGGACTATACAAAGGAAAATCTCGGGTACCACGGATATGCATCAAACCAATCCGGGCCCGCCCATGAAAGTTAACGTCATTACACGTTATAGAATCATTTGCGAGCATATCAAAGCAATCGGTTCCGTCTACGAAAGTTACGGACATTTTTAACATAAAATCCTTTTTGGAGCAAAACTCTTTATACCACATTTGAATTCAATCATACAAAGGCATAAAGACCATAGTTCTACCACATTAAGAATGCTAACACTAAGAGGTGGATAAGGATCGTAAACATTCTCGGATCATAAGAGTAGAGTTACCAGGGATCGTATCATAGCTTACTTACACTAAGACATGCCAAAAGAAAGAAAGGGTAAGCTTCACATACCTCGTCCGCTTCCTAAGCTAATCCAAACCTAAGTCTCGGCTTCTCGAGATCTACAATACGTCAATAAATACCAAACATTAGCTATAGGCACTTAGGAATTCAATCCTAAATTAGCATTTGTCTACAGAAATTTGGGCAGCATTTTCCTTATTTATATGCCTAGCCCGAATTCTCAATTCAGTAACCAACAACCCCAAAAACAATACCAATAGTATTAACATCATTTCCAATACCGACGTATGCCATAAAACAGTCCGCACACTATTTTCTAAATTTCTCAACCAACCAAATTTGCGATATAACTATTTAATAATTTTATTTCCCGTAAAGGAGTCGAAATTCATATGAACAACATCAATAACAAATAACCTTCACATTTTACAAGGTAATTACATTTATTTTCATCCAAATTCTCTTCAAATATCCTTCCCACAATTCCACAACACCAACAAGCTTAATTTATCGACTATTCCCTCCGTGCTAATCCGTTAAAATTCTAAGTAAACTCGTTAACAATGAAAAGGAACCGTATTCATACCTTAAGCATGCATCCCCCACGTTATCACTCTTCTCCTTGGTTGATTTTTAGCTCAAATGAAGACAACGCGCCTTACAACACTTTTGACTTCATGGGCTTCGGAATTCGGGGCTCAGATTTTGGTCAAAATTGGTTTTTTCTTCTCTCAAGGCTCTTTCTCTCTCTTTCCAGAATTTTATGGTGTTCTTGGTCTGAAAAATGAGAGGAAATGGCTGAAATTTCACTTAAATAGGCATGGGTCATGGGCCTAACCCGATTGGGCCCGGTTTGGGCCTAGCTCACAGACCTTTCCGCCTTAAAACGTCCATATCTCCTTATCCCTACGTCACCTGTGGGCCCACGACCTATGGTTGGAAATCTAATTCAATTATCTACAACTTATAGCTTTGGTATATTTCCAAATTCCAAACTTATAATATCGTTTCTGCCCCTCGAAGTCAGATCACCCGAAAACGTTACTTAAAAATATTTGCTTGGAGGACTTCCACTTTGATTTGGCTCAAGGGTCCTTCTTGAGTTATGTTTAACTTCACATATGTGATTCATATAAATTGTCGCATGTCCCAAAAAAAAAAAATCTCAATGTGTGGGCCCCACCTCAGCTTGCGAATAATCCGACGTACAAAAATACGAAATATAATACTGTCAACGTGAGTTTAAATTATGAAGCAACAACATGATTGTCAATTTTTAAGCACATTAATAAGAACCTTCCAATTGGTTGGAACTGCTAGAAGAAAATAATTTTTCTTGATCAAATTTTTGGACCCAATTTCGGCCAAGCCATGGCCGAATGGTGTCTCTCTCTCTTTCTCCATGCTTCTTGAATTTTCTAAGGTGGAAAGATGATGAAGATAATTTAATTTGTCACCTTATACCATCATATATAATTAGCACATGTGTCCCATGGCCCACATGTGCCACACGGCCATATGGCCTTTTTTTTCATGAATATTAAGTTTTCATAATTTCACTTTTAACCCCAAGTTTTCCTTAATATTTCCATCCAATAAAATCATAAGCGACTTATGCCTTAAAACACAGTCGGAAAAATAGCCTTGTCCTTAACTTTCCGCATTTAGCTCGGAATATCCCAATGTACAAAATACGGGATATAACAGAATCCTTCTGTTTTATCTCACCCATTTGTCTAGCTTAGTTCAATTTCATTTATATTATCACATGTACCTAGATCTGATTTATTCACTGTTCTTACTTGCTCGGAACATTACTATCGTCTTGCATCTGCTTTAGTTCAGCGTGGTTTTCTTTCTCCATGTATTGCTTTTTTAATCAACAAACCTTCACAAATAGCTTTATGCCAATAAATTCCCCCTTTTTGATGATGAGAAACACCAACTGTGTAACTTGTTCTAAACACCTCATAGTTTTGAATTTTAACTAAGATTAACCATGTTAGCTTATGGGTTATAAAGAAAGTAAGCACACACACAGATCTTCCCCCTTTCTGTATGAATTATAAAGCAAGCTAGCATGCACACAAATCTTCCCCCTATCTGTATGAATTATAAAGTAAGCAAGCACACACAGATCTTCCCCCTTTTGGCATCATTAAAAAGTAAACAATCAAAGCAAGGCAATTCCATTACAGATATGCATTATAAATCCATAGTTTGAAATAGCAACAAAACAGGTCATTCAACAAAACAACGACTGTGAAATGCAACATTGGGTAAATTCAAACAGGGCTATGAGGAGGACACAGGATCTTTGGTGAGGATTTAAGTAGTTTTTGAATTGCACTGGTGTTTCCCTTCCTTTTCTTATCCAAGTCCTGTTGTAAGTCCGTAATTTGATCATTCAGCGCTTGTTTCTCCAACCCATATTTAATATGAATATTACCCATATTCTCCTTGTGTAGCATCTTTAGAGTAGTGATCTCGGTTTCCTTGGCTACAATTTGATCCAGTAAATTTTGTCTTTCAGCCTCATCTCCTTCCTCTAGATCATGATGCACAACTTGTTCCTTGATTACAGTAAAATCTTTTGTTGTCTGATAATGCCAAACCTTAACTAGCACTTGAAAATGCTCAAATATGTCAGCCAACCAAAACCTGTACACAAGTCCATATTCCTTGCAAGTGCATATTCCTTGTCATTCTTTGTAGCAATTCTAGCCATTTGTTGAATCATGAGGCTAGGTAGATTGATTTGAGCCCAGTGTCTAACCATTCCATTAACACTATATCCATACACCTAGCTCCATCTCTCCTTTGGCTCTTTGGTAGGATCATCTTGCTAACTACTTCAAAGTACAGTTGATGCAATTTTACCATTTCCCTTTTCTTACTCTCATAGACCTTGTAGCATTTGGATTGTTAGATAGATTTTTGGTGAATTCCAAAGTTGTGGCCATGTCATTGAGTGATGGCCATTCTCCCTTCACATAATGTGCCCACCCTTCTGAAGACATATGCAAAATTTCACTCAATATTTAAGCAGTGAGAGTAAACTGCACTCCAAGTACAGTGCTAGTTAAGTCAATATTTGTGAAGGTTGCATTTGTGTAGAAATCAATCACATGTTGCCTAGCAAACTTCCTCGTTTCTTCTCTAGGTAGGAATAGGTCATTCCAACCCACTAGTGGTATCTTTTCTAGTAAGATGATCATCTCTGGTTCTTTTTGGATAATAATTACTCCACCCCTCAATACCACTCCTGATTTAAATTGGATCGCCTTTTCAAGTTTAGGGAGGGTCACTTCCATTCCTTCATCATCACTCCCAATTTCTTGAACTTCTTCATGCGTGGATACAGAGTACATTTCTTCTTCACTTTCATCCAACTTGACCCTCAGCTTGGTTTGAGTTACAACAGTCTTCCCCTTTTTCATGTTTGTTCCTTTTGAGCTTTCACCCAGTGTCTCACTCTTTCCTTTTGTACTTTTTGTCCTGGTGCTCATATGTTTTGAGCTTCTGCTGGCCTGCAGTGCCTTTTCAAGTTCAACATCACCTTGCCTCTTCTTTCTTTTAGTATGAGGAGTCCTAGACGGGAATTGACTTTATTTTCTCTGAGTTATTTCCTCAATAGGTTTCATTATCCTCTCCCCTGATGCTTTTCTAAGTATTCTTTTAACCTGAGCAATAGGAGTTTCCCAGTCATTTTTACTGGTAGCAGCACCTGTTTTTTTTCGTAAATAAATGATTTTATTTAAACCAAAGTGCAAATTACAAAACCAAACAGGCCTGACCTCCTGTTTCTCAAAAAATATAAAGGACCATGACTCAATCTTCTTTAGGAGCCTAGCTATGCCATTACATTTCTAGATAGTACCACTACTTCAACTAATCTCATGCAAATAAAAAGACTTCTACTCTTTTGGACTATGCTACTACATATGCAGTACAAATAGAGAAGCAAATCAGCAGTGAAAGCAGCATCTCATAGTATCTTCAAAGGAAAATATTGTCTTTGGGATAGCCAATCTAGCCATTTCTTCAAATTCTTGGCTCTGATGTGGATAAAGATAGCAATCCCTGCATATCTTGTCAGCCATGTAGTGACTATTCTGGAATCTTATCTGATTTCTTTCTCTCCACACAATAGCTACAAAAATGACAAAGGCGCAGTTTATGATGGCTCCTAATCCAGTTTTCCTTCTTGCCCAGTTTGCTACCTATTTTGTCTCTTCATGCCAGTTGCCAATATGTATTTGAACCCTAATCCAAGTAAGAAGCCTTTGCCATAGTGTTTTAATAATGCAGCAACCAAAAAACAAGTGTTGGAGTGTTTCATCAGCACTATTACAGAATACACATGTTGGGGGCACTTGTATACCAATCTTAAGTAACCTATCTACTGTAGCCAACCTCCCCCATAGGGATAACCAAACTATGAAGCTGTGTCTAGGATGAACCTAATTTTCCTTGATGAATTTTCTCTTGTTCCCACTCACTTGGTGCCCTACTTGATTCCCTGCTATTTTTTGTCTGTTTTCCTACTTTGGATGACTCGGGCGTTTTAGGCTTTTTAGTGTTGACACATTCTTAGACTTAAGTAGCTTCTGAACCCCTTGGCCTAGGAGGTATATGTCCACAGTCTACTTCATCTTCACTTGTTTGAACCAATTATGATGGCATTGGGTTCTCAATTGTCTTTTAAACTGACAGGCTATTGCTTGAGGAGTTTGCAGCTGTGAGAATTAATTTGGTGATAGGGGATTTTGTCTGATTTGTGTAGAGGTTTGAGAGTATTTGGGAGAAGTGGAGATTGACTCATTTTGAGTTTTGAACTAGGATTCGGTGAGTTTTGCAAGAGGAGGAAGCAACCAATTCGTGATGATTTCAATGATGGTAAGGGGAAGAGTAACCTCAATTTTGAATTTGTAGGGGGGAGAGAGAGAAAATCGGTTTAATGGATATGGTTCAATTGCTTGTTTCAAGAGGTTCTAGTCCAAGCATATCTTAAAAGAAGGTTGACATGACGTTTGTGTACTTTCAAAATTGAGTCATTAGATTAGAAGAATCCTATTTAATATCTGATGACTATTACATGTTCCTACTTCTTTCTTTTAAGATACATAGGGGTAAATTCGTTTGCACTTAAGGAGTCTAACTAGGATTTTAAAATTCTTTGGACCTATATATGCATTACAAACATATGGAAAGATGTACATACCTATCTCCTGATGACTTGACCATATTTCCATTTCCAATCTACTCTTAATCTAAAGCTGTCACGACCCAACCCCGTAGGCCGTGACTAGTGCCCGAGTTGGGCACCCAAATGCATTCATCGAACCTGAATCACACACAGCTGGCTGACGCGCATACAAATATCAAACGCTGTCTCAAACACGTCTCAAACTCAAACACATATGTATCGAAAGCCGACAAGGCTAACAGATGGCACATCGGCCCAAAACATAAAATATACAAACTCATCCGTACAGGGTAGGCACACAACCCACATATACGTCTACAGACCTCTAAACAAACCAACAGACTAACAGAATCATATGACGGGACAGGGCCCCGCCGTACCCCTGAACACACACACACATATGCAACGAACGAGTATATACCAAGATGTAGGCTCGGAATAAAAGGAGCACTCAACACGGCAGGACGGGTGTCTAAGGCGACGGATCACCAAGCGGGCGTACGGCCTGCGGGCATGAAACGCGACCCCGAAGAAAGGTGGTCGTACGAATATGTGCGAGTATGCAAAGCAGGAAATACAGTAAGTAAATCTGAGTCACACTCGAAACAAAAGTACCGAAGTAAGTACATTTCCAAAATGCCAAATGTTTGTTATCAAAATACAAAGCATGCATAGGGCACAGAAAATATGGTCGCCCGCCGTCGTTGGCGCCATAACACGGATAACACCGAGAAGATTTCAAATCTCCGTATCCCGAACGCAACACATCATCACAACACATCATAAGCCATATCACAGCATAACTTCATAAACGGAACCCGGCCCTATGGCGAGGTCTCGGGAACCGTAACACAGCATAACTCCGGAATATATATCATAATGCGCACGACAACAAACCGGCCCGGGAACCGGTGAAAGATGTACCAACAAACCGCACGAGCGAGTCGTGAGTAACCATATGCATAAAATCATTATCATAAGTTCAAAAAGTAAGTAAAATGACCATACTTGGGAATCGGGAAAATCGTCATACCAAACTCTTCCAAACGTCTTCAGAAATGCACAAAAGAGGGTCGCGGGACCCACGGACGAGTGTCGACCCGAGCCGGGCCCGCCTATGGAAAACATACTCATCACACGTCATACAACCTCCCACAGCGATATCGAGGCAATCCGAGCCCTTAGCCGAAAGTTACGGCAGTTCGTAGTTTCAGCATCGTTTAAGAATAAAACTCTTTTGAAAACCAAGTTTTTATGCAACTTTAAAAATCAATTTTTCCAAAAACATTAAAGCCAATATTTTTTCCACATCAACATACGATTACCAAGAAACAAACGCAAACCCTGAACATGCTCGGATTATGAGAGTAGAATTTCCTCGAGGCTCGTGTCATAGCCTATGCACAACTAAGGCATGCCAAAAGAAAGAAGAGTTAAGCTTTACATACCTCGCTTGCACCCAACGCTAATCCAAATCAAACTTATACCTCGAATTCTCCAAGATCTACATGACATCAATAAATACCAACGTCAACCATAAGCATTTAGGAGTTCATTCCCGACTAACACATAATCCTACGGAAAATTGGGCAGCACTTCCTCTATAAATGGACCAACCCGAGAATTCAACTCGGCCAAATTCAACAACACGACAACACCAACAATCATTCCCACAATATCCATAATCAATTCAAACACATTCGAACATTAATAATCCTTTTCCACACATTCCAACAATATTCCAATTATACTTACTACAACTACATACTTACAAACCAACATGTAACCAAACTAACGCATATTCAATTATCAATCCAAAACCATTCAAACAACATTCAAGAACTCTTTAAATAATTCATACAATATTTCCAACAATCCAACAAACACTCCATTCCACCCGAAATGATCCCCAAACCCGAGAACCTCAACTCTAATGCATTTCTTGATTTCAAATCATGATTTACTTCAACAATCCACACTCTAATCATGCCATTTCCATAATCATAAAAATCACACTAAATATACAAAATCTTCCAAAACAGCCCATACACTTACAATACCAATTCGAATCATTAAACTCTTATTTCCAACATAAAATCTACATAACAACAACAACCAAAATTCCAAGAAAACTAATTCATTTCTTAACACATACAAAGGGCCATATTCGGCCAACACCTATATATGTATACTTCATGATTCCATTCATTTCAACACTCTATAACAACACACTAAATACAATTAATCCATTACTACTACTACACAACACACCACACGGCTACAACTTCATAATGCCATATCTCATGAATTTCATCCATAACAACATACCACAACACACCTAAACCTTCCATAACTCATAAAACAAGATTAGAATTTACCTTTCTTCACAACTCCTCAACTTATCCAAAGTTGGCCAAAGATGAAAACGAGTGATCCAACGCTTGAAACAACAACTCCACGTTATCAAGCACCCTCAAATTAGTAGGTTTACTTAGAAGAAATAATTTTTAGAAGGCTAGTTCTTGGTCTTGATTTTTAGTAGCCATGGCCGAATGGTTGAGGCCTTGTTCTTTCTCCAAGGTTCTCAATTTTTCTCTAAGTCTTGAGATGAAGAAATGGTCCCTTAAGTCATTCCTTATATTACAATTTATGGCCAACCATGTGGCCATGGCCCACTCAAAGGTGGCCGGCCACATGGCCATATATTACTCCCTTTTTTTCAATAATTGTCAACTTCCACAATTTCCACTTTTGGTCCCGAAGTTTCTTTGATGTTTCCATACCGATAACGTCATACACACTTAGGTCACACGACAAAATCGAAGGTCACACGTCTCGACTTCGTATCCCGGAATGGTCTTAATCCTAACTTTTCATAGTTAACCCGAATCGTCTCGTCGTTCAAAATACGGGATGTAACATCCTTCCTCTTTGGAACATTCGTCCTCGAATGTTCAACTAGTCTTATAAGGTCGTACGAAGACCTCGGGAAGATTCCCGTTATTACCATAACACATAGCCGTACCGACCAATCATACTCTTTCCTTCCTTCTTTATCTCATTGCTAACTTTAATTCGAACTCTTTCTCTTGCTCCTTGGCTTAGATTTCGTCTTTCAACTTTCCGTTCACACATTATCTTGCAATCTTAGCCTCTCGTCCGCCACTTACATCGGAACTTACAAGATTTCCAAAAACTTCCCGGGGGGGGTCACCCATCCCGAATTTGCTCTCACCCCGGCACGCTTAACCTCGGAACTCCGATGAAATACGATGCTCTAACTCCAATATAATCGCGTCCACCCCATCACATGACTTTCATCACCTAATTTGGAGTAAATCGAAGTTCTGACAGATTTCCAAACGCCCTCATAACACATTTACTATTTTAGCCCTCTCCAACCCTCGGCACTAACTTCTCACCTACGGACATGCCTACTTCTCATTCCAGACACCCAAATTCCCTATGGCAACAGACATACCTTGAACATCGTTATTTGTAAATATCTAATCATCGGCCTTCGGATCCCCACTCGCCGCTATCAAACAACATTCCTACAACAAACACACACATACATCAGATTATTACAATAAGGGCTCATATGACGAACCCACATTCGGTGCCGCCTCTGGATTCCGTCTACCTACCAAAGTGTATATGCGGTTGAAGGACCGCTAAAGCTGGGGCTCGGTGAACGGACTCATCATATCATATACGGTCCATAATGGGACCGGCGGACGAACGTGGTCGCCGCTCCCGCGGGCGCCAAACACATCTCATACTTCGGAAGATTGCATATCTCCAAACACATCATACCCCATACCAAATCATATATCATATCGCAGCCTCATAGGGCTCCCAACATCGACAACAGTACGAAAATAATAAACATACCTCGTATGCCCAACTCAAACTGCACCTGTTACATTTTCTTGTTTACTTTCCCTTTTTAATCTTCAACTTTACATCTCGATCATACTTGATACGGGGGCCCCGCATATGTCTTTCATACACACACACGTGTGCTTGCAACTTCAACATTGCTAGTCACTTACCAAGATATCAACACCATTCTTCTCTTGGAAATCAAAGATCGGAGTAAGGAATCTCATTTCTATGACTTGGCTCTATGGCACGATCTAAGATTCGAAGAAAAGTAACACCCTAGATGTCTGTAGCTTCACGGCTTTATAGATGTGGTGCACAACACACCGATAAACAAGACTCTACGAGACACGGTACGTAGACAATCCAGGACGACTATGCCACTTTTGTCACGACCCAACCCCGTAGGCCGGTGACTAGTGCCCGAGTTGGGCACCCAAATGCATTCATCGAACACGAATACACACACGGTAAGTCGACGCGCATACAAATATCAAATGTTTGTCTCAAACACGTCTCAAACTCAAACACATATGTATCGAAAGCCGACAAGGCTGAGGCACATCGGCCCAAAACATAAAATATACAAACTCATCCGTACGGGGGTAGGCACACAACCCACATATACGTCTACGGACCTCTAAACAAACCAACGGACTAACGAGAATCATATGACGGGACGGGGCCCCGCCGTATCACGAACACACACATATATGCAACGAACGAGTATATACCAAGATGTAGGCTCGGAATAAAGGAGCACTCCAACACGGCGGGACGAGGGTGTCTAAGCGACGGATCACCAAGCGGGGCGTCATACTGCGGGCATGAAACGCTACCCCGAAGAAAGGTGGTCGGTACGGAATATATCGAGTATGCAAACCGGGAAATACGATAAAGTAAATCGAGTCACACTCGAAACAAAATACCGAAAGTAAGTACATTTCCAAAATGCCAAATGTTTGTTATCAAAATACAAAGCATGCATGGGGCACGAAAATATGGTCGCCCGCCGTCGTTGGCGCCATAACATCATAACACCGGAAGATTTCAAATCTATATCCAAACACATCATCACAACACATCCAAGCCATATATCATAACTTCATAAACGGAACCCGGCTCCCCTGGCGAGGTCTCGGGAACCGTAACACAAAGCATAACTCCGAATATATATCATAATGCGCACGACAACAAACCGGCCGGGAACCGGCGAACGATGTACCAACAAACCGCACGAGCGAGTCGTGAGTAACCATATGCATAAAAAATCATTATCATAAGTTCAAAAAGTAAGTAAAATGACCATACTTGGGAATCGGGGGAAAATCGTCATACCAAACTCTTCCAAACGTCTTCGAAATGCACAAAGAAGGTCGCGGGACCCACGGACGAGTGTCGACCCGAGCCGGGCCCGCCTATGGAAAACATACTCATCACACGTCATACAACCTCCACGACGATATCGAGGCAATCCGAGCCCTTAGTCGAAAGTTATGAGCGTTCGTAGTTTCAGCATCGTTTAAGAATAAAACTCTTTTGAAAACCAAGTTTTTATGCAACTTTAAAAATCAATTTTTCCAAAAACATTAAAGCCAATATTTTTTCCACATCAACATACGATTACCAAAAAACAAACGCAAACCATAGACATGCTCGGATTATGAGAGTAGAATTTCCTCGAGGCTAGTGTCATAGCCTATGCACAACTAAGACATGCCAAAAGAAAGAAGGGTTAAGCTTTACATACCTCGCTTGCGCACAACGCTAATCCAAATCAAACTTATACCTCGAATTCTCCAAGATCTACATGACATCAATAAATACCAACGTCAACCATAAGCATTTAGGAGTTCATTCCCGACTAACACATAATCCTACGGAAAATTGGGCAGCACTTCCTCTATAAATGGACCAACCCCGAGAATTCAACTCGGCCAAATTCAACAACACGACAACACCAACAATCATTCCCACAATATCCATAATCAATTCAAACACATTCGAACATTAATAATCCTTTTCCACACATTCCAACAATATTCCAATTATACTTACTACAACTACATACTTACAAACCAACATGTAACCAAACTAACGCATATTCAATTATCAATCCAAAACCATTCAAACAACATTCAAGAACTCTTTAAATAATTCATACAATATTTCCAACAATCCAACAAACACTCCATTCCACCCGAAATGATCCCCAAACCCGAGAACCTCAACTCTAATGCATTTCTTGATTTCAAATCATGATTTACTTCAACAATCCACACTCTAATCATGCCATTTCCATAATCATAAAAATCACACTAAATATACAAAATCTTCCAAAACAGCCCATACACTTACAATACCAATTCGAATCATTAAACTCTTATTTCCAACATAAAATCTACATAACAACAACAACCAAAATTCCAAGAAAACTAATTCATTTCTTAACACATACAAAAGGCCATATTCGGCCAACACCCATATATGTATACTTCATGATTCCATTCATTTCAACACTCTATAACAACACACTAAATACAATTAATCCATTACTACTACTACACAACACACCACACGGCTACAACTTCATAATGCCATATCTCATGAATTTCATCCATAACAACATACCACAACACACCTAAACCTTCCATAACTCATAAAACAAGATTAGAATTTACCTTTCTTCACAACTCCTCAACTTATCCAAAGTTGGCCAAAGATGAAAACGAGTGATCCAACGCTTGAAACAACAACTCCACGTTATCAAGAACCCTCAAATTAGTAGGTTTACTTAGAAGAAATAATTTTTAGAAGGCTAGTTCTTGGTCTTGATTTTTAGTAGCCATGGCCGAATGGTTGAGGCCTTGTTCTTTCTCAAGGTTCTCAATTTTTCTCTAAGTCTTGAGATGAAGAAATGGTCCCTTAAGTCATTCCTTATATTACAATTTATGGCCAACCATGTGGCCATGGCCCACTCAAAAGGTGGCCGGCCACATGGCCATATATTACTCCCTCCTTTTTTCAATAATTGTCAACTTCCACAATTTCCACTTTTGGTCCCGAAGTTTCTTTGATGTTTCCATACCAATAACGTCATACACACTTAGGTCACACGACAAAATCGAAGGTCACACGTCTCGACTTCGTATCCCGGAATGGTCTTAATCCTAACTTTTCATAGTTAACCCGAATCGTCTCGTCGTTCAAAATACGGGATGTAACAAAAGCAGTCATCCTAGTCATTTGTAGAAGCTTGTGAGACTCTTTTGGTTAATTCAAGTTTTAACCCCTTTTTCCATAGTATTCCCCCTATCAATATGCAATTCTCCTTTCTTTATTGAGAGTGACCAGAGTTCCCTGTTTGATTTCGGATATACTACCTTGGGCAAGCCTTTTATGTCCTATGTTTGCTTGCTTCCTATCACCCTACTCTTGCAACAACAATCAGGGCTTTGGATTAGGAGCCCAGCATCGTATGGATCATTTTCCTTACTTTGATCTATCTTTCTTTTCAACCTGTTAGGTTGGAGGTTTTAGTCTCCTTATCTGTTTCTTCTTCTCCCTTTTTTGTGGGATATTTAGGCCCAGTAATGATCCTACTCCATATCTTGTAATCTTTTGCCTGTAGATGGTCATTCATACAAGCTTTCCACCCTTGATAGTATTGTCCATTGAGAAATGGTGACCTTCTGGTGGACTGACCTTCTGAGTGTCGTGTAAGATATGCATTATTCATCATGATCTTCTCCAAGGTGTTAACCATTTGAGGAGAACCTGCTCTGATACCACTCATAGGATTTGCACGACCTACTACCGATCTTATGCATATCCAATTCTCACGTATTGGAAGGAATACATTACTTTACCTATTCTATGCTAGCGTCTGTGTAGAATAGTAAACTGCACGTAAGTAAAAGACACACGATATTTACATAGAAACCAGTTGACTCAAAAGGTGATGAAAACTATGACATAGAGACCTGTAGGATTTCCCCAATTCCACTACAACAATGAGCCACTGTAGGATTTCCCCAGCTCCACTACAACAATGAGCCAACTGCAATGTTACAATTACAATCTCTGAAATCTAACTCCTGCCTCAACCTTGCTACCCAACCTCTGATGAGCAAGTTATCTTCAAATAGTAAACTTCATACTTGCAGTTACAATTTTTGTATCTACTTTTTATGCTTCTTAATAAGTGGATAAAGATACAACTCGATAAACCAACCAACTACACAAATCTAAACTTTAGAACTGGGAAACATTATTTAGTAAAACAACTTCATCGATCCTTCTCTGTGTAATAGGGATGCAACCCCGGATTTAGAATATGCTGGATATATCTTTTGACAGCACAATATTCTGAACTCTCGCTTGTGCAAAATTCTTCTTGGAAAGACCTGAGTATTTATAACATTGATACTCCACAGGTCGGCAAACACAAAACCCTTTCCTAATCGGTCAATGACATGCACGTCAGGTTTGTGTAGTATTTGGATTCTTTCCTTGTTGGGTCCGCTTCTATTATGTGTAGAACGCTTCCTAATCTCCACAAATATGGCAACGAAATCTGCATATTTGACCGCCAAGTTCTTTCCATAATTCTGTAAATCCTTGTTCTTTTTGTAGGGCTTGCTCTGGAACATGTTCAAAAACTTGTTTCATCCACCTAGTTTGTCTACCTCTAATTCTATGCGGTGTCTGAGATATAACACATTCTCATACCTATTTCATCATCACCTTCACGTTCAAACTTCTGACTTCTTCTTGAGTCAGCTTTTGGTATGTGTAAGTAAATTCAGGTTAGGTGTGAATGTGTTAAATGTGCATTAGTGAGACATGTTAACCATATGAAGTCCCATCAGGATGAACTTGGGTAAAAATAGTAGTTTTGAAATCAAGGCGAATAGTGAAATGCATAAGATTCGATAGAATCGACTAAGTTACTTTAGGTATGCTTTCAAGACTAATTTCATGAAAATTCATTGAGAATTGGAGAAAACTTAGAGCATGAAAATTGTAGCCCTTTGAAATACCATTTCATCCATGTAAGGCAGAGCTCAAGCGGATTTGTGCACAAAATGTTATGCCCATTTTACTGAACGATGTCGGCAAAGTAGAAAAACATGAAATTTTGACCAAGTGTGAAATGGACCTAGGAGCTCGTTGAGCTCAACTCAAAGCACAACATAGTCATGCCATAGGCTAAGCTCAACGAGGTGTAGTGACCAAAAGGAGAAAAAAAATTTCAAAGTACATTTTGGACAAGTGAGCTTGCTGAGCTCAACTTAAAGCACAACATAGTCACGCTATAGGCTAAGCTCAGCGAGCCAGGGGGTCCAAAGTGCCCCATCTTATAAATTCAACATGTAACTCAAAAATTCATTTGTCAGACATTCCAACTACATAGAAAACCTTTCAAGGGCGATTTTCTCTCCTCCCAAACCCCTCCATGTCAAGGTAAGAACATCTCTACAATTCTTAATCAATCCTAGCAATAATACATGATTCTTAACTTGATTGTTAAACGAAACATAAGATTTCCAAGGTAATCCTTCTCAAGTGATTCAAGCTAGGGTTATGGATATTCTTCATCAGAAAAGCAAACTGGTTCGTTTGATTGGAGCGTTTAGAGGTATGTAAGGCTAACTATCTACTTGTGGGAACATTATTGATCTTCCCCACGCCTCGTTCTTCATGACTATTACGAGCTGCATCAGAAATAGATATAATGCCCTAGTTCATGAAAAGTTCAGAATTTCTATTTGTTGAGAATATAGTTTTAGTTGTTCATGATTATCATTTCGAATATTGTGAACTCAGTACGTAATCAGTATAGACTCGTGTTTGCTATACCATCGATCTCTCAGTCATGAAAATTCAGTATGCTTATGAACAATTAATTCTTTAAACTCCATAATCAGTTCTAGAATACATGTCGGGTCTCAGTTCTTTAATAATAATTGTTGAATATTGAACAATTGCATTTTGCTCGAAGGCCACCCTTATATTTTGTCCAAGGGCAACTCTTGTATTTTTGTCCAAGGGCACAGTCTCATGTATATATATACTTGGCCAAGGCCATAGGATTGACACACTTACTTGGAAAAGGCCATAGTTTTGTGCATTTATTATTGGGCCAAGGCCCAACATATAAATATAGGAAAATAGGGGATTCAGATGCAGAACAGAAGTACTCATAACTCCACTTCTCTTGTTCATTTCAGTTTACATTTTCAGTTTCAACATTTATTACCTGTTTATTTATTGGGCTGCCTTTTCCTGAGCACCCCACTTACAGTTCTTTCTTTCAGTTGCTTTACATACCAGTGCAATTCAAAGGTAATGACGTCCCTTTTGTCCGGGGCCTGCATCTCGTGATGCAGGTAACAATTTATAGGACGGCAGAGCTGCCCGCTAAGATCTCCAGTATCATCTGATTAGTGAGCCCCAGTTCTTTCGGGGCTCTATCATTTATTTACTATCTTTATAGTAGTTGCAGGTAGTCAGGTATGTTCGGGGCCTTGTCCCAGCAATAGTCGATTTATAGTACTTCATTAGAGGCTTCATTGACTATATTAGTAGCTAGATAGAGTCACATGCTTTTATATTAGCCTTGTTGGCTACAATATTTATCTTTAAGACTTTGTTTAGTATCCTGGTTTTAGTTATTTATTCATTCTGACTTTAAGTATATTAGCATGTGTTAGTTTATTTTCTGCATTTAGTAAGTTATGATATCACATGTTGATGTAGTCAGCTAGTTGATTCGTTCGGTCACATGTAGTTAGGCACCGGGTGTCGTGTTACGTCAAAGCCTAGGTTCAGGGCGTGACAAATCTTGGTATCAGAGCACTAGGTTCAAGTGTCCTAGGGAGTTCATGAAGATGTGTCCAGTGGAGTTTCCTTTATATGTGTGTGTCGGCCAAGCATATAAATGGTTAACTACCAAGACATTCAGGATTGTCTCACTTCGTTCATACTCTAGATCATGCAATTAGAGCTATGCCTTTGGGAATTCTTCTACCTCTATCATATTTTGTTCCTTCCAGAAATTTCTACTAAGAGAAAGGCAGCTACAAGCAAAAGGGATGCACTGATGCTACCCCAGAAATGGACTCTCAGACTCAAGGAGTTCGCTCCAGGGACCGAGGATTTGCAAGTAACTTTAACCTTGAAGGACCGCATGGAAATAGAATTCGACAGTTCTTCGACAGTAGGTCATCAGGGCCTGCTCCATTTACCGCTGGTGTCCCAGCTCAGGCCAGTATAAGAAAAAGGGGCTTTCCGAATCCTATCTGCAGCAGGTGTGGTAAAAGACACTAAGGGGTATGATGCTTAGGAATTTATCGATGCCTTGGGTGTGGCTTGCAAGGTCATTATATGAAGGATTGCCTATCAGCGAAACAGGGTACCGAAGGTAACGAGGACAGATTGCATGAAGAGGAGGAGCTGCAGAAAGAGGAAGATAAGGAATTTAGCAAGAAAGCTAAGTCCATAGGTAACTTCAACCATGGGGAATCTCATAAAGGTGGAAACAAGCAGTTCTTTAAGAATGGGTCATCAGGACTTGATTCTTCTACAACTAATGCACCAGTCCCGAAGTCCAAGTTCAATTAGAAGAATCAAGATTTCAGAGCAACAAACTCATAGCCACAAGCCACTGTAGGCCACCAAGGTCCTAAACACCCAACGTGCAACAAGTGTGGTAGGAGGCACGCAGGATTATTTCATTTGGGCTATGATGGTTGCTTTGGATGCGGTCGGCAGGGTCATTATCTAAAGGATTGCCCTTCAGCAAGACATGGTACTGGAGGCAGAGGTCGGAACTGCTTTTATGCTCTAATAGGTCGTCAGGACTCAAAGGCATTCTCAGACATAGCCACAGGTATGATTATGATAGCTCTAATGTAAGACCCCACGAGGCAACATGTTATATTTTTAGCCACAGGGGAGCATAAATTTATTACCATGGTTTTGAATAGAAAAGTGCCTAAGGGCGAATCACCTATGATTCGAGAATGTCTCATTTTTTGTTTTTCAGAGATGTATATTTTGTCGTAAAACCCATGCACATGACTAAGAAGAGATTATGTTCGACATGAGAACCAAGAGCAGATGATATTGAATTTCAGGTAATAATTTCTTTTTGTACAAGTTTATTGAGATCAGAACTATAATGTACTATGTCAGTAAGTTACTACAACAAGTACGTGTTACTATGAGATAAGCAGATATGGCTATTCCCTCTTAGATTATATGATTAAGTGTTTACCCTAGATTTGTATAGTTTGACATGATTTTAAAGTGCATAGAAAGTTGGGGGCTAGGTATTTCAATTTTTTATTTAAGAGAGACGTAATTGCCCTAAGTTTGATCCATGTCTATCATTTAGGAAAGATAGTATAAGATCGTAGAATAGGGTCAGATGATTAGGGAAGTTAGAAATAACATTATGGTTCACTTTAGTATTCAGAGCAAAATCAGAGAACATGATACTAGCAGGTGTTTAGTAGAAGAATAGTGAGTATTGAGTAGATACAGTGAATTAGCAATTTCAGCAGAGCTAGTAGAGATATGATTTGATATCCTTAGTCAGGTTAACACTAGGAGTGGGTAACAGTTAAATACACCGAATGCGTGTTAGATCCCAACGAGTTTAAGTTACACTTGAAGTACCATGACAGTTGAAGAATAAAATCAGCTAAGCAGTAAGAGAGCAAACAATAGAAGAATAGTCTTTAAGAGTTGAAAAAAAAAAGTTTTTCCCTAAGACTGACAGTAGAAGCAATGTTAAGTCGTTAAGACAGAATATGGCAATTAATAATACATTAGTTTTCAATCCATATAAGTAATTCAGTTTTTTCCTAGTAAGGGAGGTTGCTCAAAAGTGAGTCGAAAGATGAGTCGTCAATGACATAAAGTGCAAAGAATTGCAAAAGGTAAAGAAAGTTAGTCAGATCCCAATAAGAGAGAAGAATTCGTAAGTATAAGACCTTAACCTTTGGTCTAAGGGAGAGATGTGTGCACCGTTAGTAAGTCCAGTTGAGTATTTGAAAATTGAAGGTTAACATGAGATATGAAAAACCTCAATTTAGTAATGAGGGAATAATGAGATAGCCTCTATAAGGAATGTGTCTCGCATGTACAAAGAAACACAAAGTTAGTAGAATGATTGTCGATCGACTTATGCCAATGTTAATTATTATCAAACAAGTGATCACCTGTTACACCTCGAAAAACTTTTTGTTGATGTACAGTGAATAGGCTAATGAGAGATAGGAGGTATACGATGTTTCAATAAGTAAGACATAGCAATTGATGATTCTAAATGAGATTCGAAAGATATTGGATGTTAGATAAGAAAGTTGCCAAGAGAAGGCTATGTAAGCGATAAGTTTCGGAAAGGATTTATGAGTAGTGAGTTGATGACAACTTAATGATGTGTTGGGGAAGAGTTAAAAAGCCCCTTAGGTTTCTAATGAAGTGATAAACTCATGCTAAGAAGGTTCCATAAGGATTGGAGATCAAACGAGACGACGGGATCAAACTTGGTGGAACAGTGAGTTCCACGGCCGGATCACGGCCAAAGATTACATTCCACGGACCGTGGATGGGTCCGTGGAGCCCCCTGCACAGAGAGAGCATCTGGCTGGTCATGAACCACGACCAGCTCCATGGATAGCATTGGGTTCCACGGGACCGTGGAACGGTCAGTGGAACACCCGACGGGCCGAAATGTTTCAAGTGTTTAAATGTGTTCCCAACTTCATATTTTCATTTCCAACATCTCTCTACTTCTCTCTAAGACTTCTAGGGCTTCATAAATATTTCATGAACAAGGATTCAAAGGAAATAAAAGGTGGTTATCATCAAACCAGGTGAATCAAAGTAAGGGAAACCATTAAAGTTCATCAAAAGCAAGAAATCCAAGTGAAGAAAAATCTAGGGTTTGGCTCAAGTAAGGTTTATGCAACCAAGGTTCAATCCTACACCATCCAAGGTGAGTTTTACGATGTTTCCATGTATTATAAAGTGTTTAGAAGATGAAACACTCGGATTACGAAAGAATATAAGAAGTGGGTCATGAATGTGTGAATAGTAGCACTTTTGAGTAAACGTTTGGAACGAGTTATGATTCTTGATGCTTTATGAATATGATCATGTTATAAATGATATTGAGAGTATGGAAATTGACATTTCATATGAATGAACGTGTTGTCGAGTTATGACTATGAATATAGATGAAGTGAAGAGAATTGTGAAGTAAGAGTAATCTAGTCGACTAAAGGCTATTGTGACGATATTATGAATGTTATTATTGATGTTTGGGAGTTGACAAGTAATACGAGGAAAGTCGTATAAATAAAGGAGATCTTTGTCCGATTTTTCTCTAGAATTAGTTATTAATGCCAAATGCTATCCACCATCTAATATGAGTATGCACTTCAATGGAGGTAGAACGTGAGCTTTGAAGAAGAACGCTCAAGTGATATAATAGCTGCGCGAAAGGTATGTAAGGCTAACCCTTCTTTTATAAGGCATGGTCCAAGAGATAGATATGAGTTAGCTTGTGTGTGTGCCTATGAGAGGCTATTGCGAACCCCGAGCTTATATGGCCGGGTAGAATATGATAAGTATGTAAGTATACATGTGTGTGTGCCCATGAGAGGCTATTGTGAACCCCGAGCTTATATGGCCGGGTAGAATATAATGAATACGTATATCTATATA
>NC_081352.1:17237470-17270527 GCF_029784015.1 Lycium ferocissimum
CTCAAATATCCTTTTCGACGACGTCCTTTTGTTTGGGCCCGGGGCCCCCGGGGCCCGGGGAGAAATCCATGGTATTTTTTCGAGACATGCGACCCCCCCTTCAAACCGCTTTTTGGTACGTTTTTTGTATATATTCAGGGCACGGGGGGCCCCGCCCCCCAAATGTTATGATAGATGTACCCTTCGAGGCTCGTAGACATTGTGTATGTGGTTAGACATGTCTGCCCCTGTCGGCCCATATATTTTGGATGTTGCTTTTGACTACCACGGCCGGGTATGTACATTCGTACGTACGTATGTTTCGACGATATGTATATGCGTTGCCGGTCGACGAGATTAGAACGATGATGAATGAAAAGTGTGGGCGTAATTATGTGGCCTACCCAGAATGTGATGTATAAGCACAGCAGGGTGCCCGCGGGCTAGCACCGGTGCCTCGCCGCAACCCTCGTCGGGCTTCCGCGATCACCAGAAGCTATAAGATCGGCGGTACCCGCTTGCTGTCGCGTATGCCGTTGCACAAGACTTTATTATTCAGGGTGTTGGTCTAAGACTTAGCACACAGCAATGTTATGAGTATTTTAAGAGTTATCTTAGAAAGAAATCAAGTATGGGGAGTTTAGCCCATGTCGAGGCAGACAAGATAATCATGGTGAGAGAAGTTTATTGTTTGGAAAACCTTGGAGTTCGACTGTTGAACTCAGAAGATGGTGGAATTTTTATCCAGAATAGAGCTTATGCTCCATATAGTTGAGGTGAAAAGAAGTAGTTTAGTGATCCCGACTTACAACAGATAAAGGAGGGGATTCACAAACATAAGACTACGACTTTCAAACAAGGGGGCAGATGATAATACTTTAAGGTACCAAGGCAGACTATGTGTTTCAGATGTGGACGGACTTAGAGAGAGGATCATGTCAGAAGCACACAATTCAAGGTATTCCATTCACCCAGGTTCCACAAAGATGTACCATGATCTCAAGTGTCCAAGTGTCAGCAAGTAAAAGCCAAGCATCAATAGCCCAGTAGGTTGGCTCAGAATATCAATATTCTCATGTGGAAGTGGGAGATGATTAACACAGACTTTATAACAGATTCAAAAACGTGATTTGATTTGGGTGGTCATAGACCGACTTACTAAGTCAATGCACTTTTGCCAGTAAGGCCACAAATTCGGTAGAAGATAACGCCAATTTTTATATTTAGGGAATTGTCAAATTACATGGGACTCCAGTGTCCATCATTTTAGATTGTGGTACGCAGTTCACAATAATTTTTTTGAAGTCATTTCAGAAGATATTAGGCACAAGAGTAGACCTTAGCACATTTTTTTATCCTCAGACAGATGGTCAGATGGAACGCACTATTCACACTCTTGAGGACATGTTGAGGGAATGTGTTTTGGATTTCAATGGAATTAGGATGATAACTTGCCTCTCATTGGTTTATCCTATAATAACTGTTATCACGCAAGTATCATAATGGCACCGTACAGAGCTCTCTATGGGTAGAGGTGTAGGTTGCCAATTGGTTGGTTCGAAGTTGGGGAAACAGAATTGCTAAGGCTAGATTTTGTCCATCAGGCTATGTAAAAAAACGTTAAATCAATTCAGGAGCGTTTGAAAGCAGCAAGAGTTGCTAGAAGTCCTCTTCAGATGTGCGGCGCAGAGATTCAGAGTTTCATGTATTAGATTGGGAATATCTTGAAAGTTTTTCCTATGAAAAACGTCATGATATTTGAGAAAAAAAAAGGGAAAGCTTAGTCTCATATATTAGACCATACAGGATCCTACAAAGGAGAGGTCAAGTGGCTTACCAGCTAAAATTTCCACAAGAGTTGGTCGTCGTACACTCAGTCATGTTATAACATTCGCGTTACCAGTATTCAGATCCCATGTTATTACATTCATGTATCCAGTACTCGTATATCCATGTCAGTTCTGCACTCCGATATTCATGTCAAATTTGTATTCAAACTTTAATCCATAATCTCCATGTCTCCAGTACTCAATTAGTTCATCATTCATTCAGTTTGGCATCCGTTCAGTTCCATACTCATTCAGTTCAGTATTCATTCAATTCAGTACTTATTCAGCTTACTCATTCAATTTAGCAGTTATTGAGTCTAGTAATTTGTCCATTTCAGCAAACATTCAGTCCAGGATTCACACAACCATGTCCTTAAGGCGTGCAAGTTTGACCATAAGAACCATCACCCATCATTCAAGTACGAATGATCCCAAGGGGGTGCTAATGTAACACTCTGTAAATCCGGGTTAGGTGTGAATATGTTAAATGAGATTAGTGAGCTATAGAACCGGCTAAGTTACTATAGGTCTGTTTCTAAGCCTGATTTCACGAAAATCCGTTGAGAATTGGAGAAAAATTAAAACAAGAAAGTTGTAGCCCTTTGAAATACCTTTTCATCCATATAAGGTGGCAAACAGATCTGTGTACAAAAAGTTATTCCCATTTTACTGAACATAATTGGCAAAGTAGAAAAACGTGAAATTTTGACTTAAGTGTGAAATGGACCTAGGAGCTCACTGATATCAACTCAAAGCACAACATAGTCATGCCATAGGCTAAGATTAGTGAGGTACAGTAACCAAAAGGAGAAAATTCCTGAAATTTTTGTAAGTACATTTTGGACAGGTGAGCTCACTGAGCTCAACTCAAAGCACAACATAGTCATACTATAATCTAAGCTCAGTGAGCCAGGGGGTCCAAAATGCCCCATCCTATAAATTCAACACTTAACTCGAATATTCATTTGTCAGACATTCCAATGACATAGAAAACTCCTCAAGGACGATTTTCTCTACTCTCAAACCCCCACATCAAATTAAGAACATCTCTGTGATTCTTAATCAATTATAGCACTAAATAGATGATTCTTAACATGATTCTTAAACGAAAACATAAGATTTCCAAGGTAATACTTCTCAAGTAATTCAAGCTAGGGTTTTGGGTGTTCTAAGTCAAAAAAGTAAACTAGTTTGTTGGATTGGAGCATTTATAGGTATGTAAGGGTAACTATCTATATGTGGGAACGTTATTAATCTTCCACACGCCTCATTCTTCATGATTATTACGAGCTGCATTAGAAATAGAGATTGTGCCCTAGTTCATGAAAAGTTCAGAACTTCTATCCTTTGAGAATATACTTCGTAGTTGTTCATCATTATGATTCTGAATATTGTGAACTCAGTACGTAATCAGTATAGACTCATGTTTGCTATCCCATTAGTCTCAATCATGAAAGTTTAGAAAGTTTATGAACAGTTAATGCTTTTAACTCCATAATCAGTTCTATAATACATATCTTAGTTCAATAATGTTCATTATTCCCAGGGCCTCAGTTCTTTAATAATAATTGTTGAATATTGAACTCTTGCATTTTGCCCGAGGACCACCCTTGTATTTTTCCTAAAGGCAACTCTTGTATTTTCTCCCAAGGGCATAGTCTCATGTATACGCACACTTGGCCAAAGCAATAAGATTAATACTTGGCCAAAGCCATAAGATTAATACTTGGCCAAGACCATAGTTTTGTGAATTTATTATTGGGCCAAGGACTAATATATAAACACAAGAAAATAGGGGATTCAGATGCAGAACAGGAAGTACTCATAACTCCACCTTTCTTGTTCATTTCAGTTTATAGTTTTAGTTTTAGCATTTCTTACCATTTTATTTATTGGGCTACACTTTCCTGAGAACCCTACCACGCTCTTTCTTTCGCTGCTTTACATACCACCGCAATTCAAATGTACCGACTTCTTTTTCCCCGGGCCCGCATCTCGCGATTCCGGGCGAATGATTTATAGACGACGCATCCGCTCGCTAGGATCTCCAATAACAGTTGATTGGTGAGCCCCAGTTCTTTTGGGGCCTTGTCATTTATTTACAGTCTTTATAGCAGTTGTAGACTGTCAGGTATACCGAGGGCCTTGTCCTTGCAATAGTCGGTTTACAGTACTTCAGTAGAGGCTTCATAGACTATATTAGCAGCTAGATAGAGTAAAATTCGTTTACATTAGCCTTGTTGGCTACAATATTTATCTTTAATGCTTTGTTCAGTGTCCCATACTTTTAGTTATTTATTGATTTAGACTTTTAGTATATCAACATCTGTTAGTTTATTTTCCACATTCAGTATGTTAATTTTATTTTTTGCATTCAGTATGTTATGACACCACATGTTAACTCAGTCAGCCAGTTGATTCGCTCGGTCACATGTAGTTCCGGCTCTGCAGTTGCCTTTTCGTCCTGTGCCTGTGTTCGCGTGATGTTGATGGGATGATCGAACACGTGACGACTTGTTTCATTGATCATATGTAGCTATGTGCCTGTCTTGTTCACATGCATTATTCATTGCTAGAAAAAAAATCATGCCTTCAATCTTGACTAACTCTTTGCCTTATGATTTTTTTCTTTCTCTGTGATGGAACATATTTGTAGACCTGGCTCTTCTGTCCACCTAATTCATATGCTTTGTTTGCAAACTCTTTAGCTAAACAATTTTTTCCTTCTGAACATTGTCTTTTGAGTCTCTTCACCTCTCCTTACTGTTGAGTTATTCCTTCACTGTACTCGATGACTCTTTGTATTGAACATGTTGCTATGCTTGTTCTACTTTTACATCGAACTGCACCTTTGACGTAGTCATTATCTCCCCTACTCTGCATGTGCCTTTATGATAGATCATGTATGTGGACCATTCATTGTCTCTCTATTCTGCATTCCACCTACCTTCGTACTGAGACCATTCATTGTCTCTCTGTTCTGCATTCCACCTACCTTCGTACTGAGACCATTCATTGTCTCTCTGTTCTGCATTCCACCTACCTTCGTACTGACGCACATATATATATTTGCAACCTGTTTGTTCATGTGTTTGCATCTGTCTCTGCTACTTTATTATAATCGAACATGTCCTTGAACCTATTCTTACTATCCTGTGATGGCTGCCATTTCAGACTTTTTACACTGTCTAGAACCTTCTGTTTCATCTCGCCCATTTAGCTAGCTTAGTTTAATTTCATTTACTATTATCACATATATCTAGACATGATTTATTCACTATGATTTCTTTCTTGGAACATTACTATCGTTTTGCATATGCTTTAGTTTAGGTTGGGGTTCTTGCTCTAAGTCTTGCTTTGTCAAGCTTCAAAACTTCACATATAGCTTTATGCCAACAGGACTTCATATGGCTAAATGTGTCCCTCAATCTAAAATGATAGAAACGGGTACTCCATGCAAATGAACTATCTCCATAATTGAGATTCTGGCCAACTTCTCCGAATTGTAAGCAATCTGAATATGCACGAAGTGAGTAGATATAGTCAAACGTTTCACAATGACCCAAATGGCATCAGATTTTCCCAAAGTCCGTGGTAGCCCTAACACGAAGTCCATAGCAATATGTTCCTATTTCCACTTAGGTATAGGCATCCTCTGAGTTACTCCACCAGGCTTGTAGGTGCTCGTACTTCACTTGTTGGCAATTCAAATGCCGAGATACATACCCTACAATGTCCCTCTTCATACTACACCACTAATAATGATTTTTCAAATCCCGATAAATCTTTGTAGCCCCCGGATGACTAAAGTATCTCAAACTATGAGCCTCTTCCATGATCAATCTAGTCAAATCCCCCACTTAGAGAACACATACATGACCCTTAATCCTCAAAACACCCTCGTCATCTAGAATTGCCTCCTTGGTTGTTCCTTGCAACACCTTGTCCCAACTTTAACATAACTTTGCACCACCAAACTGTCGAGCCCTAATCAGCTCTAATAAGGAAGACCGTACCTCCACACAAGCTAAAACCTCACTAGGTTCTGAAATATCAAGTCTTACCTTGCTATTTGCCAAAAAGTGAACATTTATAGCCAAACGACGCTCTCAAACTTGTAACCAAGCTAGGCTACCCATGCTCACTGCTTTTCGACTCAAGGCATTCGCCGCTACATTGGCCTTACCTGGATGATAAAGGATAGTCATATCATAGTCCTTGCCCAACTCCAACTATCTTTGTTGCGTCAAATCAAGATCCTTCTGATTAAAAATGTGTTGAAGACTCCGGTGATCGGTAAGCACCTCACAATGCACACCGTAGAGATAATGCCTCCAAATCTTCTAGGCAAAAACCACCACCGCCAACTCCAAATAATGAGTAGGATAGATCTTTTCATGCACCTTCAATTGCCTCGAACCAAACGCTATGACCTTCTTTTTCTGCATCAAAACATACCCAAGTCTGATCCGTGAAGCATCACAATATATGGTAAAGCCCTCTCCCTCTACGGGTAAAGTAAAAATTAAGGTCATAGTCAGCAAAGTCTTAAGCTTTTGAAAGCTCGCCTGACACTCATCTGACCATTTGAAAGCCACATTATGTGGAGTCAATTTGGCCAAGGGAGATATGATAGATGAGAAACCTTCCACAAAACATCGATAATAACTAGCTAGGCCAATGAAACTCTGAATCTCGATGACCGAAATAGGTCTAACCTAAAAGATCGGCCTCTGTGGGAGGTTTGGGAATCTCGGCTACCAAGTCCAGATTCGCCTGTAGCTGAGAACTCATCGATTCAAAGGGCCCCTGCAACTGGAAAGGAATACACCATCACCCACAGTCGCCTCAACCTTCCTCTTCTTACTTTCCATCGCACTACCCTCCCCATGAACCCTCATTAGGTGCAGCACCTTATTTGGGTCAACACAATCATTTGTAACACGAGTCAGAACTCTCACATCTCAGCATAAGTCAGTAATTAGAGATGGAAACATCAAATTCGAGCCGCCCAAGCGCAAGTAATCTTTCCACTCTTGAATTACATGGGAACCAACGTTCACCGAAAAGTCATCCAAGATATAAGAAACCATAAGGACACGAGTGTAAGTGAATTCAGTAGTGTTATACGAAGGGCTCACCCTATTAGCAATAATATACTGCCACCTCTTTGCCTCATCAGTGAAGTACGTGTTCTGGATCCCAATTTTCTTGCGAGCCTAAGTCTAGAGACCAGCCAGTCCCCATTCCCACAAACATCCTTAGCTTACATCAACTCCACAGGGTGGTTGGCCAGGTTGTAACGAGCATTGATCACCTCAGTATTTAAATTCACCACCACACCCCGGATGACGATCTCTGAATCTGGCTCAAAAAACCTCACGCGCTTCAGGTTGGCATAAAACTCTCTCGCCCAATGTTCTTTTGCCTGGCACGGGGTGTTAATAAAATAGTTCCAGCCGATGGTATAGAGGTGCTGGTAAAATTCTGGGAGATGATCCTCCACTTTGCGCATCACTTTGCGCATATCAATTTTCTTCTCGAGTAAGAGTTTCTTGTCCATCAGTTTTTTTATAGTAGCGAGTCTTGCAGTCTTGGGACATGAAATGGGTGGCATCATAATCACTCTCGGCACCTCCTCCGATATTTCCTTGGACCGGAGCGATGCTTTCATTCTCATATTGATCCATTTTTCGTCGATTAGTACCTACATTGATCAAAATTTACTCAACTCAACGATTGAAATAAGTTCAACAAATAAAAACTCATCAAACAAGCTAAAGAAACCAGCAAAACCAACCTAGGCCCTAGTTTCTTACTTTCTGATCAGGTTTCGCATTTGCAGAGCAAGTGCCGTAGAAGTGAGGCCACTCGTGCATAACTTGTCCTCGTAGGTGGAACTATCAGATTATTCCAGGCACTGCAACTGCGCAATGAGTGACGCAGAAGCTAGCTCACATCCGTGGAAGTACCGACCTAGTCCATTTTCGCATCTATGTAAGGTGTGGCGCATCAATGGAACTACGACTGTGAAACTTGTTCTGCAGAGGCGGGATCGTCATCAACCTTCGAAATCCAGCAACTTTTCAATTTTCTCATTGATTTTTAACACAAAAAATCCCATTTTTATCCCCAAATATTCAATCATTCCAGCATTCATGGTGATTAAACATAATAGGCTACGATTTCAAGAAATAAACTACGATTTCAAGAAACAAACACCCCAAAATTCTAAAAATCCTACCAACAACTATTTGTACACCCTAACCGATTTGGCCTCAGTTTTCCAACCCAATTTCGAGATATTCTAGTATAATATGCAGCGATGAGCATGATCTTACACTAAACAACAAAAAAATCTAGAGATTATTCACCACCCGCCCACAAAACCACATCAAAAAAATTCAACTTTATACCCAAATCTGTAACAAGTAGGCATGTATAAACCGCATTTGCAACTTAAAATCATTCCGACTCTGTATAAAGGAGGTGAACAACAAACCTTGCAATGAAGATCCAGAGGAGTGAGTGTTGTTGAAAATCTCTCTCTTTCCTTGAGGATTGCACCCATTTTTCTAGCGTTTTTGATGGGTTTGTGTTGGGAATGGGGAGGATATAGGTGAGGGAAGGAGTTTTAAAGAGAATGGAAGAGGGGAAGGGGTATAACGTTTGGGTTGTGGGGAGTGGGATCTGGTAGTGGAGTGGTTATGGGAGTGTGGGAAGTGTATGTCACACCCCAAAACGCACCCTGGACGTAACAAGCATCCGATGCTATGAACAACACTAGAAGCACCTTATAAATAATTAAACAAGTCCTTTTTAATAATCTTTCATTATTTAATTAAACAAGTTATAAATAACTAAATAAAATCATGCTCACAATTATAGAGTAAAACCAGCGGAAGTCTAATATAAATAAATCGTCATAAACGTGGCAAACACCTCCATAAATCATATGAGACTTTCAACATCTCCCCACAATTTGACAACTATCTATGGAGCTTCTAAGAAATAAACTAACTCAGGACACAACCTGAAACTGCTTAGAAGTAATAATTGACTCAATGAAAACCCATGAACAAATGTATGGGCTCACCAACAATCTGGAAAGTAGCAAGTACTCCTAATCCACGAGATCTGTCTGTACCTGCTCTTCTTCGTTACCTAACACACCATCAAAAACAATAATGGTATGCCTGAGTACTGGGTATTCAGTGAGTGTCTCCGGGAAAATAGTTAATATAACAAAATAATATACTCTCTCCGTTTCAATTTATATGAACCCATTTGACTGGGCACGACATTTAAGAAAGAGGGAAGACTTTTGAAACTTGTGGTTCAAAATAAGCTTTGAAAATTTGTGTGGCTGTAAATCATTCATAAAGTGAATTTGTTTCCAAATTAGGAAAGAGTTCATTCATTTTGGCACGGACTAAAAAGGAAATAGGTTCAAACAAATTGAAACAGAGGGAGTAATAAGGATCAGTAAAGCAGTGTCAATAAAAGCAATTTCAAATAAAGAGATAGAATAAATCACAAAACTTAGTAACACCATTAATGAAAACCGTTAAAGACGAAATAAATAAATTTCAACTCGTTATGTCGTTTATTACATTTAAGTCTTTCAATCATGAATTCAAGATCATTAACAAGCCACTCACAGGCAACCAAAGTATCACACAAGCCAATATAAGCCCAAATCAACATAACGAAGGGACGGCCATTTAAGGTTCCCTAAACCGCATAGAAGCACCACATCGGGGTTTGTCATCCTCGACGGCTATCCTTCTTCCCAAATAGCTAGGAAAAATCACATCAGGGTTATGAACCCTCGATGACCACTGTTCCTCCCGAATGGCTAGGCATGAACCATACCGGTGCCATTGACCCTCGATGGCCACTCTTCCTCCCGAACGGCTAGGCAAACCCAACTAGGATGCATAGTGACTACCCTTCCTCCCGAGTAGCTAGGCCAAACACAAACCATATAAATCATGGCAAAATAGCTGAATCATAATACTAGCATAGAAGCCGAATCACGTGTCATATCATAATAATCACATTATTCATTAAAAATTATGTTCATCATCTCATTATAGGGGTACATCAATCCATTTCAGTTTTAGAAATCGGGTTCACTTCTTTAAAAAAGTTTCAAGTTCAACACAATCCATTAGACAACATTCACATGACATAGGCAAGCTTTTCAATTATCAAGTTTAAACATCCCTTATAGGGTAATTCAAGTTCGAATACCAAAGATTTATATCACAATTTTCAATAATCCTTTAGAGAGGAAAACATTCATGAATATGTATATTTAATATAGTACAAAAAAGGTTTAATGTGGGCTTTCCCTCACGCACACAAACCGCAACCAAAGAGTTCATAAAAACCGTTCGAAAGAGTATGTTCAAAAAGAGACACACCTCAAATCTCGCTAAAAGCTTGCAAAACGGAGTTCCCAAGGTTGAACAATCACACTACAATGGTTTTAGATGAGAAAGATTAGAGCTTTAATCTAATTCAACTCATATGCCCCCTTATAGGGTTTTCATGTCTAGTGTCACGACTCGAACCTGCGGACCGTGACGAGTGCCCGACTACTACTGATTGAGAAACCCTAAACTCACATCTGCTCTATACTAGATAACTTGGTGGCCCTTCTTTAACTGATGTCTAAAAGATACTGCCCACTATAGCTTCCGTATAATGAGCACTGCCACAAAGCTTATAAATCATGCATGTAGATACGTATTCACAGGCATACATACAAGAGACAACAACAAGGACCTATTTGGTCGCTACACGTACTGCACACCAAATAATAGCTAACAGGACTGCACTGTGACCCTACTGTACACAACTGTCTACAGACCTCTATGGAGTATAACTGTAGAAGAGACAGGACAAGGCCCTGTCATACCCATATATGTACATATCAAAATAGCATACCCAAGGCTGTAGCTCTAGTCCAAATGGAGCTTGCTAGCTGGAACTGGAAAGAGGTCCTACTGGTCTAGCTCACTCGGCTGGCTATCCGAACCTGCGAGCATGAGCGCAGTGTCCATGAAAGAAAGGACGTCAGTACGAACAGAGTACTGAGTATGTAAGGCATTAATAGTAACATAGAAAGAGGTACCGAACATAGAAAATAACATAATGAGAAATATAGAACATAACATGAGATAAGGGAATAACTTGTATATCTGATTTCCTGTTAGGGCGGATACCATGCATGCTTAGCTTTTCATAAAATCTTTCTCATGCATATGTATCATAATAGTGCTGCGGAACGTGAACCCCGATCTATATATATATTGCGTGGAACGTGCAGCCCGATCCATATATATATAATAGTGCCGAGGAACGAACGGCCCGATCCATTTAACCATATATCCCGCGTCCGGGACGATATCATAATATACCAACTGATCAGGTGGCTATGCGTATATAACGCCTCGCCCTTTTCCCATATATATATATATATATATATATATATATATATATATATTATATATATATATATATCACATACAATATAAGTATAAGTACCATGCATGAGAGCCCAAGAAAAGCTATAACTCTATCGGAGTGACGTAAGGTCGGTCCTTTTCCCATAACATATATATATATATATATATATATATATATATATATATATAAAATATAATATAATATAAGTAGCATGCATGAGAGCCCAAGAAAAGCTATAACTCTATCGGAGTGACGTAAGGTCGGTAACCACGATTATATTTTGGAATATCGTGATCATCATATCTCACCTTAAAGGAACTAGCATTACGAGGTGAGACTCTCAGTGAAGGATAACATCAAGGGAAAACATAGAATAGGATCACAAATCTCATAAAGCATCAATTCATACACTTTGGAGCTTTTAGAAATAGAGTCTTCATCGATGAATATAATTGAGAAAATTAAGAAATAGCTCAGCATTCTCATATCATCATTGATCGCATAACTTGAGACTTTTAAACATAAATTCATCATCATCATCATCATCATAGAGATATTCTCATCTTTGACATCACCGTTATCGTTGCAAGAACACATGTCCATCGTTGTTGTATTAAGAGCTTACAGAATCATAAATCTCTGGTTTGGAAAAATATGGAAATTTTGGAAAACATTTATGGATTACCAGAAAAGGAGACATGCCTTGAATCATGAACTTCTAAATTCAGAAACAAGGAGGTCATGGAAACATTTATGGAATCAACCATAGGAATCATGCCTTTGAAAGAAAGGGACGAGCCTTAACATACTTGTTCAGCCTCCACTTATTCGTCCGAGCTCGCAAGTCTACATTTAAAAGGATTCACACTATCGTTAGACTCATCGTAGTATACTTATGCTAAGCTTTCACGTTAAACTATTCTATATCCTACCGAAAATCGGGCAGCATCTCCCCTGTTTATATGCCTAGCCCGAAATCTCAATTCAGCAACCAACAACAACAACAACAATACCAACATCAATAACATCATTTCCAACACCAATATATACCATAAAATAGCCCACATGCTGTTTTCCAACTTCCGTAACTAACCAACTTACCATACAATTATTTAACCACTCTATCTTCATGAATAAATCGGTATTAACGTAAATAGAAAGAGATTCATACCTTATTCTTGTTGAAATAGCAATATCTCCGATATCCGCTTTGAATCCACGTCAAAATCCACCGCACAACAATACTAGAATTATGATTATGCGCTACCTGAGCCTCGATTAATTAAAATCACTCCAATTCCTCACTTATTTTATGGCATAAATACCCCTAATGTTTGCTGAGCTTAGGGACTGATTTTTGAGTAAAAATAAATAAGGTTTGGTCCTTTTATAGAGTGACAATGTCGGTGAAACTGATTTAATCACTGAACTTCGCGAACACGAGGGTTTCTCGCAAACGCGATGGTCTAGAATATTTTTGGCCATCGTGTACATGGGCCCCCGGTCGCAAAAGCAAAGGGCAATTCTGCCCAGTTCAACCAGATTTTCGCTCTTCTCCCGTTCGACCTCCAATCTTTCCAATACTTCTCATACATGATCTTAGACCGTTATGACCATAAAATAGGCGCATATCACTCCAGATCACAATTCATCTGCTTTCCAATTCTCTCATGGCTTGCTACATAAACTAATTTTTTCATGATTATAGCATAAACGCATGCAATCATACCTATCCTTGAGAGTGACTCCAAAGTCCACACTTGGGGCGGCCAATATTTATGAATTTCAACATATAAAACTATGGGGTGTAACATTCTTTTCCCCTTAAAAACTTTCATCCTCGAATGTTGTAGTATACAAACCCACAACATCTCCATTGGTTTCATAAAGCGGTTGCCTTCCTCTTGGTATCTAATTGCCATATCTTTATGCTATAAATTGATTAGTCTCTTCCCGTTCTCTCTTAACTCTTTCTTTGGACTCATCTATGCGTTCCATCACTTCTTTGTTCTTATGTACATTATCAAGTATCAACTCGTATCCCGCTCCATTATATTTCCATCATCGTAGTCTCAACTTGCCATGCCATAACTACTCATTGTCTTGTACCCGTTGATTTTGGATACACACTGTATTTGACTCCTTATAGTTCATCAGTCAAGCTCTCTAATACTTTTCATCCACATCACAGCCGCTCTCACACTGATACCCCAAATATTTGCTCAATATCTCTTTATGGCTAGTAAATATAATGGTTATGTTCCTCAAGCTATTCTTCCCAACTTCTTTCCAAAATCAGTTACAACAATGTCCAAAATACGTATCTATAGAATGCTTCTTCACAATTTTTAATACTCGTCTGTGTGCATCACTTGGAACAATCTATAGTCCAAGTTCAAACTAATTTCATAGCTCGTCACATCTTTGAGCTTCTACCAAAACTTTTTCTTCCTTCCCTCAAATCTCGCAATTCAATTCAAAAGCATAGGGCTATGGCAATTCTTACTTCATTACGACTTTCTTGCAACATAAGTATATTTATCCTCGATTTCCTTATTCCAGCGATTACCTCATCAGTCGTCGTTCTCTGTTAGCTTTCCAGTGTGGCTTTCTTCCTGTTTTAGTTAGGCACAACTTCACGTTGAGGGTTCCTATAATTCCATAATATATGCTCTCATATTCAGTATAATCAGTGATCCGTGAGATCCTTCCTAATGTCCGGTGATACAGCCGAACAACATTCTTCCTTCCTTTGGGAAATTGCCAAACTGCCCACCGTTGCTCCTTTTGCTACTATTGACATCCCTTTTGGCACTCAAATTCCCTCTTGTTGTCATCCCAAGTGTCCTTTGGATTCGTCATCCTTTCCATCATTCTCTATGAAATTATCTTGAAGACCTTCCTTGCTTTCTTTATTACTCTTTAGAATACGTCGCTGCCTATTTAGGTGCGGCACCAACTTCCCTAGTCTAGAAATATCATATCTCAAGTCCGCATGAAGTATTCTCTTGATCCATTTTAATTCCTTTTCAGACTTGCTTTGTGGTATGCTTGTCTTTAATTCGTTTCTGCTCCTTCTTAGTGCATTCTTGATATGCCACTATGTCCTGAATTTTGGCCTCTTTAAACTAACATCTTCCTTTCTTTAGAATTTTGACAATGCTATACTTCATTTCAGGACTAGATCTGCTCTTCCCCCCTTTTTAAGGGTGTTCTTATACACCAGTAAATCCCGAATATCAGTAGTCATCGGCCAACCCTAACGATCCTCTAACTCTTTTGATCTCTTATAATACCAGATTTCTCTCATCGTTTAGCTTGACTTATTTTCCTTTACGCTAATTGAGGGCTTTGCATTTAAATAAAGCGCTTATGCATTACCAACCCATTCTCGCTGTCTTCTTTAAGGCCCTTCTACTTCTACCTTTTATGACTGAACATTTTCCCGAATCAACAGGTTAATAAGGACATTGGAATTCATCAAAACATTTTGCGGAATGTTTGGTCATACTTTGCTCTTTTTATACCTCATCTTCCTTCACGACCATTTTCACTGAAATTCTTCTTAACCTGAGTTTTCAATTTCACTTTACGTCTACAATATATCATTGAGAGTTAATATGCCACACCCTTCCACTTCTTATTCACTTAGCTCACCTATCCAAAATTTTCCTGGACTACTTATTTGCATCCCATCTATGCATTGTAGTTCTTTCAGTGTTCTGCCACTTCTTGTTCGTGTCGTGAAGTCCTTGCAATATACTCTCTTCTCCTTCCTGTCGTTAAGGCTGGTCTATACTCATGAATATTTCCCATACATCCTTCTCTTCCCTTTATAATCGAATCTCTATATTCCTTATCCTCATCCCATGTCATTGATGGACTACCTTCCGGTTAGCTTGTTAATTCATTATCCTCTCGCTTGTCCTTGGGGATTGCTCAATTTTTCCTTTCTCCCCTTCCACTTCTCTCCTCTCTTTTTGATCAACCCATTAGTGTACCTTTCCCACTTCCATCCTCAAACCTTCCTTGAGGTCCTTTCTCCTCGAGCGCCCTTCTCTACTTGTTATTTTGTAGTATTGACCCTGAAGTTTGTGAAATATTCCTTTAAATGTAAAAATCCGTTCTATTCTTAAATCATCCTTTAGGAAGGCTTCTCCATTTCCAAGGAATCCGTGACAATATAACTACACATTTATCCCTTTATATACTTCTCGAGAGCTGAAAATCTCTTAGTATCGTTGCAAGGCCTGATCATTCTCTTTCTTACTTCACATCCCTACTTGTGATTACTATCCTGTAGTCCCACTTATCGAAGTATGTTTTCTGACCCCACATATTCATATTTTGTCCCATACTTTATCCCTTTCGCATGCCTACCTTTGAATTTTATCCAAATAGTCCCTTGCCTTACCCATCGTCTCACTTGGAAGCTTCACTCACCCCCGTTTCTTACATTATTTTCCAAGGCATTCTAATCTCTTTACTTTCTATATACTCACTTTCTTCCTTTCCCTAATATTATTGCATTAGAACTTTCCAAATCTAACCTGTAGTGAAAATAACATCAACTTACCTGATAAAATTTGTCACTTAAACTTCACTACTCTGTTCGATTAATGCCTTCAGTATATAGCAGCGCCGGTTGCTGGGACATACATACCAATTAGCACAGCCACATATGGGATGCCATACACATACATATATATACTAACGCCTCGCTTACAAAGTATCTCCAAATACTACTCAAACTCATCCTGGTTCTAAAGCTTTGATGCACTTTTTTCTCTTTGTCGGTCTAGTCCGCCTCATTCTCCGCAATCTTTCAGGGTTTCCAACCACTCTGCATACTTCAATTTCCCTTAGGTACTCTAGCTTCTCATCTGTCTCTTATGTCTGAATTTGTAGGACTCTTAGTACTTTTCCCAGGGGGTCACCCATCCTGGTATTACTCTCACCCCAGCACGCTTAACCTTGGAGTGCTAATGGGATTTGGTGCGTTAATGCTGGTATGATCACATCCACCCTACTGTGACCTTTATCATATGACCTAGAATAAGTTGAAATTCTAACGGACTCCAGTAGATTCTCATAATGCATCTCCGTCCGGATTAGAAAGGATCTCTTACTTTTCCGACTACGCAAATACTATTTTGGCCTTTTCAATCCTCAATATTCACCTTTAATCTGCGTGTATGACTACTTTTCATCCTAGATTTCAAGATTCCCAATGGTGGCGAAAACACCTTGATCGCCGTTACTTATAAATCTCTGCTATTAAGTAGTGACCTACAGTAAATGCACACACATAAGAAAATTCCAATAAAGACTCATATACCTGTAGCCGATCGGTCCTTAGCCTGATCTGGTGGGCTATAAAATGAAGTGTGTTCTTCATCATTGTCTTCCCACCATCTTCTCGTCTGGCCTTCATCATCTCTCTCATCTGAGTTTGAGGGATACGGATAATCAGGCAACTCCTGGTTTACCGAAAGCCAGGATAGAGGGCTAGAGTAATCAGTAACACTCACCGGGGTGGCTGGTCTGACGTAGTGTTCTACCAAAAGAGACGCTAGTACGGCCTCGGGAATCTCCTTCTCCGGTGTCCCATATGAACCCTCAGACGGGTCCGTGTCGTAATCGGTCGTCCTCTGAAGGGTCCTCCTCCCTAGAAGTCAAAAACTCTGGAGGAATCGTCACTGGGTCCTCCGAGGGATCAGTCTCAATGGAATAGCTGAGGCTCTTTCTGCTCGGTCCTTGAGCCTGGGGTCCTGGATCTACTCTGAGGGCTTTCTTAGCACCCCCACTGCCCAAGGCTGATCTCCTCATCTTTCGTCAGTCTGCACTTACCTACAAGAAAAAGGGGTCAGAAGCGATCTTTCCTAGACTCTGGCTCTATCGCACGATCTAAGATAGAAAGAAAGGTCAATGATTTTGAAATGCCCAGCAGCATCCTATTCATAAGTGTGGCTGGCTTCACACCCATAAACAGGACTCTACTGGACACGATCTGTAGACAATCTGTAGGACGAACTGCTCTGATATCACTTTTGTCATGAGCCGAACCCGCGGACCGTGACGAGTACCCAACCACTACTGATCGAACACCCCTAAACTCGCATCTACTCTATACTAGATAACTCGGTGGCCCTTTTTTAACTGATGTCTAAATGATAATGCCCACTGTAGCATCCGTATAATGAACACTGCCACCAAGCTTATAAATCATGCATGTAGATACGTATTTATAGGCATACATACAAGAGACAACAACAAGGGCCGATTTGGCCGCTACACGTACTACACACAAAATAATAGCTAACAAGACTGCACTGCAACCCTACTATACATAACTATCTACAGATCTCTATGGAGTATAACTATGGAAGAGACAGGACAAGGCCCTGCCATACCCATATATGTACATATAAAAATAGCATACCCAAGGTTGTAGCTCCGGCCCAAATGGAGCTTGCTAGCTGGAACTGGAAAGATATCATACTGGTCTGGCTCACTCGGCTGGCTAAGCTGCGGGCATGAGCGCAGCGTGCATGAAAGAACGTCGACGCGAACGAATAATCGAGTATGTAAGGCATTAATAGTAACATAGAAAACCAAACATGGAAAATAACATAATAAGAAATATAGAACATAACATGAGATAAGGGAATAACATGTACATCTGATTGCCTCTTAGGGCGGATACCATGCATGCTTAGCTTTTCATAAAATCTTTCTCATGCATACGTATCATAATAGTATCATAATAGTGCTGCGAAACGTGTCTTTCGATCCGTATGTATATATATATATATATATATATATATATATATATATATATATATATATATATAATATTGCCGCGGAACGAGCACTCGATCCATATATATATAATAGTGCCGAGGAATGAACGGCCCGACCCATATAACCATATATCCGCGTCCGGGCATCCCGCGACCGGGACGATATCATAATATACCAACCGATCGGGGAGGTTATGCGTATATAATGCCTCTCCCTTTTCCCATAACCCCATATATATATATATATATATATATATATATATATATATATATATATATATATATATATATATATATTATATATCATATACATATATAAGTATAAGTAGCATGCATGAGAGCCCAAGAAAAGCTATAACTCTATCGGAGTGACGTAAGGTAGGTAACTCCCGATTATATTATGGAATATTATGATCATCATATCTCACATTGAAGGAACTAGCATTACGAGGTGAGACTCTCAATGAAGGATAACATCAAGGGAAAACATAGAATAAGATCATAAATCTCATAAAGAGTCAATTCATACACTCTGGAGCTTTTAGAAATAGAGTCATCATCGATGAATAAAATTGAGAAAATCAAGAAATAGCTCAACATTCTCATATCATCATTGATCTCATAACTTGAGACTTTTAAACATAAAATCATCATCATCATAGAGATATTCTCATCTTTGACATCACCGTTGTCATTGTAAGAACACATGTCCATCGTTGTTGTATTAAGAGCTTACAGAATCATAAATCTCTGGTTTGGAAAAATACGGACATTTTGGAAAACATTTATGGATTACCAGAAAAGAAGACATGCCTTGAATCATGAACTTCTAAATTTAGAAACAAGGAGGTCATGGAAACATTTATGGAATCAACCATAGGAATCATGCCTTTGAAAGAAAGGGACGAGCCTTAACATACCTGTTCAGCCTCCACTTATTCGTCCGAGCTCGCAAATCTACATTTAAAAGGATTCACACTATCGTTAGACCTCATCGTAGTATACTTGTGCTAAGCTTTCAAGGTAAACTATTCTATATTCTACCGAAAATCGGGCAGCATCTCCCTTGTTTATATGCCTAGCCCGAAATCTCAATGCAGCAACCAACCAACAACAACAACAATACCAACATCAATAACATCATTTCCAACACAAATATATACCATAAAATAGCCCACACGCTGTTTTCCAACTTCCATAACTAACCAACTTACTATACAATTATTTAACCACTCTATCTTTGTGAATAAACCGGTATTAACATAAATAGAAAGAGATTCATACCTTATTCTTGTTGAAATAGCAATATCTCCGATATCTGCTTTGAATCCACGCCAAAATTCACCGCACAACAATACTAGAATTACGATTATGAGCTACCCGAGCCTCGATTAATCGAAATCACTCCAGTTCCTCACTTATTTTATGACATAAATACCCCTAATTTTTGCTGAGCTTAGGGACTGATTTTTTAGTGAAAATAAATGAGGTTTGGTCCTTTTATAGAGTGACAACGTCGGTGGAACCGACTTAATCACTGATCTTCGTGAACGCGAGGGTCTCTCGCGAACGCGATGGTCTAAAATATTTCTGGCCATCGCGTACATGGGCCCCTTATCGCGAACGCGAAGGGCAATTCTGCCCAGTTCAACCAGATTTTCGCTCTTCTCCCGTTTGACCTCCAATCTTTCCAATACTTCTCATATATGATCTTAGACCCTCATGACCTTAAAATAGGCACACATCACTCCAGATCGCAATTCATCTGCTTTCCAATTCTCTCATGGCTTACTACTTACACTAATTTTTTCATGATTATAGCATAAACGCATGCGGCCAATATTTACGAATTTCAACGTACAGAACTACGGGGTGTAACATTTAGAATGTGTTCTTGAACACTTCATGAATCATTCATGGATTCTAATCCCATAGGAAAACCTACACTATTCTAAACCCTTTCAATAACATCAGAAAAATCAAGGATCATACCTTTTTGAAGGAATCTCAAAGTCTCCAATGTTCCTTTCTTCTTCTCTTTCTTTAGTTTTCAAGAACCTAGGGTTTGAGAAGATGAACTAGTGTTTAAGAGTAGTGAATTGACATTAGACTGATGTAGTAATGATAGGAATTGATCAAGAACTTACCTTATATGTTTTGGGGAAGCCCTAGAGTTATTTCTTCACAAAAGGTCGGCCAAAGATGAAGTAGAATGAAGGTTTAAGAAAATTTCACGTTCTGGGAGGCGGGGGGGGGGGGGGGGGCGCGGGTTTATGGTCGAGCAAGGCACGTGACACATCCCGTGAATCACACGTTTGACCCGTGAAATGCATCCCTACCGAACGACGTGATAGAGGGGTATGATTTTTAGTGTTCATCCTGAGAAATGCAAGATCGAATCGCAGGATGATCCTGCGAAACGCAGGTAAGTAAATCGGCCATAACTTTTTATTCACAAGTCCGTTTAAGCTCTACTTTTTATCTCTGGAAAGGTATTTCAAAGATCTAAAACTTCTATTATAGGAAGTTCTCCCAAATCCTCAATGTAGTTTCACAAATTTGGTCTACAAGACAGGTTAACAAAAAATAGGCAATTTTAAGAACTCTTACGAACTTCACTACTTGGTCTGATTCTATAGCGACTATCTTTCACCCAAATTTATTCCGAAAGGATTCATATGGCTAAAATATCATCTCAATACTAGTTTTTACATATTCACGCGTAACTCAGATTTACGGGGTGTTACATTATCCCCCATTTAGGATCATTCGTCCCAGAATGAAAGTCATGGCTTAAAATTCTTTCACTAAACCTCAAATTTCAAAATTTCTAGAGTTCTTTAGTAAAGAGGATCATTCTCAGAGATAACATACGACTAACCACATAATGAATACATCATTTAAACCTAACACATTGGACGAGGGATTCATACCTCTAATCTAAACTTTCACTAGAAATACACAATCGAAAGGTTCAACACATACTTGCAGTAGGGAATAAATGAAGGTAACACGGCTTGAGTGACACTACAACAACTAGATAGAACTACGCCCCGTTGAGTTCATCCCGCAAGTCTTAAGATATGACATAAGTCTATCTCGAGGTTTTAGCAATATCATTCCTCGACTATATAACGGGTTCATTAGGAAATTCAAGCCTAATTAATTTGATTGCCAATCAAGAGTTTCATGACACTCGGAAAACTAGCCTATCCCCAAAAATCACATCAAAGTTCACCATTTCTAATTCAAACACATCAAAAGTAATCTCACGACCTTTAACTACTACGACGCTGTCTCACTATATTCTAGAGGAGATAACAAGGACACTAGCAGGGGTATTCATAGAAAAAGGGTGCCCACAATTGTTTGGGTTCCCTACCTAAATCAAGGGTAAAGTACAATTTCACATAAGAAGGATTTCGAACCTGGATCAATCAATGACTACGCATCAAGAGAACAAATAGTGAGAATACCTGTGACCACAACATCTGAGACTCCAGCCACCTCCCTACGAGTCAAATCATGAAGTAGAGCTTTCTTTGTACTATACGACCCCGGAAAGATAAAAATACATCTACACCCAAATAAGAACAACACAGTCCTCACGGGGATTCTATCGACTAGAACACTCAAGTCTCAACATGAATAAAGGGGCTTCTACATTCATCCCACTTTCCCAAGAGTTATATACTCAAAAGGTTCAACACGTATATGCTTTGACTAGGAAGCGCACAATATATCAATCTAGACAATATACTCTGACAAGGAGGCTAATTCAACAACATATAATTCAAGCTTAACTTACCTCATGCCAAAATTGGAAATGACAAATTAAAGCCTAAATCAACTACATCATCTTCTTAAATCATTATTCCACAAGCGGTTGTTTTCGAGTTTCAAGCCTAAAATAGAGTTCTTCCACTAAACATCAAAATAGTACAGATATTTTAGCCCAATAAGAATATAACCTCAATGTACGATCATTCTTAATTCACTACAAGAGACCCTCAATTTTTCCCTTCATCCTAACCTCCAGGACTTGAAACACGTCACATCTTAATTATTCCTTTCAGCCTAACAAGATTTCAGCAGAGTTTTCCTTATAACAAGGACTAGTTTTGTTTCTATATCTATCTTAATTTATCGACAACCAAACCCTACAACGACCATTTATACAGAACTCCTACAATACAATTTCAACGACTCTGCACCATCCATCAAATTAAACATCACAATAATGTGCACAACGTAATGCCATTTTTCACTTGGTTAAATTCTGCAACACGAGCACGTAAGAATGATCTTAAAAGAAGTTCAAGCTCTACAGCACAATCTAGAATCAAGAAGAGTAAGAAACACCTACAATGTCATGGTAGTCACACATCCATACAGATGGCCAGTCTGCATGAATAGGACTCCACTAGAAACAGCTCCACAGACAACCCTAAGACACTTTTAAACCCAGGCTCTGATGCCAAGCTTGTCACGCCCCAAAACCCACCCTGGACGTAACAAGCATCCGATGCTATGAACAACACCGGAAGTACCTTATAAATAATTAAACAACAAGTCCTTTTTAATAATCTTTCATTATTTAATTAAACAAGTTATAAATAACTAAATAAAATCGTGCTCACAATTATAGAGTAAAACCAACGGAAGTCTAATATAAATAAATCATCGTAAACGTGGCAAATGCCTCTATAAGTCATATGAGACTTTCAACATCTCCCCACAATTTGATAACTATCTATGAAGCTTCTAAGAAACAAACTAAATCAGGACACAGCCTAAAACTGCTAAGAAGTAATAATTAACTCAATGAAAACCCATGAACAAATGTCTTCGGCTCACCAACAACGGAAACGGAAGTACTCCTAATCCACGAGATCTGTCTGTACCTGCTCTTCTTCGTTACCTAACACGCTATCAAAAACCACAATGGTATGCCTGAGTACTGGGTAATCAGTGAGTGTCTCTCGGACAATAGTTAATATAACAAAATAATATAATAAGGATCAGTAAAGCGGTGTTAATAAAAGCAGTTTTAAATTAAGAGATAGAATAAATCACCAAACTTAGTAACACCGTTAATGAAAACCGTTAAAGAAGCAATAAATCAATTTCAACTCGTTATGTCATTTATCACATTTAAGCCTTTCAATCATGAATTCAAGATCATTAACTAGCCAGTCAAAGGCAACCAAAGTATCACACATGCCTATACAGGCCCAAATCAACATAACGAAGGGACGCATTTAAGCTTCCCTAAACCGCATAAAAGTACCGCATCGGGATTTGTCACCCTCGACGGCTATCCTTCCTCCCAAATAGCTAGGAAAAACCACATCAGGGTTATGAACCCTCGATGACCACTCTTCCTCCCGAATGGCTAGGCATGAACCACACCGGGGCTATCGACCCTCGATGGCCACTCTTCCTCCCGAATGGCTAGGCAAACCCCACTAGGATCCATAGTGACTACCCTTCCTCCCGAGTAGCTAGGCCAAACACAAACCATATAAATCATGGCAAAATAGCTGAATCACAATACTAGCATCGAAGCCGAATCACAAGTCATATCATAATAATCACATTATTCATTAAGGATTATGTTCATCATCTCATTATAGGGGTACATCAAGCCATTTCAGTTTTAGAAATCAGGTTCACTTTTTTAAACAAGTTTCAAGTTCAAAACAATCCATTAGAGAGCATTCGCATGACATAGGCAAGCTTTTCAATTATCAAGTTCAAACATCCCTTATGGGGTAATTCAAGTTCGAGTAACAAAGCTTTATATCTCAATTTTCAGTAATCCTTTAGAGAGGAAAACAATCATGGATACATATATTTAATATAGTATAAACAAGGTTTAATGCGGGCTTGTCTTTCATGCACACAAACCACGACCAAAGAGTTCATAAAAATCGTTCAAAATAATATGTTCAAAAAGAGACATACCTCATATCCCACTAAAAGCTGGCAAAACGGAGCTCCCAAGGTTCAACAATCACACTACAACGGTTTTAGATGAGAAAGATTAGAGCTTTAATCTAATTCTACTCATAGAATCCTTTATAGAAAAACTAGGGTTTTCATGTTTAGAACGTGTTCTTGAACACTTCATGAATCATTCATGGATTCTAATCCCATAGGAAAACCTACACTAGTCTAAGCCCTTTTAATAACATCAGAAAAATCAAAGATCATACCTTTTTTAAGGAATCTCAAAGTCTCCAATGTTCCTTTCTTCTTCTCTTTCTTTAGCTCTCAAGAATCTGGGGTTTGAGAAGATGAACTAGTGTTTAAGAGTAGTGAATTGACGTTAGAATAATGTAGCAATGATAGGAATTGATCAAGAACTTACCTTATATGTTTTGGGGAAGCCCTAGGGTTATTTCTTCTCCAAAAGTCGGCCAAAGATGAAGCGGAATGAAGGTTTAAGAAAATTTCACGTTCTGAGGGTTTTTATAGTCGAGGAAGGCGCGTGACACATCCCGTGAATCGCACGTTTGACCCGTGAAATGTAGCCCTACCGCACGACGTGATAGAGGGGTATGAATTTTGGTGTTCATCCTGAGAAACGCAGGATTGAACCGTAGGATGATCCTGCGAAATGCAGGTTAGTAAACCGGCCATAACCTTTTACTCACAAGTCCGTTTAGGATCCACTTTATATCTTTGGAAAGGTATTTCAAAGATATACAACTTCTATTATTGGAAGTGTTCCCAAATTCTCAACGAATTTTTACAAAATTGGCCTACAAGACAGGTCAACAAAAGCTTAGGCAATTTTAAGAACTCTTATGAACTTCACTACTTGGTCTGATTCTATAACGATATCTTTCACCCAAATTCGTTTCGAAAGTATTCATATGGCTAAAGTGTCATCTCAATACTAGTTTTTACACATTCACACCTAACTCAGATTTACGGGGTGTTACAGTGTAATAGGCTAAATTAATTTTTGAAACTACCCGATTTTTCGCTTAAGTGAACTGGTTCGCATGGGCGTGCGTGGATAAAGATACTGACTCATTGAGCCTTGCCTTCCCTATTCAAGCCTCTTATGTAGAAAAGTTCATCGTGTGTGTGGACAAAGTTCATCTTTGCAACTACTGCTTGTGCGGAGAGTCACTCGCACCACGGGTGCGCACCTACGAAGGTCTTCTCGCGTAGGCTAAAGCTACATGGAGCAATACTCAGACAACATCGATACACCATAGTTTGACTCAAAATCCACCTCCCCAAGTCTTAAGTGACTCGTACGAAGTGTATCGGACCATCGAGATCCTATTGTGTGTTCTAGCAATCAAGTTCGAATTTTCGAGACTGCATCGATAGACAAAGTTGCAGATTCAATGGTATCGATCTTCTTTGTTTGTGAAGGTAAGCGATTTTCCAAAAACAAAATTCCATCAGATAGGGCTACGTGACAGACTTCCGGATCAATCTTCTATAGTTCAAGCATAAGTAAGGACCTATGTCGAGAGGGTGATCGGTAGCCTGTTTTGCTTATTCTATCATTCGAGCTGAAATTTCCAATCTGTTTCATCCCTGGAAGTTACAATATCAGCATAATATACTCATTCCTATTGATTTCGCTGAGATACTCCAACTCTTTCACGATCTTCGTACCGTCTCTTGCTAACCTCTATTCGGGGATGAACTGTTGTTTAATTGCAATCTGATGTAATGACCCTTTTGGTCATTATGAGCCTTTCCTTCCTTTCCCTGAATTACCCCTCATTGGAATCAAAACAGTAGCATTTCACGTGAGGGATTTGCGGTAAGGGTGACCGATAGCCGGCTTGGGAAAAAATTAATCTACTTAAGAATTCCTAAAATAAGATGTTTCGCTTCTGCATTGGGCCGGCCGCTCGAGCGAGTCCGCATCTGTTGAAAATCTTCCACGTAGGAAGGAGATTCAAATATTTAACGAATCCACGTCTGCGGAATATGTTCCGCAGAGGCGGCATCGCATAGGCAGGCTGTGGCTCGCGTAAGCGGAAATTGCGTTGAAACAGACCTAGCATTTATTTCCCCATTTCGGGATTGGACCTCATTTTCACCCAATAATGTTCTAGAGCTAGCTTTGGAGGAGATTGCAGGGGATTCATGAGTTCTTGGAGAGGGTGAGATCTAAACCCCATTCCATTACTTCCTTCTTAACATTTATCATTCCATTAGTTAGTTCATGTTAGGGTTCTTGTGATTTAGGGAGAATTTCATGCTTTGTAAAACCCTAGTTGGGAATAATGTGCTCCTTAAACTAAATTTTGGATTAGTTGAAAAGATTTCTTAACCTTTAGCTTAAGAAAGTTACTTCAACACAAATTTCTATTTCTAAAAAGGATTTACAAATTGGTTACCCTTTGGGTTGTGTTTAAAACTTGGGGATTCTAGCAAATAGAGGATTTGGAACTCTTTTAGGGTTAGATAAGCATGAGAATTAGGTTGTTGATCGTGGGAAATTTTTGTAGATGAGAACTGATCGTGCAAACACCTACCTTTTCCCATCTGATAGGCGAACTCATCCCTTAATCATTCATCCAAATGATAAGATAATAAATAAAAGCAATAGAAGTCTAAAATCATATATAGATAGTAGTGTGGAATAAACAGAAATACAACCCCCAGATCTGGTATGAATCATACAAGAGCATCTAAGGAAGAGTATCTAGAAATACAAGTGCAAGAAATAAAATATAAGTCTCTGAATGGGAATAAATAAAGACAAAAGATAGATGAGTCTCCGAACCGCAGGCTCATCAGATGCTCACCCTGGATACTCGTACACCTGGCCTCGGGATCACTCTCAAAGGGTAGAAGTGGAGCCAATCATGAACTCTTCACTCAGAAAAAAAGAGTACAACAAGGTAGTATCAGTACAAACACTATGTACTGGTAGGTATCATACACCGACAATAGTTAGATAACATATATAAAGAAAGAAACTAAAGATAGCCATACTAGCAATCAAGTACAATCATAACACAGTCGAAGTATCAAGTAACGTAAGTGACAGGAATATCAAAACAGAACCAATGTAATATACGAATGAAATAATGAGTGCATATGCAATCCAATGATATGCACTGACCAAATGTTTGTCTCCGTACACACATTCTACGGACGGATAGCCTCCACGTCTCGGTAGTCATGACCCATGGGATATATTATGGTAGATCTTTGAAATACCTTTCCAACGATATATTATGGAGCCAAAACAGAGCCCTGTGCTAGAAGTTATGGCTATTTTACTACCAACAGTGCAAGTCGATGCGCAAAGACGGACCATCGATGCGCAAAGATAGCCGTCAATGCACAAGGATGGCCAAATCAATGTACAAGGATGGCCCATCAACATGTTGACGACCTGTCAACTTGCACAGCAAGTGCAGACCCTCGGAAACTCTTCTGATTTTGCGAAAAGACGGTCACAACGACGAACCGTCAACATGTTGACTGTCCGTCAAGTGAACTGTCAATATACGGCGAAAGCATAAAGTATAAATAGGACCCTTAAGTCTAGAAAATCAGTTTTTCATAATCCATTAAGCCCTAGGACGAAGTTTCTCTTTTCTAAACAATACAAGCCTCTAAGGTAAGCGTCTCAAACACTTCCAAGTCAATTCTAGCATAAGATTATGTAACGTAATTAGGGAATCATTGTTCTTAACCTAGGGTTTTCAAGAAAACCCATGTCCAAGATTTAAGACACAGGTTTTCGGGATTCTTCTCAAGTTCAGACTCATATATACAAGTTTTGGAGCATATACAGGTATGTGAGACTAACTATCTACGTTAGGGAACGTTTATGATTCTCCCTATGCCTCCGTATTCATGCTCATCAATAAATTAACTCAGAATATAGCTTCTGCCTAGTTTCATGATATATTGTTGAACTTCTATCTTCTAGGGATATAATTTCATAATTCGTTCATGTTTATCATTTCGACTATCATGAACTCAGTACGTAATCATTATAGACTTATGTATTGTCATCACATGAGTCTCAGTCAGAACATAATCAGTTACTTGGCTTAAGTTCCATAATCAGAAATAAAAATCATGCTAGCAGTTATATCTCAGTCTCTGTATCATGAATTGTTTAACGCTGAACACTTGTATCTGTATTTTGGGCTCTAGGACATAGTTTATGCATACGTATTGCTTGGGCCTGAGGCCACAATTTTGTGCACATTTATTTGGGCCCTAGGCCACAGTTTATATTTATAGCTATACAAGTGATTCTTCATTCAGAACAGGGAGTACTTCAGATCCTTGCCTTCCTATTTAGTTCACTTTCAGTTTCAGTCTCAGTACTTATATTTCTTCTTTTAATTGTGCTAATGTCCGATTTTATTGCTTGAGGGCCTGTATCTCGCGATGCAGGCAACGACTTACAGGTTGATGATACAGCTAGCTAGGACTGGTCGTATCAGCTGCTTGGTGAGCCCTAATTCCTCCGGGGCGTTATCCTGCTTTCAGTCTTCCCAATTTTAGACAGTTATCTTTCCAGTATTCTTTAGAGGCTTCATACACATGGTCCAGTCAGTCAGATATTAGCAGACTTTGATGTGTTAGCCTTTATTGGCTTTTATTTCAGATGTTTTAGACTTAAACAGTATTTTCGCATTTTTAATACATTTCAGTCAGACTTTACGTAGATTAGCATGTGTTACTCTTATTTCCTTATTATTGCATGTTTTGATATCACATGTTGATTCAGCCAGCCTATGGGTTCGCTCGGTCACATGTAGTTAGGCACCGAGTGCCGTGTTACGCCCAGGCCATGATTCGGGGCTTGACAAAATATGTCATTTATTTTATCATAAAATTCAAAATTTCGGCAAAAAGTCCCTTTATATAAGGGGGGGGGGGGTTGGGTTCAAAAATTCGTATGTGTTCAACTCACTTTATTGCCGGACTAAGATACTCCCAGGATTTCTCCCAAGTAGAGGCACTACTATTTTAGTCCTACTAAAATGAGTATAGTACTTATAGGTTTTATACATTTATATAAGAAAATATGGAGTATATCTCCTATTTTGTACATATATACATAAGAAATGAAAGTTTTTATTAAATCCAATTTTACCCACTTGAAGCTCATGTAGATCAATTTTATTCTAATCCAAAGTCCATCTTATCTCAAATTCGGTCCAAACCGAATTCCTTTTGCTTTGGTCCATAAGTCTTTAGGGTTCGGCCTAAACAGTCTCAAAATCCTCTTTCTGAGAAAGATTTGTTCAAGTCCCAAAAGCCACAAAGTTATTTGTCCTTTGAAAAATTCTCTATGTTTTTCCAGAATTTAATCCAAGTAAAAGACTGCCCAGATATCGTTTTTTATAACACCAAGCTGCCTTAAAATCATTTTGTACTCTTTTTCTAAAAACTGGTCGGATTTGAAGTCCATTAAGCAGGTTTGAAAGTTTCCATAATCGGCTAAGGCCCAAAGCCATATTTACTCCCCAAGAATTCAGTTCAGATCTTAGCCAAAGGACGAGAAGCCCAAACTCCGTCATTTAGTCTTTTTGAAAATCGTTTAACCTTATTAAAGAATTGATTATATTTTTATATTTAACAAAATCAAATTAAACCAATTTCATGCAAGCTTTAGGGTTAGCCGAGTTTTGAAAAATGTTTTGGGGGACATTCCCAATAATACTACATTTTCCTAAGTTCTAAACATACATAAGGGTTTTAATATTTTTTACATGTCTTTAAAAAAAATATTACACATAATATATAAAAGAAATGAAGGGAGTTAGGCTGATGGGCCTACCTAAGCACACCAGTTGGCTATTTTCACCCATAGTTGGGCCTTCAGGCCATTTTCACCCATGGCTGGGCCTTTATGCAGGTATTAGCTTCCCTTTTCTTTTACCGAACTCGATCAATGAACAGGAATAGTTAGGCCTCAGGCCCAATAGGTTTTCAGATGTAGAGAGGTGGCCCAAATGGACCGTGGGGGTAATACATGCAACACAAAGGAGGTGGTAGGATTAGACAAGTGTTTTGGACTTAATCATTTACTTACTACAAAGTAAATTATAATGGCAAACACACTTATACATAAACACAGATTCATAACTAATGCAAGAAGCCCAAACCAAAGTCATATACATGAAAGAAGATTCGGAGGAAACTAACAAGTCCAAATCAAGATGGCTATGGCCCAAGACTGCGGCCCAAACAGAATTAAATTACAAAAAATAAAGCCAAGGCCCAACAACAAGATATAGAAGAGTAGGTCCAAAGCCAAAACAAAAACTTAATAGCAAAAGCCAACATTTATGGACTCACCTGAGTGATATACCCACCATATACAAAATAAACCAGCTCCTATACACTTGTATGTATATAGAACTGGATATACCTAGTATATCTAGGTATATCTCTTTGAACATCATGAAGAAAAACATATGTTCAAAACTCAACAAGGGGAACACATTAAAGCCTATATGATATTTGAGACTCCATTTAGAAAAAAATGCAGACAGAACCAAAGAGGGGAAAAAAAAAAAGCAATGCAGTACATAATGTGCAAATATCAGGTATCAAAAGCCAGTTTATACCATTTAACAAGAAAAATACTTCATATCAGTTTTAGATTTTTAAAAGGTAACTCAACAGGCACATATACACATACTTTCACTTGTTTTTAAAGTTGGAGGGTCCCATGGGATATGAGCTTCCGTGAGGGAATCCGCCTTGACCTAGAATAGAGAGATTAGGCTGAGTTAGCTAGAAACTCTAAGCCCATCATCCCTTTCTTATCCCTAGGTAAGTCATAGTCATAGTTACTCATACACCAAGTGCCAACCTCCTTCAATTCAGACCTCCCAATACTTAAACTCATATACCAAAGCTCAAACTATACATATGATCAGTATTCATACTCAGTCCCAACTCAATAAACACACAGAGAGAAAAGTAGATATGCAGTCTTACAACTAACAGGCATGGGCATTTGTCATAGATACAGGCAGACCAAACATTAGACATGGCATTTAACCCCTTTAAACGTATAAACATGCATATTTGATATTTTTATTCTAGTATGACTACTTAAAAGATATGAGCAAAGCATGGTTTCTCAATGGAACATGACAATATCACTATTTTTTCAGGTTTAGACAAGTATTACATGGAGATGTGCACTTAACTTATTCATATGATGCTCTTAAGTGATAATAATGAGTGAAAACATGCTTAAATTTAACAGAGTGACCACTCAGCATGCAGTTGTCTTTTTTTGTCAATAATGAACCTCAATACTCCCACAGAGTTTAATCAGAGATGTTATATGTGTGCAGAAAATACTAGAACTAAACTCAAAATCCACTTTTTGACCTTATGGAGTGCAATCATGTCTAGGTGAGTTCAGACAAAACACAAATGCAAGTTGAGATCATGATCTAATGGTAATGGCATATAGATAGAACTCAAACACAAACATAGATGCAAGTTAAGATCGTGATCTAATGGTAATGGCATATAGATAGAACTCAAACACTTTAAGATAACCATCATTTTGGATTACCAACTATATTAACAAAGGATCAGTCCCATAACATATTTAAACATGCTCAAACACTATCATTAGAGGATCAACTATGCTAACAGAGACACACAAATACTTTTAATCATATATAGACCAACTAATCAACAAACAGGCTACTTAAATAGGCATGCAGTAACAAATTTGACTAAATAGATTTCTAAAACTCCCTAATCAAGCTTACTAATAGCATTTTATAACTCTAATCAAATAGCACAATCATATTAGCATGTCTTTACCCTAATCATGCTCATTACATAACATCTAAACAATAACTCCAACTAATCAACACAAGCATACTAATATTTAATCACTAATCATGCTTGCTACTATAATTCTAACTAAACAAATAACATAACTTAATCCTAATCATGCTTACTACTGTAACTCTAACAAAACAACATAATTATTCTAATCATGCTTACTACTAACACGGGATGAAACACATAGCATAAACAGTATAAACAGCAATTTAAACAAACAGAAATAGCTAATGAAATGGGTTTGCCTCTTTTTTGCGCAGCCTTCTATCAAGAGTGGACTTGGAGACCCATGTTCCTCCACCAAAGCTTAGAACTCACCAACAAAGGGAAAAAAAACAAATATTTAAAACTTAAACTTGACTCAGAAAAATTAAAGGTCTCAAAATTTATTGAAACCCTAGGTATTTCGAGTATTTTTTGTGTGAATATATGATATTCCATTTCAAATGTGTGAACTGGGGGTTCTATTTATAGAACCCCAATAGTTGAGAAACCCTAATCTTGATTCGATGTGGGACAAGTGCAATTTCTGAGAATTGCTTCCTCACATCTCACTCAAAGGCTGAGATTCGACTAGAAAAATAAATAACCGGGTCCGATTTGACCAAGAAATAGGTCAATCTCCTCAGTTCTTCACGAATTAATGGGGATTGAGGATTTCAAATGAATAACAACAAAAACAATATAAGGATTTCAGTTCATGAACATTGTGAAATGCAGAAAAAGTGAAAAGGAGAAGAAGTAATACTGTGTCTGGGTCGAGATTTAGTGGAAATGGTTGAGAATGGCAAAGCAATAAATGCTCTGTCCTAACCCAAATAGTCATGAGTGGCACCCACCCAAATCCCCTAGTGGGCGAACCATCTACTTAACCAACCTTCCAAACCATTATCAAATTACTTTGCCAAATTTAAAGCATTCAAGGATACAAGAAGTATAAATATCTCTAAAAGTATAGTCATGCCATAATTAAATAAAACCTGCGGAAGTCTAAACTATTACAACTCCAAAATTCGAACGTCATCGTATAAGGACTCTAAACACAATTGTCTAAAGAATGAATAGCTGTCTAAAAATAACATAAATGTCTGAATGAAATAGACATCTAAAATAGGAAAGATCTTCAGGTG
>NC_081352.1:17270627-17294311 GCF_029784015.1 Lycium ferocissimum
GATTTTTTGTTTAGATTACAAGGATATATATATATATATTAGAATTGACTTAGAATGATTAGAATAGGCTTATCTTGGTGTTCTTGATGATGGGAGAGAATAGAAGGTTGTTCTAGGGCTTGGGGGTGTGAAGAATGAAGTGAAAAAGCCTTAAAATGAAGTTTTAAAATTGCTGTCGGACCCATTTTACGCCCTATTTTACGGCCCATAAAAGTTTTACGGACTGTATATCCCACCGTAAATCAATCACAGTGATTTGGGCTTTATGGGCCAATTTTACGGCCTAAATCTACGGCCCGTATAATTTTCACGGCCCGTAGATTCCGCCGTAAATCGACAGAACACTATTTTTGTAAAACGGGTACAAATTTTTGTACGGATGTCTGTTTGACCTCCATAATATGCCGTTGGAAAGGTATTTCAATGATCTACAACTTTCAAGAAGGGAGTTTTCCCAAATTCCTTACATATTATTCCGTATAATCATTTTAATTGAGACATGGTGCAAACTCACTTGAAAACACACTCCGTAGGGTAGCTTCCGACTTTCCTTTGCTCCAGGACTCTTCTCATGTCTTGATTGGATTTCAAACACCACTTATACACTACTCAAATTGGGTTCATTATACCCCTGTCTTTTGAGTCAAATCTTAGCCCGAATGCACGAGGTGTTACAATAGGGAAAGTCGTGTCATAAGATGCATGCCTTAGAAAAGAAGGGAGTTTGTACTTTTCGTTTAGCTACTCTATCACTTGAACTTTCTCCTCCAATATTCACGTTTCTACCTTCAAGAGAGTTCGTACTAATATTAGATAACCGATAACATAAACATGCTTAAGCTAAAGCTAAAGAAAATTGGGCAGCATCTCCTTTGTTTATACAACTTTCTCCATATCATATATCAACTCCCAAACGTCACTAACAATATTCATAATATCATATCCAACAATACTCATCAACCATACATTATTCGATTCTCCTACTTCCATTTCAAGGGCATCTATAACCATGATCGTAATACAACATTTCATTCATCCTCATATAGTGTTTCTCCCATGTTCCTAATATCATTTATAACATAGTTATAATCAAAACATCTCAATAATCATGATTCATATTAAGCTACTATTCAACAATGTCACTATTTTCATGTTTGTAACCCATTTTCTATTTCCTTCTATAATCCAAGTCTTCCAACCTCTCCATAGTCCAAATAACATGAAATGATCATAAAACTTACCTTTTATTGAGTAGGAATGGGTTTTGGGTAGAAATACTCCACTTGAAGAAAACCTTAGCTTCAACTTCCAAGAGATTCCTTGACTCTAGCAACCCCAAGAGCTTCCTTGCACTTGATTCACTTGAATTTATGATATGAACCTTTGATTTCCCTTGTATTCTTGAAAATGAAATGTATGGAATGTTCTAGAGACTTGGAGAGAAGTGGAGAAGTGTGGAAAATGAAAATAATGAAGTGGGAACATCATTTTATACTTGAAATTAACTCAGCCCGTCGGGACTTCCACGGACACTTATACGGTCCGTATAACATTATACGGTCCGTATAAGTGACCGTACTTCACCATCAGAGAAACAACATTCCTGTTGGGTGTTATACAGACCGTATAAGTGGTCGTATAACTCCACTTTTCCGAAATTGTTTCCGTCGTTTCGTTTGATCTCCAATCCTTATGGAACCTTCTTAACACGTGTTATACACTTCATTAGCAATCTAAGGAGTGTTATAACCCTTCTTCAAGACATCATTAAGTCAACATTAGCTCGGTACTTTGCGGAACTTTTCCTAAAACACAACGTATACTTTCAATTAAAATCGTTAAATAACCTTTCTTACTTATAGAAACATCGTATTCGTCTCACCCTGCATTAGTCTATCTATCATACGACGACATGAAATTTTTTCGAGGTGTAACATCCTTTCCCCTTTTTAGAACATTCGTCCTCGAATGTTAAGTTCTCGGGAATTCTGCGAAAATTTCGCCAGAGTTTCCCCTGTAATTTGGCTCTACGACCTTGTTACAATAGCCCACAATAACAATGCTTCACAGGGCTACAATAAAATGGCAAGAAAATATGGCCATACACGACCAAAAGTATGAAAAGAAAGCATACGTAGCTTATAATGTTAATGTTTCATCTTGAATCTCTCCCGCGGGTAGAAATAAGTGTGGGTACTTGGTCTTCATATTTCCTCCAGCTTCCCAAGTCATTTCTTCTCTGTTATTGTTTCTCCATAGGACCTTAACTGAGGCTACCTCGTTATTTCTAAGTCTCCGTACTTGCCTATCTAGTATAGCAATAGGTACCTCTTCATAAGCTAACTTTTCCGTCACTTGTACATCATCAATCGGCACGATTCTAGTAGGATCTCCAACACATTTGCGGAGCATTGATACATGAAAAACTGGATGGACTGCTTCAAGTTCTGAGTGTAAGTCTAATTCATATACTACTTGACCCACCTTGCGGACTATCTTATAAGGTCCAATGTATCGAGGAATCAACTTGCCTTTCTTACCAAGTCTCATCACGCCCTTCATCGGTGATACCTTTAAGAACACCCAGTTATCAACTTGGAACTCTAAGTCTCATCGACGGTTGTCTGCATATGATTTTTGGCGACTCTGGGGTGTCAACAGTCGATCTCGGATAATTTTGATCTTTTCCATCGCTTGCTGAATCAATTCTGGGCCTATTAATTGTGTTTCACCGACTTCAAACCACTCAATTGGCGATCCGCACTTTCTTCCATATAGAGCTTTATACGGGGCCATTTGAATACTGGAATGGTAGCTATTGTTGTATGCAAATTCGATAAGAGGTAAGTGGTCATCCCAACTACCACCAAAATCTAGTACACACGCTCGTAACATATCTTCCAGAGTTTGAATAGTGCGTTCGGCTTGTCCATCAGTTTGTGGATGAAATGTTGTACTAAGCCTTACTTGTGTACCCAAACCTTCTTGGAAAGACTTCCAAAACTTAGCTGTAAATTATGCTCCTCTGTCAGTGATAATAGATATCGGGATACCATGAAGTCGCACAATCTCTTTGAGATATAACCTTACATATTCTTCTGCCGAATATATGATTCTAACTGGAAGAAAATGATCTGATTTCGTGAGTCTGTCCACGATCACCCATATGGAGTCATACTTGCGTCGGGAACGGGGTAACCCTACAATGAAATCCATGTTAATCACTTCCCATTTCCAGGTTGGAATTTCCATGGCCTAAAATAACCCCCCTGGCTTTTGATGCTCGACTTTCACTTGTTGGCAATTTAGACATTGAACTACAAATTCTGCTATGTCTTTCTTCATTCCATCCCACCAATACATTAGCTTAAGATCGTGATACATCTTTGTCGCTCCGGGGTGAGTAGAATACCGAGAATAATGAGCTTCTTCCATAATCTGACGACGTAATTTCGCAACATCCGGAACACATAGCTTGTCACGGTATCTAAGAACTCCATCTATAGAAATTTCAAACGGAGACTTCTCTTTCTCATGAAACGTATCTCTATAGTGGCTCAACTGTTGATCTTCATATTGACTCTCTTTCACCTCCATATCTAAAGAGGACATAGTTGGATTATTAACATTAATTCCTGCACTGCCCGAATCAATTAGACGAACTCCGAGGCTGGCTAGCTGGTGGAGCTCACGGATTAATTCTTTCTTCTCCAGAGGGACTTCACATAGACTACCCATTGATTTGCGACTAAGTGCATCAGCCACTACATTCGCCTTCCCAGGATGGTATAAAATACTCATATCATAATCTTTCAATAATTCCAACCACCGTCTCTGTCGAAGATTCAACTCCTTCTGTTTGAAGATATACTGGAGACTCTTGTGATGTGTATAAATATCAACATGAACACCATACAAGTAGTGTCTCCACATCTTTAGTGCATGGACAACCGCAGCCAACTCAAGGTCATGGGTCGGATAATTCTTCTCATGTTTTCGCAACTGCCTTGAAGCATAGGCAATGACTTTACCGTGCTACATCAACACACATCCTAACCCAATACCGGAGGCATCACAATATACAACATAACCATCGGCCCTTCCGGAAGTGTCGGGACAAATTTGAAGTTAATCTATCCTTCAATTCTTGGAAACTGCGTTCACAAGCATCGGTTCATTAAAATTTTCGATTTCTGAGTAAGTTTCGTCAATGGTGCCAAAATAAAGGAAAACCCTTCCATAAATCTTCTATAATAACCTACCAATCCCAGAAAACTGCGAACTTCTGTAGGCGTTATAGGCCTTGGCCAAGTCTTCACAGCCTCTATTTTTTGAGTATCAACTCGAATGCCATCAGCTGAAATGATATGGCCTAGAAAGGTTACAGAATTTAACCAAAACTCACATTTTGAAAATTTTGCATACAATTCACGAGTCCGAAGAATTTCAAGGAAAATACGCAAATGGTCTGCATGCTCTGATTCTGTCCGAGAGTATACTAGAATATCATCAATGAATACTATCACGGACAGATCTAAGAGAGGCCTGAATACATTAGTCATCAAATTCATAAACACTGCCGGAGCATTAGTCAGCCCAAATGACATTACCCGAAATTCATAGTGGCCATATCTCGTTCTGAAAGCTGTTTTGGGAATATCTTCTTCTCTGACTCTCACTTGATGATAACCCGATCTTAGATCAATTTTAGAAAACCACTTGGCACCCTGTAATTGGTCAAACAAATCGTCAATTTTTCATAGCGGGTATTTATTCTTTATCGTCACCTTATTCAGCTGCCTATAATCAATGCATATCCGTAGGGAACCATCTTTCTTTCTCACAAATAGGACAAGTGCTCCCCACAGTGATGAACTGGGCCTAATAAACCCCTTCTCAAGCAAATCCTATAGTTGTGCCTTTAGCTCTTTCAATTCTGCAGGAGCCATTCGGTAAGGAGGAATAGAAATAGGCTTGGTGTCCGGTAACACATCAATAGAAAAATCAATCTCTCTTTCCGGAGGAAGGCCTGGAAGTTCATCTGGGAATACATCCGAAAATTCATTCACCACCGAAACGGATTGAAAAGTCGGTGGCTTTGCTTCGGTGTCATGAACTCGGACTAGGTGATAAATATATCCCTTAGCTATCATCTTCCTTGCCTTAAGGTAGGAAATAAACCTACCTCTAGGAAATGCTGTATTACCTTTCCATTCAAGCGCAGGTTCTCCCGGAAATTGAAATTGAACTACTTTCATTCGGCAATCGACGTTAGCATAACAAGAGGCCAACCAATCCATACCCATGATCACATCAAAATCTAACATCTCAAGCTCAACTAAGTCAACTTTAGTCTGACGATCACATACTACAATTACACAATTCTTGTATACTTGACTAGCTATTAGAGGATCACCAACCGGGGTAGATACCTCAAAAGGTTTAATTGGCTCGGGTTTCACCCCAATACGACCAGCAATATATGGGGTAATATAAGACAACGTAGAACCGGATTAATCAACGCATAAACATCATGGGAGAATATAGTCAATATACCTGAAACCACATCTGGGGAGGACTCAAGATCCTGGCGTCTGGGTAGAGCATAAATACGGGCTAAGTACCACTTGAACTGGCCGCTCCCCCTCTGCCTCTACCTCGTCCTGCTGGAATCTGGGGAGTCTTCCCTATCGAGCCCTGTAGAAGAAGAACCGTCAACGATCCACGTGGCCGAACCCCAACTCTATCACTCATCGATGGACAATCTCGCATCATATGTCCAACCCGGCCATAGGCATAGCAAGCATCTGAACCTCAGCGACACTGACCAGAATATAACTTATCGCATTGGCTACATCACGGTACTGGTGGTCTTCGCTGGCTAAGATCACCCCCAAACTAAGAACCTGAGACCCTCAAACTCTGACCCTGTCCTGTATGAACGGGGCGATCAAATCTCCTATCTGCAAACTGAGGAGGTGTACTAGTCGTTGACGGGCCTGAATACCTGGAATATGACTGCCTCGATCCCCCACTATATTTGCTAACGGCACCAACAGATTTGGCCCTCTTACTCTGCCCTTTATCAATATCACGCTCACCCCTTTACGGATGCTGCTGCTCTTCTAAGTTCTTGGCATGGGCCTGAATATGGGAAAAATCCATCCCCTCTTGCAATGAAGCTGTCAAGTAATCTTTGAACAGATATGGCCCTAGGCCACTCACAAACCTGTGTACTCTGTCTCCCATGTCAGCCACCATAGTCGGAGCATATCTAGCCAATGAGTTAAAATGAAGACTATACTCCCGGGCACTCATATTACCTTGCTTCAAATTTAAGAATCTGTCCGCTCTAGCCCGAAGGACCTCGGGTGGCAAATAGTGGCGGATGAAGGCATCTACAAATTCTTGCCAAATTGGAGGAGGTGCATTTTCCTTTCTGGAGGATATCCAATTATTATACCAGAGAACCACCACATCCCGGAGTATATAAGATGCTAACTCCACCGATTCAGTTTTGGAGGCATGAATAATTTTCAACGTTCTCAACATCTCATCAATAAAACCTTGCGGGTCTTCATCCGGCTTTGACTCGAAAAACTCTGGAGGGTTTAAACTCATAAAATCCCGAGCTCGAGTGCTAGTTGCCCTGTCACCTGAACCTGTACCTTGTCGCTGTGCTTGTGTTACACCTCAAAAAATTTTTCGTTGATGCATAGTGAATAGACTAACGAAGCACACGAAGTATACGATGTTTTGATAAGTAAAATAGCATTTGATGACCCTAGGTAAGATCTCAAAGACATTCGATGTTAGCCGAGAAAGTTTGCCAAGAGAAGGCAAGGCATACGATAAGTATCGGAAGAGAATTACGAGTAACAAGTTAATGATGATTTAACGATGCTTTGGAGAGAGTTATAATGTCCCTTAGATTGCTAATGAGGTGATAAACAAGTGTTAAGAAGGTTTCATAAGGATTGGAGATCAAACAAAGTGACGAGAATAAGATCAGTGAACTGATGGGTTATACGGTCGATTATACGGTCCGTATAATGTTATACGGTCCGTATAATGGACCGCAGAACCATCACAGTGAAGGTCCCTCACTGATAAGATTATACGGTCACTTATACGGACCGTATAATGTGCCATAATGGTCATAGAGACGAGAGGCTGAAGGGTCGATTTCACAGTCACTTATACGGACCGTATAAGTTTATACGGACCGTATAAGTGTCCGTATATTTTTTCTGACAGATCATATTTCTAAGTTACTAAAAAGGGGACCAAGTTCATTATTTCATTTCCATTTTTCACTCCTTCTCTCTAGAACTCTCTAGAACACTTCTCCCACAAAAATTCAAGAGGTATTAGTGATTATCTACATCAAACTAAGTGAATCAAGTGTAAGAAACCCATTAAAGTTCATCCAAGACAAGAAACCCAAGTGAAGGTGAAACTAGGGTTTTGCTCAAGTGAAGTGTTTGCACCCAAGGTTCATTCCTACACCATCTACGGTAAGTTTTAGGGTATTTCCATGTTGTTTAAGGTATTTGAAAGTTGAAACACTTGGATTATATAAGGAAATAGGAAATGGGTCATGAATGTGGGAATAGTGTCACTTTTGAGTAAATGTTTGGATTGAGTCATGATTCTTGATATGTTATGATTATAATCATGTTATAAATGATATTGAGAACATGGGATGGACGTTGTAGATGAATGAACGTAATCGTGTGTTATGACCATGAATGTGGATGATGGGAAGTGAATTGAGAAGTAAGGTTAATGTAAGTGAATAAAGGCTATTGTTATGATGTTGTGAATGTTAGTATTGATGTTTGGGAGTTGATATATGATATGGAGGAAGTTGTATAAATAAAGGAGATGCTGTCCAATTTTTTCTAGCTTTAGTTAAGTATGCTAAGCTATCGATTCTCTAATGCTAGTATGCACTCTAATGAAGGTAGAAACGTGAGCATTAAAGAAGAACGTACAAGTGATAGAATAGTTGAACGGAAAGGTATGTAAGACTAACCCTTCTTTCATAAGGCATGGTTCTTTGGCCAAATACTTATTCTTATATGAGCCCATGATATCCTCCAAATGATTCTATCTCTAAAAAGCTGCTAAGCTCATGATCCTCGATATGTTACGATTGTACTAGATTCCTTATACGACGAGTAATCCTCTAGGGATAGATGAAATGAAAGACGATAGTAATGATGCTAAAGATGCTTATGAGCTTATATGTATATGTGCCTATGTATGGCTACTATGAAACCCCGAGCCATATGGTCGGGTAGAACAAATATGTATATTACGCGCGTACCACTGCAGTTGGGTATGGATAACCCTGAGCATTGGTAGGGCCAGGTATGTATGACACTGAGCCTTGGTAGGGCCAGGTATGTGAAACACCGAACCTTTGTGGTCGGGTATGCTATGTAAATGCTATTTATATGATATGAATACGAATATGATATGAATACAGAAATGCTATGAATATGATCACGTAGATGAATACGAGTATGAATGAAAATATGACTACGAATACGAAAATAGATATGTGAATGAGTACGGATACAACTACGGGTACGGATATGGATGTATGTACACGGATACGCAATAGAAATGGCATGTCCCTATGAAAAGCAAGTAAGTGTTATGACGATGATACTATTATCTCCCATCCAATGTTATTTCATATGTTGTCTATTATGCTTTCATGTTGATATTGATCATGCTTTACATACTCAGTACATTCTTCGTACTGACGTCCTTTTGTTTGTGGACGCTGCGTCATGCCCGCAGGTGGCCAGGGAGACGGACTTGATCCATAGCTGGGTTATTTTGGGACTACATAGCGGAGCTCCATTTCATTCGGAGCTACAACTTTTGGTATAGATTCTTTTGTGTACATATTTACGGGCACGGCGGGGTCCTGTCCCACCTATATGATGTGACATATTCTTTTTAGAGGCTTGTAGACATGTGTATATGGTTAGATGTACTCGACCTTGTCGGCCTATATTTTGGGATATTGTTTTGCTAGCCTTGTCGGCTTATGTACATTGATATGGGCATAGTTGCTAATGATGATATAAATGAATTGACGCCCAATGGGATTAGTATGATTGATGAATGAAAAGTATGATTTAGCTATGTGGCTCACCTAGATGTAATGTGAAAGTATGTTAAGAGGTGCCGGGTGGGTTAGCACCGGGTGCCCGTCGCGGCCCTCCGGTTGGGTCGTGACAGCTTGGGCGGCCACTAACTGTGTCAATAAATTGATAGCTTCGGTCATTTGTTGACCCAAAGTAGCCGGTGGAGGAACTGGAGGCATAGGAGCTGGAGCTGAAGCCCTCTCTTGTTCTTCTAGTACAGGCGGAGTGGAAGAGGTATTAGATGGAGCCTCATTATGTGATTCACCTTCTTCTACATTAGTTGGCGGCTCCCTTTCTATCCGTCTTTCTATCGTAGCCTTGCCCTTCTGGGCGGCGGTAGCTTTCTCTTTACCGATATTTCTAAAATCATAATCACACTATTAGGGAGGAGTAAATCTTATAACATAACTCTATTGTACGATCTAATAAGAAGAAGAATGATCATTTTTCCTAAATGCCCTGTAGCCTCTTGTTTATGAATGTGGCGCACAACACACCATAAATGAGACTCTGCTAGACACGGCTCGTAGACACACCCTAGGATTGAACTACTCTGATACCACTTTTGTCATGACCCGACTAGGGGGGGGGGGGGGGCAGGACGGGTACTCGGAGCTGACTACCGACCACCGCTCATCCTGCTAGTTATCGTACTCAACCTGAACATACTTATATATATAAATCCCAAAACTATACAAAGATATACATAAGCCCGTATGGCTACAAAAATGATATACAAATATATAATAAGGGGTTCATGAGACCATACTACCCACACATACGTATCTATGAGCCTCTACTAGAGTACTAGACATAAGGACGGGACAGGACCCCATCGTGCCCAAATATGTACACAAAAGAATATCTCAAAATAGCACCTCCGAAATAATGGAGTGCTTCTGTGAATCTGCTGGTAGCTCCTATGGAACTGCACCGTCTCCTTGTCTACCTGTGGGTATGAGCACAATGTCCAATGAAAAGGACGTCAGTACGAACATTGTACTGAGTATGTAAGGCATAAACAATAATAACGTATCAATGAAACATGGAGACATCATGTGAGGAACAACCTGTAACTGACTGTCACTTAAGATAGAAATAATGCATGCTGACTTACTTTATAACATCATCGTATCATGTATGCAAATGTGTGTATATATATATATATAAGCTGCCCGACGATATAGGTACGGTGTAATCATCATTATCATATAATTATCATAAATCATGCATATAAAACTCAAAGACAGGCTATAACTCTATCGGGGTGACGTAAGTTCATGAACCCCGGATTCCATTATGGAGCATCCATAAGCATTCTGCCTCACCTTGAAGAAATTAGCATATAAGGTGAGTGTATACAACAAACAACATCAATGAATCATAATTAGGACCATTAGCTTTAAAATCTTTAGACTTAACTCATCATCATCACTATCATACTCATAACATATCTCATTTCTTTATCTCATGTGAAGCTCTTTATAATCATAGACTCATAATTTCCAAAATGTAAGAAAGTCATAGAGGATAGGGAAAGTCGTGTCATAAGATTCATGCCTTAGAAAAGAAGGGACTAGCCTTACATACCTTTTCGTTTAGCTACTCTATCACTTGAACGTTCTTCTTCCAATATTCACGTTTCTACCTTCAAGAGAGTTCGTACTAATATTAGATAACCGATAACATAAGCATGCTTAAGCTAAAGCTAAAGAAAATTGGGCATCATCTCCTTTGTTTATACAACTTTCTCCATATCATATATCAACTTCCAAATGTCACTAACAATATTCATAATATCATATCCAACAATACTCATCAACCATACATTATTCGATTCTCCTACTTCCATTTCAAGGGCATCTGTAACCATGGTCATAATACAACATTTCATTCATCCTCATATAGTGTTTCTCCCATGTTCCTAATATCATTTATAACATAGTTATAATCACAACATCTCAAGAATCATGATTCATATTAAGCTACTATTCGACAATGTCACTATTTTCATGTTTGTAACCCATTTTCTATTTTCTTCTATCATTCAAGTCTTCCAACCTCTACATAGTCCAAATAACATGAAATGATCATAAAACTTACCTTTGATTGAGTAGGAATGGGTTTTGGGTAGAAATACTCCACTTGAAGAAAACCCTAGCTTCAACTTCCAAGAGATTCCTTGACTCTAGCAACCCCAAGAGCTTCCTTGCACTTGATTCACTTGAATTTATGATATGAACCTTTGATTTCCCTTGTATTCTTGAAAATGAAATGTATGGAATGTTCTAGAGACTTGGAGAGAAGTGGAGAAGTGTGGAAAATGAAAATAATGAAGTGGGAACATCATTTTATACTTGAAATTAACTCAGCCCGTCGGGACTTCCACGGACACTTATACGGTTTGTATAACATTATACGGTCTGTATAAGTGACCGTACTTCACCATCAGAGAAACAAAATTCCTGTTGGGTGTTATACGGACCGTATAATATTATACGGACCGTATAATATTATACGGACCGTATAAGTGGTTGTATAACTCCATTTTTCCGAAATTGTTTCCGTCATTTCGTTTGATCTCCAATCTTTATGGAAACTTCTTAACACTTGTTTAACACTTCATTAGCAATCTAAGAAGCATTATAACCCTTCTTCAAGACGTCATTAAGTCAATATTAGCTCGGTACTTTGCGAAACTTTTCCCAAAACACAACGTATACTTTGCCTTTCTTAAGGAACTTTCTCCTCTTACTTCCAACGTCTTTGAAATATTAATTAAAATTGTTAAATAACCTTTCTTACTTATAGAAACATTGTATTCATCTCACCCTGCGTTAGTCTATCTATCATACGATGACATGAAATTTTTTCGAGGTGTAACACGTGACAAAGTTGATATCAGAGCTTTAGGTTTGTCAATCTCGTTGTACAAGAAAATATCTAGTAGAGTCTTACGGGTCGGTACGGAGACGTCTGTACTTATCTTTGATAGGCTATGGGACACTAGAAAAATTCAATTTCTTTCTTTCTTTCGTGCTACTTGATTCCAATTGGTATCTGGACGATTCAAATTGGTATCTGACTTTTCCTTTTATTCTCTCACAGATAGTAAGGACTCGTGCAGTAGCAAACGCTAATGAGGTACCCTCACCGGCCACTGGTATTGCCAGCTCGTGGTGGAGGACAGGCCGCGGGGGCCACAATTCGTGGAGAAGGCCAGGCCAGAGGCCGTGATCATGGTAGAGGCAGTGGGAGCAACAACACTAGCCATGGGCGGGACTCCTGCGGCTAGTCGGCAACTCGCTGAGTCCCCTGAGCCTCAGGAAATTCAAGATGAGGCAACAGAGTTTGCAGCAGCACTGACACAACCAGATATTGTAGCTCATCCAGTGTTATAGATTTGATAGTCCGAGTGTTGAACCTGCTGAATGGTTTGACAGAGGCAGGTGTATTACCAGCTGTTCCAGGTGTACAGGGTGCCAGAGTAGGTGATCCCGCTCTGGGCGGAGTTCGTGCTTTGGGGTTACAGCATGCTATAGCTGTGGCTTCTCGTTTGGGTGAGGCTATAGAACTGGGTGTGTTTCCTAGCCCAGTGGGAGGTTCGGTGTTGACCGGTGATGAGCATGATTTGTTTGGGAGATTTACTAAGATAAAACCACCAGAGTTCTATGACACTGAGGTTGAGGATGCTTACGAGTTCATTATGGACTATCACAAGAGGCTCCATAAGATGGGGGTGGTGGAGAAATATGGTGTTGAGTTCACGATCTTCCAGCTATTGAGTGATGCCAAGTTATGGTGGAGGGCTTTTGTGGAGTGCAGGCCAGCGGGATCACCTCCACTGACTTGGACACAGTTGTATCAGGTGTTTCTAAATAAGTGTGTTTCTCGTACTTTGAGGGACTGTGATGAGTTTAGCAATATTGAGCAGTTTAATTTGTTTGTGGCTGCTTCTGAGGCTCAGTTTCATTCGTTATCTCGCTATGCCCTCCAGATTGTGCCTACTGAGGAGGAGAGGGTTAGGAGATTTTTGAAGGGGTTAAACACTGCCCTTCAGTTGTCAGCTCTTCAGCTAGCAGTGACAGGTACTTCCTTTCAGGAAGTAGTGGATCATATTAGGACTGCCGAGGGAGTTTGGCAGGAGGGTTACTATAAGCACGTGGAGAAGAAGGCCCGAAAGGATGGTGGTTACAATGGCTCTTTCGTTAAGGGCAAGACGCCCTGTTCAGTTAGCTATGTAGGTTTTAGCTGCAGGCCCATCAGGGGACAGTCAGCCCTATTCCTCCAGATTATGGTGGTTAGTTGGCTTCGTCTGTTTTTATTCAACCTCTGATGCTATACCGTGGATGCTTTGAGTGTGGTGATACAGGCCATTTCAAGAGAAATTATCCTAGACTTAGGTAAGGTGGTCTGGGTACCCAATTTCAAGCTCCCCGAGCCCCAACATCAAGTAGAGAGGAAGGATTTTTTGGTGGGAACCGTGCTTAGTCGGGGCGTGGCGGTCACACAGCTGGTAGAAGTGGCCCCCAGCCTAACAGAGGCGAGTTTCAGTTTGGTAGAGGTGGTCATCAGGTTGGCAAGAGCGGAGCTCAAATAGGGCAGATTGACGGTAATGGTTCGCAGGCTACTGGCGGACGGGTTCATTGTTATGCCTTTCCTAGCAGGTTAGAGGCTGAGGGCTCAGATATAGTTATTACAGGTAACATCTTAGTCTGTCACCGGATGGCTTCTGGATTGTTTGACCCGAGTTCTACGTTTTCTTATATGTCTACATATTTTTCTATGGGTCTTGATATGGTCTGTGTTTTACTTGATGCCCCTATATATGTATCTACTCCAGTTGCAGATAAAAGAATCTAAAAAAAATATTCGATATGAACCCTGAACTGTCCTAATAAGACAATTGAGATTCTGTAGTTGTAAATATAATTTTTCGATCTTGTACTGTCATACTTATGGGGTATGGCACCTGGGTTGATTTAGTAATTTTAGACATGGTAGATTTTTATGTCATCTTGGGTTATGAGTTAGTTAGCTCCTTACCATATGATTCTAGACTAGCATGCCAAGACAGTCACCTTAGCTATGCCCGGGGTGCCTAGACTTGAGTGGAAGGGTAACCTTAGTTCCTCCCCAAAGAAAATAATTTCCTTTATTCGTGCAAAGAAGCTAGTGGACGGGGGGTATTTGGCTTATTTGGCACATATTCATGATACTAGTGTTGACGGTACATCTCTTGAGTCAGTTCCTGTGGTACGGGAGTTTGCAGAGGTGTTTTCCGCAAACTTGTCGGGTATGCCACCGGACCGTGACATTGACTTTTGCATTGACTTAGAGCTAGGACCCGCCCTATTTCTATTCTGCCATAGCAGATGGCACCAGCAGAGTTGAAGGAATTAAAGGAACAACTTCAGGATCTTCTTAGTAAGGGTTTCATCCATCTGAGTGTCTTCCCGTGGGGCGCTCTTATTTTATTTGTGAAAAAGAAAGATGGGACTATGCGAATGTGCATTGATTACCACCATTTGAATAAAGTCACCATCTGCAGTAAATATCCCATCCCTCGTATTGATGATTTGTTTGACTAGCTTCTGGGGCTTCTGTGTTTTCAAAAATTGATTTGAGGTTGGGGTATCATCAGTTGAATGTTCGGGCAGAGGATATTCCTAAGACTGCTTTCCGGATAAGGTATGGGCATTACGAATTTCTAGTTTTGTCTTTCAGGCATACTAATGCCCCGACCGCTTTTATGGATTTGATGAACTATATTTTGAAGCCATAATTAGATTCCTTCATGACTTTGTTCATCGATGATATTTTGATTTATTCGAGGAGTAAGGAAGATCATGAAAAAGCCACTTGAGGATTGTTCTCGGGTTCTTTGAGAGACAAGGAGTTGTATGCCAAGTTCTCTAAGCGTGAGTTTTGGCTTACGTCTGTGTCCTTCTTAGGACATGTGGCTTCGAAGGAAGGGATCATGGCGGATCCAAAGAAAATTAGGGCAGTGAGGGATTGGGCCAAGCCCACATCCATGACAGAGATCCGCGGTTTTGTGGGGTTGGCTAGTTACTATCATCGGTTCGTGAAGGGGTTTGCTTTCATTGCTTGGCATTTGACGAGGTTGACTAAAAAAGAAGTACCTTTTCAGTGGTCCGACAAGTGTGAGGAGAGCTTCCAAAAGCTTAAGATTTTATTGACTACACTTCTATTCTATCTTTTCCTGTGGTGTTATATCCCGTATTTTTGTACATTGGGATATTTTAAGCTAATCGCGATAAGTTAAGGACAAGACTATTTTGGGATACGAGGTAGGGACTTTTAACCCCCGATTTCGTCTTAATGCACAAGTTGCTTATAAATTTAATTGGTATGGAAATATTTATGAAGATTAGGGGTTAATTAACCATGATTAGATTATTAAGTGGGAATTAAAAATTTTAATTATTCATTAATTGGCCATTAGTGGCCGTATGGGCCCCACCCATGGCATGGCCAAATTTGATTGGCTCAAGCCATGAGTGGGACATGTGTCTATCTTATAGGAACCATATTTAAAGTAAATTGATGACTAATGAAGCCATTTATCATCTTCAACCAAAAAAAAAAACTATAGAGATAGAGAGAGGAGCTCTCGGCCATGGTTGAGCTTAGTGAGCTCACAAGTTGTTGATCCAAAGCAATTTTCCAAGGTGTTCTAGCCAAATTGGAAGGGAAATTGTAACGTGAAAGTGGTCATTAGGGCAACAAGAACAAGTATTATTTCAATTCACAAATCCTAGCCAAGTTGAGAAGTCAAGTGTTAAGGTAAGGTTTAATATTCTTTTCCATGTGTTAAGGGTGGTTTGGACGTATTGTAACTTGTAGATATGGATGAAATTCATGGAATTATGTATGTTGGTGTTGAAGCCGTGTAGGGGCTGTTTTGTGTAGAAGATGGTGAACTAATTTTACTTAGTATTTTGGTTGTTGTTGGTATGGATTTTATGATGAGAATGAAGGTATTAAATGGTTCGAGTTGAAATTGTAATTGTTTGTGGGCTGTTGTAGAAGTTAATATGGTGTTAGTATAGTTTCTTGCATTTAAATGAACAATGTTGTTAACGTGTGGTTGTTGGTGTAGTTCATGAATTTGGATGAAAAGAATATGTTGTTGTTGTTCTTGTTGATCTTGGAAGATTAATGGTAATTAAGATTATGTGTTGTGTTGTGTGTTAGTTGGGTTGTTGTAGGATTATGTAGATGAAAATGTTATGACTATGGATCATTAAGAGTAACTTGAATATGTAGTAGCCGTATGTGGATTGTTATCGAATGTTATGAATATGGGCTGTTTGAAATATTGTGCGGGCTGTCCGGAGTGTTCTTGAGTCTTGTTTGAATAGTCTCGGGCTGGTACTTGAACTTATGGTTATTGATGTTGGCTTGGTTGTATGTGGTTGGTTTGAATATAAGGGAAACGTCGTCTAATTATCTAGAAAATAGTTACTAACGTTAGAATACGCTTTGAATCTCCCCGTAGCTTAACCGTAGTTCTTGACGTCTTAATATTGGTTGAGGTACTATTGGGCAGCGTATACGTGTTGTGTTGCGAGTAAATGCTAAAGGTATGTAAAGCCATCCTTTCTTTCTTTTGGCATGTCCTAGACGTAAGTAATGTACGACATGAGCTTTGGGGTAATTCTATTCACTAGTTCCGAGCATGATTTATGATTTTTATTCACTTCTTGATGTTATAACTCTTAGAATAGTCGAGCTACTGCCCTCGAGTCTTTTATATGATTGGATAGTAAATGATGCATAAAAGTCCCTATTCTTGAAAGACTCCATAATGACTAATGACCATAACTTTTATAAGCTGTTTCGTATTAATTCGATACATGTCTATGATCCCTGAGGCTTTATTTGATATAGTTCATAATGATATTCAACGAGTACTGAGTATGACTATCATCCTGATATTCGAGCGTTGATTAGTCTACTTATCTATTGAGTCTCAAAGGATGATTTATATGCATATGGTGACTCACTACTCTGCTCGTGCATACTGTTGTTACATTTTTCACCGAGTCCCGGGCCGGGTATGGTATCACGCACATTTTACTACATTATCCACCGAGTCCCTCACTAGAGGTCCGGGTACGCTATATGATGATATGATGATATAATGATATGATGATACGATGATATGATATGGCACGAGGTCCCATGATGGGCCGGGTACGGTATACGTGTACACGACTTTATTCACCGAGTCCCATAATGGGTGGGTACGGTATATGATAATGATATGCATGATTTCATTCGTAAGGTACGAATGCAGTGACTTCTTGACTATTATACTTGTCTCCTGGAATCCCTACTTCAGTTATGATCTTTCTTATTGTATTTCATGCTTTATATACTCAGTACATATCTCGTACTGACCCCCGCTTTAACCCGGAATTGCGTTTCATGCCCGCAGTACGGACGCTCGCTTTGGTGATCCTTGACTTAGGATATCTATTCGCTATCTTGGAGTGCTCCCTTGTCCGGAGCCTAGCTTTTTTTGGTACAAATCCTTTGTTGTATATATGTGTCTATCCGGGGGTACGGTGGGGCCCGTCATATAATATCTTGTTGTTACTCTTAGAGGTACGTAGACATATGTGTGGGTTGTATATATCTGTTATCCGGCTTTGTTAGAGCGACGCTTGTTGTAGATTAGGGGCGGCTCCACCCCGGCCTCCGAGATTCCGGTACCGAGCCTCCGGCTCCTCGGTCGGGGCGGAGAATAGGGCTATGAGAGATGCGGTTCGATTGGCTTGCCCGGACTAGCGGTAGGGCAGGCTCGCAGGCATGGACTAGGAGTTGACTATGTGGATAGACATGACAGTGTGATTTCTTGACTTGTGATCCCCCAGAGTTCTACGGGTCAAAGCCCGGGGAGGATCCGCAGGAGTTTATTCGGCAGATGCAGCGTACATTGAGGATAATTAAAGCTTCGAGGCCGTAGGTACGGTGAGTTGGCTTCGTATCGGTTGCGTGATGTGGTGTTAATTGGTATGAGTCTAGGAGTTATCTAGGGGCGAGGGTGCTCCTCGGCGGTATGGGATGAGTTTATGGAGGACTTTCTTGGCCACTTTCTACCTCCGGAGATAAGGCGAGCCAGAGTTGATAAATTCTTACATTTGAGGTAGAGCGGAAGGAGTGTTCGAGATTACAGCCTTGAGTTTGATTCGTTGGCTGAACATGCCCACTATTGTGGGCGATATGGGCGATAGGGTGCGTCATTGTGATGGGGGTGGATCGTTACTTGGTTGATAGGCGTATGATAATGGCTTCTTAGCGAGGTATGAATATTGCTCGAGTACGAGCTTGTACGAGGGGTGGAGGATCGGCACGGGGGATGCCGGCCGGATAGGGTATAGCAGAGGCCAGCATAAAGCCGGATCGGTGAGGTCATCGGGTGAGTTTCGAGGCGGACAGCCTCGGCCCGGCAGTATGGTAGATATTCTTTTCAGCCGGCCCGAAGTGCGCGCGGTTGATTCGGTAGGATATTTGATAGCACGGGGTGCTCGGGGGGCGGTCGAGCTCCCGGGGCTTCGGGTTCACGGATGCGCGGGAGTTTGGGTCGATCGAGGCCACCTTTGCCTCGGTGTTCGTTGTGGTAGGCACTCATTTTGAGGAATGCCGTTTTGCTACGGTGCTTGCTTTACTTGCGGCCGTCAAAGGCCATATAATGAGGGAGTGTCCATTTGGGGGTAGTCCGGAGTGGTGCGAGCTCGACCCTCTGCGGGTGCGATTGCTTTGGTTCGTCTTCTGTGGCTATGCGCCACTATCATGGGGCGGGGTAGTCGGACACCGAGGGCGTGGTAGAAGGCCGTGGCGAAGCTTCCGGTTCTAGCGGTCCTTCGAACCGCATATATGCTTTGGCTAGTAGACAGGATCACGAGGCATCACCAAATGTGGTTACAGGTATATTATCGATTTTCTCTCGGGACGCATATGCATTGATAGATCCAGGCTCCACCTTATCATATATATCTCCTTTTGTCGCTAGTAGAATCGGGATAAAACCTGAGTTGATTGAACCATTTGAGGTAGCTACAGGTGAGAGATTGGTATAAGCGGGGTATACAAAAAGTGTTCGGTGAATATATATAGTCGTCATACCTTGGCAGATTTGATAGAGTTAGATATGAATGAGTTCGATGTTATTATGGGTATGGATTGTTTAGCTTCTTGTTATGCTAACGTTGATTGTAGAAACAAGATAGTTCAGTTTCAGTTCCCAGGGGAGCCAACTATAGAATGGCTAGGGAATACGGCATCGTAGGGGTAAGTTTATTTCATACCTCAAGGCAAGGAAGATGGTTAGAAAGGGTTATATTTATCATCGGTTCGTGTGCATGACTTGAACAGGTACCGACTCTTCGATCGCCCCGTAGTCAATGAATTTCCGGATGTGTTTCCGGATGACTTCGTGTCTTCCTCGAGTGGGAGATAAAGTTCACTATAGATGCGTTTGCCGATACTCGACCCGTATCTATTCCTCCTTGCGTAATGGCACCCTCTGAGAAAAAGAATTGAAGGAGCGGCTAAGGGATTTGTTAGAGAAGGGCTTCATTAGGCCCGAGACGTCACCTTGGGGAGCACCGATCTTGTTCGTGAGAAAGAAAGATGGGTCGCTGCGGATGTGTGTGATTATAGGCGGCTGAACAAGGTGACCATAAAGAATAGATATCCCCTCCCCCGGGATTGACGATTTATTTGATCGATTGCGGTGCTAAGTGTTTCTTGAAGATAGACCGCGGGTCGAGCTACCACCGAGGTGCGGGTAGAGAGGCCCGATATTTCAAAGGCGCATTCGGGACCGATACGGATGCACTATGAATTTAGGGTTGTTATATCCCATGTTTTGTGCGTTCGGATATTTCATGGTGGTCGTGGTAAGTTAAGGGAATGACCATCTTCCAAATGTATTTTAATATACAAGTTGGTTATAAATATTATTTATGAACATTGGTAGTATGGAAATATTGAGAAAGGTTAAGGGTAAAAAGAGGAATTCGCAAAATGGTTCATGGAAATAATGTGGAAGGCTAAGGGCAAAATGGTAATATTGAGGAAAGTCGAGGGTTAAAATGGAAATTTCGCATAAGGTTCATGAAAGTTCCAAAGAAGGGGGCCATATTGGCCATGTGACAAAAAAAAAAAAAAAAAGAAGAAGAAAAGATGATGACAAATAATTAGTCATCTTTGATAAATTCAAAAAAAAAGAGAAATTTCTAGAGAAATTTAGAAAAAGGGCATGTGCCCTCACATGAGTGTAGGAATTATATGTATATATATGTGAGGGTGGTCATCATTTTATTCAAGAGAGAAAGAAAGAACAAAAAAAAAAAAAAAATGAAGAAGGAGAAAATAAGGCCATATTCGGCCATAACCATGGAAATTTGGCTCCATGAAATCTTGTCCAAAAAAATTGTTTCTTCATGTATTCCTACCAATTCAAGGATGCTCTTTAACATGATATAGTTGTTGAAGCAAGAATCTTTCTCTTTGTTGCAAGTTGACAACTTTAGCCAAGTTGAGGAATTGAGAAGAAGAGGTAAGAATTCAATCTTCTTTATGTATTATGGATGTTTGTGAATGTTGTAGTGTGGAGAAATGAATGAAAATTATGAAAATAATGTGTGTTGTGAATGTGACGGTAGTAGTAATATGGCCGTGTATATGTGTAGTGGTGAGAACAATGGTTTAATGATTTTATTTAGTGTTTTGGTTGTGGATGTTATGAATTATATGTTGACAATGGAAGTTGATAGTGTTGGTTGGTGGCAAGTGTTGGAGAGTGGTTATGGAAGCCAATGTAATCATAATATTATTTCTTACATATATGGAAAACAATATTGCTAGTGTATGGGTTGTTAGTATAGTTCATGAATTTGGAAGAGAAAATATGTTGTTGTTGTTGTTACTCCATTTGGAAGAAATTGGGTGGCATAGCATATGAATTGGATTATATGAATATTGTATAGATGGTTTGAAGAATTCTTGAATATAGTTTGGGTGGTTGCGGATCCGAACTTAAACATGTAAGCAATTATGAATTGAATGTAATTGGAAAGTCGTTAAAGTTTGTAGAAAGAAGTTAGTCAGTACGCGTTTTGAATTGAATGTTGAAGTGTTTCTAGAATAATTGTTGGTATTGTTGATGGTTTGGCCGGGTTGAATTCCCGGATTGTTGTTGATTAAAATTAGCCAAGTTGAATTTTTGGGGATGGTGTATGTACGGGGAAGTCTTTGCCGAAATTTCGGTGAGACAAGTGTTACTTTAAGACTCAACTTCTACAATGCTCAAATTAATGTTTGGTATATGTGACCAAATCGTAGATTTTGGCGAATTTGGAACTCGAGTTTGGAGTGGCGTAAGAGGCGAAAAAGGTATGTAAAGCTTCACCCTCTCTTCTTTGGCATGTCTTAAATGTAATAGGCTTGGATACGTGCCTCGGGGACCACTCCAACTCTAGAAATCCGAGTTTGAAATTAGCACTTTTTCATTCAATAGAATTGAATTAAGTTCTTCACATTTTATTGAATAATTACATCCAGCATCTATAACTTGTCAAATGAAACCAGATTACAATAAAACCCTCATAAATGGCTCCAAGAATCTTATTGTATGTAGCTTGGTGTACGCCACCTCTATTGACCCGAGGTGGGCCCGCTACTCCCGAATTCTCTCCTTTTGTTCTATTTGACTTGTTTCCGCACAAAAATGAAAGGAAAACTTTTGGTTATCATTAGATTATTAAACAATAGTGCTTAACCAATCTAGTGATTCCAAGGCATGATTCTTCTTCTCGATAGCTCGTAAATGTATTTCAAAGTGCCGTATTTTCCCAAAACAAAGATTTATGGCAAAGTAAGCTCTATGACGAGGACGATGAATATGTTCTACAATGACATGGATGATGTCAAGGAAGAAAATGTTTATATGATGAATATGACAATGATGGTTCCATGATTGAAAGTTCCAAGTTTATGATTTGATGATATGAGAACGTTGAGCTATTTTCAATTCTCAACTCTATTCATGAATGATGACTATTTTTTTTAAAGGGTTCAGCATACGAAACGACGCCTTATGATATTGCTTTATGTTTTCTCATGATATTACTCTCATTAATAGTCCTCTTTGCTATATTAATTGCTCCTTCAAGGTGCGGGTAAGCGCCCATGGATTATTCCATAATATAATCGGAGGTTACCGACCTTACGTCACTCCGATCGAGTTATAGCTTTCCTTTGGGCTCCCCGCGTGCTATGGTATGATATATAGGTATATATATGTATATGGGAGAAGATGGGGAAAAAGAGGAGAGCGCTATAGATTTGCTGGATATACACACGGTATGTGTCCGTACTTGACTTGATATCATCCCGGACGCGGGATGCCGGACGCGGAGGGATATATATACATTTATGGTTAAATGGATCGTGCCACGCCTCGGCAATATAATATATTCTATTTTCGTATATATGAAAGAAATGTTTTTTTTTAAGAGAAAGATAAGCATGCATGGCATCCGCCCCGGGGGGCACTTATATGCACGGGTTACTCGCTATCCTATGATATGTTCTATGTTTCCGTACGGTTATTGTTCATATGTACGAGTTATTCCTTTACCTCACGATATGATATCTGTTATTATTCATGCTTATATCTCTTACTATGTTGCTTCCCTGCCTTACATACTCGGTACATAGCTGACCGACCCCTTTTTCTTCGAAACTGCGTTCCATTACCACAGTACACCCATGAGTCGAATCTAGCATAGAGGATGTTCCAGCAGAGTTGGTAGGCTCCACTTGTCCCGGAGTGCTGCCGAGTCAGAGTATAGATGCTATGATGCTTTGATCGAAGTTAGAGACTTTGCAGACAGTGTCGTGGGTGTCGGGTTGTCGTGCAGCAAGCGGCTCCGGCCGATATGTTATTATGTTTCGTGTCACGAGTCTTGTATGATGTCGATTTTACTTATGGAAAAAAATTTTATGTATTCATTTTAAGCGATTCATAAGTTCGTATGTGTGATAAGAGAGTTAGCGGGTTCGCTCGGCTCACGAATATGGGGTCGGGTGCCCATCACACCCTAGTAAGACCGGGGTGTGACAAGGGTGATGTCCTTTGGGTTGACCAATGCTCCAGCAGTGTTTATGGATCTGATGAACCAAGTATTCAAGCCGTTCCTAGATATGTTCGTGATTGTATTTATTGATGAATGGGGCTATTCACGATCGGGGAAGGAGCATGAGGATCATGGGGGATGGTTTTGGGGGCTCCCCCTTAAACAAGTTCCTCAAATGTTAATTGGGTTGGGCATTCGGGGTATTTTGGGGCGTGGCTTCGGGTGGATCGAAGATTGGGTAAAAAATTGGCCAGACCCGAACCGGGTACGTAGTTTCCCAGGGCTAGCAGGGTATTCGGGGAGATTTGTAAAGTTTTTTTGATTTCCGCTTTTCAAGGCTAAC
>NC_081352.1:17294411-17410500 GCF_029784015.1 Lycium ferocissimum
ATTTTTTTGGGGGCACCCCTTTTTTTGGAGGTCCCAGATTATTTTTTTTGGTACATCCGATATATTAAATTTTTTGGGGCAGTGGGGCCCCGTCCCCCCCCCATGTTACAGCGAGGCTGGGGTAGAGCCCCGGGGGGCTAAGATCTCCCCTCTTTCATTAGCATGTATATATTATTTTGATAGCCGAAGGGCTTATGTTTATAAAGATAAATATGTTTCAAATGTTAATAGTTTTCTATGATCACGAGTATATATATTATGAATGAGAGCAGATGAGAAACAGGATGACCAGTGTTCGAGGGTTAGCCCCGGATACCCGTCACGGCCCGTAGTTGGGTTGTGACAAAATGACCTAGCTGACCACACCTAAAACAGCAATCCATGCCCGAACAGCATACTCCTAAGTGCTTGTTACCACAAGTGTGCAAGTAGGGTATTGGAAACCACGGTCGATCACGCTGGCCTGTGACTGTGAGCCTGCTGTTCTAAAGTTTTGGCCTTTTTTATTAAACTTGGACCTCTGAGATAGAGCACTAGCTATAGAGGGAGCATGTCCTGATGACCTATTCTTAAAGAACTGAAGGTTTCCACCTCATTGAGATCCTCCCTGACTGAAGTTTCCCGCAGACTTAGCCCTCTTGTTGAACTCTCTATCTTTATGCTTCTACAGGGCTTCTTCTTCCTTCAACCTAGTCTTGTTACCTTGCACAAATGCCAGTATCTCAAAAATAGTCATCTTGTCATTCTGAGCAGTTGTATTGGCATCCCTGTGCAATTCGGGTTTAAGCCCAAGTACAAACCTTTTAACCACGGCCCTCATATCAGGAACCATGTAAGGAGCATGGCTGGATAATGACACGAACTTCAGATAATTGTCATGAATAGCTAGGTCATTCTGCCTTAGATTCTCAAACTCAGTGGCCTTGGCTTCCTTGACCTCAATTGGCATGAAGTGTTTAATGAAAGCGTCTGTAAATTCATCCCAAGTAACATAAGATGCATCCTCCCCTCGGGACTGTTCCCATGTCTTATACCAAATAAGGGCCACATCTTGTAGCTAGAAAACTCCTAATTTCACTGCCTCTGTATCAGTAGCATGCATCACACAAAATACCTTGTGGATTCCATCAATGAAATTCTGTGGGTCATCATCCTTCTTAGACCCTGTGAACACTCCCACGCTTTATCGCGAAAACCCCCGAGTCTCGGGAACTCGTTTGACCCATTACTAGCACCTGTGCTAGGGGCTGTTTCTTGTCGCTGGGCCTAGTTTGCAAAAATCTGAGTGAGTAGCTAAATAGCTCCTCCAACATCTGCATCTGAAGCATTGGGAGCTGTAGCGGTAGTATTGGCTGGGGCAGCCGTTTGAGCCTGAGTGTTCTCTTCTGTAGCTGCATCAGCGGTAGCCCTGTAACTAGTAGCTGTATTCCTCTTGTTGTAATTCTTTTTTGGATCCATTTCTGAATTATGTAATTCTCACGAGTTAGAAGAATTCCTAAAAGTACTTCTCTAACTGTATGAACTAAAGTATGAAAGAAGTGAAAAAAATCCTGAATGTCTTGGTGGTCAACTGTTTATATGTGTGGGGCCCTCACACATATAAAGGCGACCCCACTATACACGACTTCATGGAATCCCTAAGACACTTGAACCTAGTGCTCTGATACCAAGCTATGTCATGCCCCGAACCACGGCCTAAGTGTAACACAACACTCATTTCCTAACTGCATGTGACCGAGCGAACCCATAGGCTGGCTAAATCAACATGGGTTATCAAAACATACAAAAATAAGGAAATAAGACTAACACATGTTGATCTACTAAAAAGTCTGGCTGAATTATATTACATGCAAAAATACTGGTTTAAGCCTAAAACATCTGAATAAATAGCCAACAAGGCTAATACATAAAAGACTACTAATATCTGACTAGCTGAACTATGTCTATGAAGCCTCTATGAATACTGAAAAGATAACTATCTAAAATTTGACAGACTGAAAGCAGGATAACGCCCCGGAGGAACTGGGCTCACCAATTAGTTGATACGAGCAGTCCTAGTTAGCTGGATCGTTAACTTGTACATCGTTCCCTGCATCGCGAGATGCAGGCCTCCAATGAATAAAAGGGACATCAGCACATTTGAATTGTACTGGTATGTAAAGCAACTGAAAAAAAAGAAGTAATATAAGTACTGAAACTGAAACTTAAACTAAACTAAACAGAAAAGCAAAAATCTAAAGTACTCCCTGTTTTGAATGAAGAATCACCTGTATAACTGTAAATATAAACTGTGGCCTAGACCTTAAATAATGTGCACAAAAACTGTGGCCTCAGGTCTAAGTAATATGTATGCATAAACTGTCACAGCCCAACCGGACGGCTATGACAGACACCTAGAAGTTGACCTTCTAGATGGCACAATACATACATAACATACCTGCTCATGCTCATTCTGGGCCACCTGAGAGCACTCACAAAGATCTGGCCGACGACAGTATCATAAACTAGAGGGCCACCACCCTCGAAAGGTATATACACACATGCATCACTAAACTGAACTGGGGTACAAGCCGACAAGGCTACCCGATAAAACTATATAACCAAACAAGTATGGAGCGGGCCATACTGTCTGACTAAATATAAGTGTCTATGAGCCTCTACGGATAGAGCCTCTACGAATATACTAGACATCTTTGCGGATGGGACAGGGCCCCTGCCCTACCCATAAACATTAAAACATATACCAGGTCTAGACGGTAACTCGAAGAGAGGAGCGCTCCACTATCGAGTCAAGAAGCGACTAAGATGCAATCTGTTTCTGCTATCCGAACCGCGAGCATGAACGCAACCCCCTCCGAACAATAGGGGAGTCAGTACGAAAAATGTACCGAGTATGTAAGGCAGAAGAGTAACATACACATAGGAGTCTTAAATAAAATCTGAAAATCATAAGCTAAACTGATTGATTGAATGCATCTATATGTCTGACTATCTGAACATATCTCTATGAATGCATCTATATGTCTTACTATCTAAACATATCTGTATATCTCTGCTTACTGAAAAACGCCTCTTAGGGCGTATGATATGCATAGGTCATAGTGCCGAGAAACGTATGGCTCGATCCATATCGCATATAATAGTGCCGAGGAACGTACGGCCCAATCCATATATCATATAGGCCCTTTCGGGCATCATAATTATCATCACTGTGTACCAGCTGATCAGGTGGTAATGCGTATATAACGCCTCGCCATTTCACTATACCTCATATACATATAATATATTCGTATATAACGCCTTTACGGTCACGGGTCAATATGCATATATGTAAATGAATGCAATGCATAAATATGAACTAACATTTTCATGATTCAAAACTCAGGACCCATGAACAGAAGGGACAATCATAACAATGGGTATAGGATCATCAGGAACTGAGATACTCCTAGTACTTCTAAGAGTAGGATGATATGGAGACTCGATTACTCGTTGTTCGCTCATGTCATAGGATCATGCCAAAATGAAAGAAAGGGAAAGCCTTAACATACCTTGAAGCTTATCTATTCCCCCAACTTTTATTTCTCGAACTCGTAAGTCTACAATCAAGAGAAGTTATACTATTGTTAGACTCATTTTCATGTCCTTACCTTAATCCTTCAAATTAAATCTTTCTAGAATTTGTCGAAATTCAGGCAACATCTCCCCTTTTTATACCCCTAGCCCGAAATCACAATACCAACATAACAACAACAATAGCAACCCTAATATCAACAACAAAATATTCCATAAAACATCCCACACAATGTTTTTCAACATACAACAACAATATACGCTTCCTTTCTTCCTATCAAAGAGCATAATCTCATCAATACACCAACAACATTAGATACCATTCATATACATGTAAATCAACCCAACCATATGTCCACAACATGCTCAAAATAGTCCATAACGCAACAACTACAGCACAACACTTTATGACCTTTCCTCCATAACTATTTTCACTTTTAAGACTTGTTAAACCTTCAAATCAACTCAACATAAGAGATAGTATGAAGAAAATACCTTATACTTGAAGAAATTCATCCACGCCAACTTTTTTCAAGACCAAACATACCACAACATCAAGCAGAAGCAAGAATAATCACCTTTCATGGACTAGTTTGGTGTAATCTTGTTAAATTGTTGATTTAATGGGCTATAAATGTTTGGGGGATGTGTTGGGAAGTTTCTAGGACTCATGAGAATGTAAAAATGCTGAAAAAATGGGGTTGATGGGGGGTTTTTATACCCTCTTAAGTCGGTTCCACCGACTTTTCCAAGTGGGACCCGCGGAAGCCATTTGGCAGCTTGGAGTCTTTATCTTAAAATGGTCATAACTACCTACTGCATTGTCATTTTTATAAGCAATTTGTTGCGTTAGAAACAAAACTCGACGAACTTCATTTTAGGCTTTGGAAACACCTTAAAACTCCTAATATACCTGGAGATATACCGCTCCAAAATTGACCTAAAATTCTGTTTAAAATTCTGCCACCTTTTTTCCAAATTTTTGACAAACTTATTTTCTTCGATTTGCTTGGTCCCGAAATCTTCTAAGACTCTCCATGCATGATATTTATCATTAATCATACTTGATAATGGTAATGTCCTTTGGTTCCAAGGTTGTCTTTCCCGGTTAGGACTTACGAGATCGTAATTCATCCTTTACTTCATTGTTACTTACTTCCCATGGTTGGTACCTTCCATAACTTCATGGGGAATCTCTGATCCTCCATTAATATGGTGAAGTACGTGGCATGCTCATGCTCTGAAAGTGTGAGCTGTAACATCCTTCCCCCGTTAGAAACATTCGTCCTCAAATGTTGTAGCTTGCGAGCTTACGACTCTTTTATTGGTTTCTTGAAATGGTTGTTCCCCTTTAGTTCCTAATCTCTATGCCCTTATAATATAGGCTCATTAGTCATCTTTCATATCTTCTCAATTCTTTATTGAACTCATTCATTAGTTCCATATCCTCATGTTCTTGTGTACGTACCGAGTGGTCAACGGATATCTAACTACCGTCCTGAGACCTGTTGCCATTAAGATGATCTTAACTTATGATTGCTATGGCTCCCTGCCGATTTATGAGCACTCTTAATTGTTGTGCTCTTTTGCCTTGCTCCTTATTTCTCTACTAGTAAATAAATTCTCTTGTTCAGATATGGCACTTTTCCTTGCTTGCTTCATTGGTGCTATTTTAGATTATCCCTTTTTGTACCAGCCGACCTTGTATACATACCATGCCATCTCCTTTTAATTCCTTGGTCGGACTCTTTAATTCCCTACAATATCATCATATTCATACTTGAACTTTTCCTATAATTTCCTCTCTTCAATTTTAGCATAATTACAAAATAAACTCATGAACATGGAACTAAGATAAAATCCTACTTAATCATAATTTCCTTCCAATACGAGTATGCTTCCCTTCTTAAGTCCTTGGCTCTCTTATACCGGTGACTAATTGAGAGTTAAACTAACCTCTATTCTTCTTCGGCTCCTTTTCGTCGTCCTTGCACCATTCTATTAGCCATTTCATCATGGCGATTGTTTATATGGTTCTATGTCATACACTCTCACAATTGATATAACCAGCGGCTTGAAATTTCATGACTTACGAAGTACTCCCAAATCTCAGGCAGTACTGTTGTCTTGCTATCCATAGGCACACTATATTCCTTTCCTTTGAAGATTATTGAACATCCTGTAACTATTCCTCTTTTAAAGCTTTCATCTTTTCTACTGCTACAAGTTCTTTTGTTTAGTAATCCCTATTGTCCTTTATACTTATCCCTGGTCACATGCGGCCTTTCTTAATCCTTCTGTTACCCCTTGGAGTACTTTACTGCATATCTAAATGTACCTAAAATTTCTTCGGCGCGAGTGATTTGAGTCATGGTCCGGAATACAATGTATCGCATTGGCGAAACTTATTCTCCTTCCCAAATTGTCTCATGATATAGTTGCATTTAATCCATTCTCACTTTTCTTTAGCACATTCTTGACATATCGGTTTATCTCGAAATTTGACTCCTTCAATCCAATTTATTTCCCTCTTTTGGGCTTCGGAATATTGTCATTCATCTCGGAATTAAATCTGTTCTTTTCCCCTTTTTAAAGGATGTTCTCATATACCCATAACCTTTGAGTGTTAACCGCCTTTGATAGTCATCTGGCTGACCTTAGCAATCCTTCAACTCCTCTGTTCCATATAATTCCGAAGTTCTTTTCATCGCACGGTTTAACTTATTTTCCTTTTTGCTAGTTGAGTTCTTGTATCAAATCAAAATGCTTATACATATCAGATACAATTCAGATGCCCTTTTTATTGTCTTTTCACTTCTACCCTTCACGACTAGTAATCCTTCTAGACTAATAAATTAATGGGGACATCAAAATTCATTAGGCCCCTTATGGAGTGTCCGACTATACCACGCTCCTTTAGCCCCGCCTTTCTCCACGACTATCTTTAACATCCTTGAAATTCTCCTTGCCTTTCCGGGTTCCCAATTCGCATTTAGGTTTATACTATACCATTAAAAGTTGATACTCCACACCATCCATTCCCACGACTCGTCCTTTCATTAGATTAGCTCATTTTGTCCCATAATTCTTCTTCACTACTTGTTTTCCTCACAGCTAGGCATCATAGTCCTTCTAGTGTTCTGTCGGTTCTTGTTCTTATCATGAAATCTTCACAATGTACACCCTTTCCTTTCTTCTTTAGTCGAGTCTTCACCTTTCTTTATGATACTGCAACTTGTACACACACACACACATATATATATATATATATAGATATATATATACATCTCGAATTTCTCGATTTTCTTCATGATCGCATCTTTCAAACAACTATTGTCTTATAATTTCAATTTGTGTTCCTTTAGGCAAGCCTACCGACTCATTAACCTTCTCCTTGTTGTCGGCGGCTACCTAATTCTCTTTAACCATTTCATTAACACCTCCTTCTTTTGTTTGGTCCTCATAGTTTCTTTTACTTGTAAAATGCCTGTTTCCATTAGTCATCCTTTACTCTTAGGTTAGGAAACTTTGGAGTATTCCGTTATGAGTGCGAATCCCTTTTGATGCTGAAAATCTCTTCTTGGGGTACTTCTTTCCCTTAAATAGGCGTACCAATCATGGGTTCACATCCATCCTCCTGGCTAAATCTTACGAGTTAAAATTTCCTCATCGCTTCCATAAGACCTGTTTATTTCTTTTCAAGGATGCACCTGTGCCCATTATTTGCAACCTTCTTAGTTCTGGTTATGAGGATGTATAGGTTGGTTCCGCGGTCCTCACATTCATCTTTTGTCTCTATCTCCTATTGATTTATTTAAATTTAATCCTACCGTCTGCTTTCCTGCTTTTATCCTAACCTTTTCCTCAAATATATATTACTTCACCCTCAATGGGTATACATTTTTCTTGTCCAAGTTTCTCTTCTTTTCATGATATCATAACCTTCTTTTTCCTAATGCTCATGCTTACATATTTGATCGCGTTACCACCATCTGACTTTGATTCTTGAGAAAACCCAATCCTGATTCTCTCTGTAGCGCTTGCTACCTCAATTTTGACGTACACCAGAATCAATACTATTAACATGTCGTAGCATCAATCATAAGGGTCTACATAATACTCAATGTAACCACTCATGACTTATCTTTTTATCGCTTTTCAACACCTTTTCTTGCGAGATATCCCGTTGCCATTTGATTTTGTTCTGAATCTGTAGCTTTAATACATCTTCCCTCTTATGACCAACTAGCCAGATTCATACCTTACGATCATTTCGAAATTCTAATTGCAAAGCTCATATGCTCCTAATTTCCCTCGGGCTATTCTGGTTTCTCATATTCCTTTTTTCGTATGTCTAAATCTGTAGGTCTTCCTAGCATATCTTTGTATACCCTAACTGTGAATCCCGGCGATATAACTTTACTTAAAAATATTTATGTCACGACCCAACCCCGTAGGTCGTGACTAGTGCCCGAGCTGGGCACCTATACGCACTTATCATCACATACGGATGGCTTATATATCTATAAATATCAAACGTGGCTCCAAATGGACGCATACAAACACATAAACTGTACAGAAGTCGGTAAGGCTGTCATAATATACATAACATGTCAAAGCATATACACACGCATTTAATAAGTCGCCACACGGCGGATGGGCCGCCCCAAACACAACTCACACGTCGCATCCGAACAAAACCGTACATAACCCACATCTATGTCTACGTACCTCCTAATACAACAACAATCGGATGACGGGACGGGGCCCCGCCGTACCCCCGAATATCATAATCATATACATCGGAAGAGTATATACCCAAAATATTGGCTCCCGAGAACAAAGGGAGCACTCGAACACGAGAATGGAAATCCTACGCCGGTGGAACACCAAAACGCGTATCCGTACTCGCGGGCATGAAACGCAGCCCCCGAAGAGAGGGGGTCGCACGAAATATGTACCGAGTATGCGTAAGATATATAGTAACAAATGTATCCGGCATTTTTGCGTATTTGGGAAACTTGAAAATAATTTTGATTTGTAAAAAAAAAAAAAAAAAAATAAGGCCAAATTTGGAATTTTCTTAGTGTGTGTATGCCGGTTATGGAAATTTGAACGTGAAAACGCCGGATAAGGCCTAAGGGCAAAATTGGAATTTTGAAAATTTGTTTCGGAAATTTTGAAATAAGAATTCTAGCTTGTTGGGCCAAATAAATGAAAAGAAAATTGGGCCCAATAATTAGAGGGGTGACCGGCCACCACTAGGCCCAAACCCATGACTTAATAAATTTTGCATGTGATTAATATGGATATAAGAGAAGATAGGTTTGAGAAACTTCAAGAAAAATCAAAGAGAAATCAAGAAAAAAGGAGAGCAAGCCGTCGGGTTTAGGGGAGAAAAAGAAAAAAAAAAAAATTCTAGGAGCTTGAGTGTTCATCCAAAAATCTTGTTCTTCTTGAATTTGTGACAAGCTCAAGGTGCTCTACAAGTGGGTATAGTTGGTTTGGCAAGAAACCATCTTTGGTGGCAAGTGGAAGAATTGGAAAAGGTAAGATTTCTATGTTCTTGAATTATGAAATGAATTTGTATGTTATAATGTTTGGAATTGGATGAGGATTATGGAATTATGGTGTGGTTGCATGGTGTGCATGTGTGTGAAGAGTGTAGGCCGTGTATGTGTGTGTGTGTATGTAGGGCCGTGCGTGTGTGCATGGTTATGCATGGAATTGGTGTTGAATTTTGTGTTATATTCTAGTTGTGATTATTGTAGAATATGAATTGAAAATGGAAGTTGAATAAATTGGAGTGAAGTTGGGAATATGGATGTGGCCGTGACCTATGGAGGATTTGCCATGATGATGATTTATGTTGTTTAATGTGTTAGTTGTGTAGTTATGATCCTTGTATTGTAAGTGTAGGAAAAATGATGTAAGCTTGTATGGAAATGGAATGTGGGAGTTTATGTTGATTTAGTGTGAATTTATGAAATTATGGGAATGAAGTGTTTAAGGTGTAAAATATGATTAAGGTTGATGAATTTGGATGATGGAAATGTGTTATGGACTTGTATGTTAAAGATTGGAAAAAAATTGGATAAATTGTGGTTTTGGCGGAAAGGTTTGCATGCTTTGTGTATTTTATGTATATCTTGTATGTACGTGGTAGAAATGTTATGATATGTTTCCGAATAGAATTGTAATGATCTTGATTAATATGTTGAGGTTGAATTGGAAATATGAAGTTGGAAACGGAAGTTATGACATTATGTTGGAAAATGACCAATTAGGTCATATTGCGTTTTATTGGGTTTGTTGATTTGTTGTTGGTTATTCTGAGCCGAGCTAAGTCTCGGGGGTGTTGTATTCATAGGGGAAATGCTGCCGAAATTTCGGTAGCCAAGTATAACCCCAAGTTGAAATATTAGCTTGCATGAATAGTAATTGGTAAGAATGACCATTTGCAGTTTTTGGACGAGACGGGAATTGAGATTTGAGGAGCGTAAGACGCAGTTCAGGTATGTAAAGCCTTCCCTATTCTTCTTTGGCATGTTCCGAGTGTACTAGGCTTGAAAGTAAACCTCGATTGCACTTCTGCGTTCCATAATTCAAGATTGAAAATAGCGTCAAAACGTTCAGTAAGATTGAACCTGTTTCTTCACAAGTTGTCATCAAAATGACTTATATGTACGAAACCTTCCCAAATGAACCTGGGTTTGTCCCAAACGCTTTTAAATGACTTTATAAAGACTATGATCCATGATTTATGCCCGCCGCCTCGATTTGACCCGAGGTGGGCCCATAGAATCCGGGACCTCTTATTATGATTTTAATTAATTTATTCCTATACCATGTTTAAAGGAATCTTTTGATGATTGTACCGTTGTCGAACAATGAATATGATGAGTTTATGATATGTCTTGACATGAGTTATGATCTAAAAATATGATACGAAGTAAGCAATCGTGCCATCCCAAAAAGGGCATACATATACCTATACGAGTATCGTCCGATTTCCTTGAGATGATATGTCCTTTGTATTGTTCCGTTTGCTTAAGAACGATCATTCTGAATCTTTTGTAAGCCCCATGATATATTTGCTACGTACGAATAGTCTCAAAAACTCTGATTTGACATAACCCGTCATGGCATCCGAAAGGTACGTATTATGACTAATTATGTGATTTGTCTGTTGAGTCTGAACTTATATGCATATGTTTCTGCACTACTCTGTTCGTGCAAGCTATGATATGTCTTTTCACTGAGCCCGGGCCAGGACATGTTCTCGTGCGCACTTCTCTGCATTATTCACCGAGTCCCTCGTACTTGCGGGCCGGGACACGTTATTTGTATATGATTGTGATATGATGATACGGGGATGGCGGCCAGGACGGCACATGATTATTATTCACCGAGACCCGCAGTAGAGGGCCGGGACACGTTATGTATACATGATATATGATTTGACAGATATGATTCCATATTACCGAGTCCCTTAATAAGGGCCGGGACACGTCATCTGCACATATGGTACATGATTCTGTTATGCATGACTTCACTTACCGAGTCCCTTATCCGAGGGCCGGGACACGATACATGTTCGCATGATATTATATGATCTGATATGCATTATGTCCTCTGAGGTCTCGGACACGGTATTACTTTTTGTACTTCAGATTCTAATTACAGCTCCGTCTGCTATGTTTCTGTGCTCCTGTCTTTGATCATGGTTATACTTGTTACTTTTCTGCTTTACATACTCGGTACATTTTCCGTACTGACCCCCTGCTTCTCGGGGGCTGTGTTACATGCCCACAGGTACAGACGCGCCGCGTGATACGCCACCGGTCTAGGACTTCGATCTGCTGTTTTGAGGAGCTCCCTTTGATCGGAGCCGATACTTTTGGTATATATCTTCGTTGTTCATATGTTTCGTATATATGACTATTTGGGTACGGCGGGGCCCTTTGTCCCGTCTTTCGATTCTCGTTATGTATGATAGAGGCACGTAGACATGTTTGAGGGTTGAGGGTTGTCATTGGTCGGTATGTATATTCGAGGGTGCGACCTGTTGTTATGATAGCCTCGGCGGCTAATGTACGGTCTAAGTATGTTTATGCATGTGTATGTATGTTGTGTGACGCACCTTATGTCTGTATGGATTTACGTATGTTGATTGGATTAGCTATTTGGTACATGGGATTTGTTAAGTAGGGCGTACGGGTGTTCAAGTAGGACACCAGTCACGGCCCACGGGGTTGGGTCGTGACAAAAGTGGTATCAGAGCGGTCGGTTCTCGGAATGTCTGCAGGCCGTGTCTAGTAGAGTCTTGTTTATCGGTGTGTTGGGCCCCACATCTATAAACAGGAAGCTACAGGACATCTAGGATGTTATGTTACCCTTTCTTTGATTCTTAGATCGTGCGTTAGAGCTGTGTTATCAGGATGTTTTCTCTTCTGACGAACTGCTATATTTTTCAGCGATGCCTCCGAAAAAGGCAACGGCCGCCCAGAAGGGCAAAGCGGTGCCAGAGACCGGAGAGACTAGCCGGGCCCAGAGGGTTACTAGGGCCCGTACCCAGGCTATGCCCGATATTGTGCCCCAGTCGGAGGGTTCAGCTACTCCGCCACCAGATGAGGCCGGAGCAGGCCCCTCAGCAGCTCCAGTGCCCGCTCCTCAGCCCGGAGCGGAGGACAGGACATTGAGGAGGCGGAGCTGTTGACGACGATAGTGGCTGGACAGGTTCGCGGACGCGGACAGAGAGGTGACGATGATGACAGGCGTGACAGCCTGAGAGTCCGCGATTTCTTGACATGTGGTCCCCCAGAGTTTTTCGGGTCTAAGCCCGACGAGGACCCCCATGATTTCATTCGGCAGATGCAGCGCTCGTTGGATTTGGTCCGAGCTTCAGCGACCGAGTCTGTCGAGCTTGCTGCCCACAGGTTACGGGATGTTGCCCTTCATTGGTATGAGTCTTGGGGGCTGTCTAGGGGTGAGAGCGCTCCCCCAGCCACGTGGGACGAGTTTTCGACTGCCTTCCTCCGCCACTTTTTACCACCAGAGCTGCGGCGAGCGAGGGTTGACCGATTTTTGCAGATCAAGCAGAGGGGCAGGAGTATTCGAGAGTATAATCTGGAGTTTGACTCCCTGGCCCGATATGCGCCGACGATCGTGGCCGATATGGAGGACCGGATGCACCGGTACGTGATGGGACTGGACCCCTATTTGGTTGATTGCTGCATGGCGATGGCAGCACAGACTGGTATGGACATCGCCCGGCTGCAGGCCTACGCGCAGGGTGTAGAGGATCGGCATAAGGAAGACCAGTCCGGCAGAGAGTATGACAGGAGACGGCCCAAGAGGGCCAGGTTTGAGGAGTATCCCGGAGGTTCCCGAGGCGGACGGCCTCAGCGGCAGTCTGGTAGCTTTCTTCCTCCGCCGGACCGCGGTACACAGCCCGCTGGTAGATATTTCGATGGCGCGGGTCCGTCTGGAGCAGGTCAGAGTTCTAGGGCCCTGGATTCGCAGCGAAGTACGGGGTTCAGTCAGACGAGGCTGTCTATGCCTCAGTGTCCTCAGTGTGGCAGGCACCATCCGGGTGAGTGTCGTCTCGCCACCGGCGCCTGTTTTTCGTGCGGCCGTCAGGGCCACATTATGAGGGAGTGCCCGTACAGGGGCGGTTCGGGTTCGGCGCAGCCTACTCGGTCAGTTGCCGGCTCCTCTTCTCCATCAGTAGCTATGCGCCCCACGGGGCGAGATATGCCGGCGCCAGTAAGGCGCGGCAGAGGTCGGGGCGGAGCACCCAGTTCTAGCGGTCCCTCCAACCGCGTATATGCTTTGACCAGCCGGCAGGACCCAGGAGCGTCACCAGATGCAGATCCAGGTATACTATTAACCTTTCCTCGAAAAGTACGTGCATTGATTGATCTGTATTTCATTATGTTGTACGATTTTTTTTTTTTTTTGGGTGCTAGTAAAAGTAAAGCATAAACCCAAATTACAAGAACCTTTTGAGGCAGCTATACATATGTACAGGTGGAAATAGACATTAAGGATTCAGAAGGGTGACATGATAATTGTATGGTCTAGACCGGGGTGGGACCCGCTACGAAAATTTCTGAAAAATTTATTAAGGCGCAGAACTGCTCTAAATTACGTGGCAAAGATCGTGTGGGACAATTGACGTAGTGATATTACCGAATACGCATCGGAATGCATAAAAGTTTTGAAGTTAAGCGGGAAGTATATCAAGAATTTTTCACAAATATGGATATGTAAATGAAAATTTGGGGTGACTTAAGTGGACTTTGAGTAGTAGAGTGACTAGAGGTCTAAAAAAAAAAAAAAAAAAAAAAAGGGTAGTTCGACTTTGAACGCAATACTGTACGCCATATTTCTGCGTCCCTGCTTTCGGTGAAGCTCTGTTTACTATACCCTGTGCTTCTGAATCTCATTACGTATCTGTTTAACATACCTCTGTACGTCCAACTCCGATCATAATTCTGTCCGATATACTTCGGTACGTACGGTTCGATTTTAAATACGTTCGATAAATCTCTATATGTCGACTCGATTATAGATCCGTCCGATATGTCTCCGTACGTACGCTCCGAATTTGAATTCGTTTAAGATAATCGTCGGAATATGATTCTGACCCCGGACATGACTCCGTCTGACGTCCGTTTGATCTTCTGGTTCTGGTTGAGATTCTGTCCGCCGTGTATTTGATTTAAGACGGTATGAACAACCCTAATAAGGTGATATAGAAGAAAGATGGATCAAGTTGGAAAAACGAAGGTCATTACAAGTTCTTCGATTGAGTGCAAGTATGTAAATGGTAAGAAGACCTCCCCGATTGATTCTGATCTGCTGCGAGGTTGGATTAACATTCGAGGACGAATGTTCTAAAGGGGGGGAGGATGTTATATCCGGCATTTTTGCGTATTTGGGAAACTTGAAAATAATTTTGATTTGAAAAAAAAAATAATAATAAGGCCAAATTTGGAATTTTCTTAGTGTGTGTATGCCGGTTATGGAAATTTGAACGTGAAAACGCCGGATAAGGCCTAAGGGCAAAATTGGAATTTTGGAAATTTGTTTCGGAAATTTTGAAATAAGAATTCTAGCTTGTTGGGCCAAATAAATGAAAAGAAAATTGGGCCCAATAATTAGAGGGGTGACCGGCCACCACTAGGCCCAAACCCATGACTTAATAAATTTTGCATGTGATTAATATGGATATAAGAGAAGATAGGTTTGAGAAACTTCAAGAAAAATCAAAGAGAAATCAAGAAAAAAGGAGAGCAAGCCGTCGGGTTTAGGGGAGAAAGAAAGAAAAAAAAAGAAAAATTCTAGGAGCTTGAGTGTTCATCCAAAAATCTTGTTCTTCTTGAATTTGTGACAAGCTCAAGGTGCTCTACAAGTGGGTATAGTTGGTTTGGCAAGAAACCATCTTTGGTGGCAAGTGGAAGAATTGGAAAAGGTAAGATTTCTATGTTCTTGAATTATGAAATGAATTTGTATGTTATAATGTTTGGAATTGGATGAGGATTATGGAATTATGGTGTGGTTGCATGGTGTGCATGTGTGTGAAGAGTGTAGGCCGTGTATGTGTGTGTGTATGTAGGGCCGTGCGTGTGTGCATGGTTATGCATGGAATTGGTGTTGAATTTTGTGTTATATTCTAGTTGTGATTATTGTAGAATATGAATTGAAAATGGAAGTTGAATAAATTGGAGTGAAGTTGGGAATATGGATGTGGCCGTGACCTATGGAGGATTTGCCATGATGATGATTTATGTTGTTTAATGTGTTAGTTGTGTAGTTATGATCCTTGTATTGTAAGTGTAGGAAAAATGATGTAAGCTTGTATGGAAATGGAATGTGGGAGTTTATGTTGATTTAGTGTGAATTTATGAAATTATGGGAATGAAGTGTTTAAGGTGTAAAATATGATTAAGGTTGATGAATTTGGATGATGGAAATGTGTTATGGACTTGTATGTTAAAGATTGGAAAAAAATTGGATAAATTGTGGTTTTGGCGGAAAGGTTTGCATGCTTTGTGTATTTTATGTATATCTTGTATGTACGTGGTAGAAATGTTATGATATGTTTCCGAATAGAATTGTAATGATCTTGAGTAATATGTTGAGGTTGAATTGGAAATATGAAGTTGGAAACGGAAGTTATGACATTATGTTGGAAAATGACCAATTAGGTCATATTGCGTTTTATTGGGTTTGTTGATTTGTTGTTGGTTATTCTGAGCCGAGCTAAGTCTCGGGGGTGTTGTATTCATAGGAAATGCTGCCGAAATTTCGGTAGCCAAGTATAACCCCAAGTTGAAATATTAGCTTGCATGAATAGTAATTGGTAAGAATGACCATTTGCAGTTTTTGGACGAGACGGGAATTGAGATTTGAGGCGCGTAAGACGCAGTTCAGGTATGTAAAGCCTTCCCTATTCTTCTTTGGCATGTTCCGAGTGTACTAGGCTTGAAAGTAAACCTCGATTGCACTTGCGTTCCATAATTCAAGATTGAAAATAGCGTCAAAACGTTCAGTAAGATTGAACCTGTTTCTTCACAAGTTGTCATCAAAATGACTTATATGTACGAAACCTTCCCAAATGAACCTGGGTTTGTCCCAAACGCTTTTAAATGACTTTATAAAGACTATGATCCATGATTTATGCCCGCCGCCTCGATTTGACCCGAGGTGGGCCCATAGGATCCGGGACCTCTTATTATGATTTTAATTAATTTATTCCTATACCATGTTTAAAGGAATCTTTTGATGATTGTACCGTTGTCGAACAATGAATATGATGAGTTTATGATATGTCTTGACATGAGTTATGATTCTAAAAATATGATCTGAAGTAAGCAATCGTGCCATCCCCAAAAAGGGCATACATATACCTATACGAGTATCGTCCGATTTCCTTGAGATGATATGTCCTTTGTATTGTTCCGTTTGCTTAAGAACGATCATTCTGAATCTTTTGTAAGCCCCATGATATATTTGCTACGTACGAATAGTCTCAAAAACTCTGATTTGACATAACCCGTCATGGCATCCGAAAGGTACGTATTATGACTAATTATGTGATTTGTCTGTTGAGTACGAACTTATATGCATATGTTTTCGCACTACTCGTTCGTGCAAGCTATGATATGTCTTTTCACCGAGCCCGGGCCGGGGACATGTTCTCGTGCGCACTTCCGCATTATTCACCGAGTCCCTCGTACTTGCGGGCCGGGACACGTTATTTGTATATGATTGTGATATGATGATACGGGGATGGCGGCCGGGACGGCACATGATTATTATTCACCGAGACCCGCAAGAGAGGGCCGGGACACGTTATGTATACATGATATATGATTTGTGAGATATGATTCCATATTACCGAGTCCCTTAATAAGGGCCGGGACACGTCATCTGCACATATGGTACATGATTCTGTTATGCATGACTTCACTTACCGAGTCCCTTATCCGAGGGCCGGGACACGATACATGTTCGCATGATATTATATGATCTGATATGCATTATGTCCTCTGAGGTCTCGGACACGGTATTACTTTTTGTACTTCAGATTCTAATTACAGCTCCGTCTGCTATGTTTCTGTACTCCTGTCTTTGATCATGGTTATACTTGTTACCTTTCTGCTTTACATACTCGGTACATCTTCGTACTGACCCCCCTTGCTTCTCGGGGGCTGTGTTACATGCCCACAGGTACGGACGCACCGCGTGATACGCCACCGGTCTAGGACTTCGATCGTCTGTTTTGAGGAGCTCCCTTTGATCCGGAGCTGATACTTTTGGTATATATCTTCTGTTGTTCATATGTTCTGTATATATGACTATTTGGGTACGGCGGGGCCCTGTCCCGTCTTCTGATTCTGTTATGTATGATAGAGGCCTGTAGACATGTTTGAGGGTTGAGGGTTGTCATTGGTCAGGTATGTATATTCGAGGGTGCGACCCTGTCTGTTATGATAGCCTCAGCGGCTAATGTATAGGTCTAAGTATGTTTATGCATGTGTATGTATGTTGTGTGACGCACCTTATGTCTGTATGGATTTACGTATGTTGATTGGATTAGCTATTTGGTACATGGGATTTGTTAAGTAGGGCGTACGGGTGTTCAAGTAGGACACCAGTCACGGCCCACGGGGTTGGGTCGTGACATATAGATTATACATATACATACCGAAGCACATCGTAACATCATACCTTATCATATGAGCTGACATTAACCGATGTGGGATTCGCCTAAACCAATGTGGGATTTGCCTAGACGAATGTGGGATTTGCCTAAACCAATGTGGTATTTGCCTAAACCAATGTGGAATTTTGCGTCATCATTGGGTTTGCCCCACCACTGGGTTTGCCCACCACCGGATACGAAACCAACTGATCATATTTCCGAATCCATATATACATAACATACAACATAGCATACCTACACGACCCGACCGAAAGGGGGCTCGGCGTACCGGTCATATCATAACTCAGGATACGCATCGGTAAATCAGACCATCATATCATGTTTCGGAATACACATCATATTTCAGAATACAACATAGTGTGCGCGAAAAACATAACCGGTCCGGGACTTGGCGAAAAATGTAACCAAATACAGTTCAAAACAATTTCGAAGACTTAATATGTTAATCACAACGAACCGTCATTTATAAGACAAAACAGTAGTCAAATCAGATTTTCTTTCGAATGTCACTCGGGAAGATCTCACACTAAATTTCAGAAATCATAATTACGTACCAAAATCATGTGCATAAGATCATTATCATAAACTTAAAAGGTAGGTAAACTAATCATACTTGAGATCGGGATAATAGTCATATCACATTCTTGCAAAAGTCATCAGAAGTACGTAAAGGAACGTCGCGGGACCCACGGACGAATGTCGACCCGAGCCGGGCCCGCCTATGGAAAACATAGTTGTCATACATCATGAAATCATTTTTTAGCATATCGAAGCGATCCGGTTCTGTCTGTGAAAGTTACGGACTTTCGTAGTTTTCGGAATCATTTAGGAACAAAACTCTTTTAAAAACCAAACTTTTATGCAACTTTTTAAACTTAGTCATACAAAAGACATAAGGGCCAATATTTTATCATATCAAACATACAAAGACTAAGGAACAAATAAGAATCACAGACATGGTCGGATCGCGAGAGTAAGATTTCCTCGAGGCTCGTATCATAGCCTATTTACGACTAAGGCATGCCAAAAGAAGGAAGGGTTGCGCTTTACATACCTCGATCGCTTTCAACGCTAATCCAACTCAAGCTAGTCTGACTCAAACTTATGCCTCGGGCTGCCCAAAGTCTACATAACAAGTCATAATATGCCAAACATTAGATATAGCCATTTTGGGCATTAAATTCCAAATTTGCCCTTAATTCTACAGAAATTTGGGCAGCATTTCCCCTGTAAATAGGCCACCCCGAGAATTTAACTCGGCCAAAATAAACAACAACAACAACAACAACCAACCTAGCAACATTAATAATCAATCCGAAAAGCAATATAACACTAATAACTCTCTTTTACATCATTCAACAACTTTCAACATATTCGATTCAACGACTCACGTTCAAGCCAACATCAACGCTTATACATCCATATACTAATCCAAATCGATACCAACAGCATTCAACAATATTTTAAACAATTCATACAATATTTCCAACAATCCAACAAAGCTCCAATTTGCCCGAAAACTATCCCCAAACCCGAGACACCACTACAACCCATTTCTAACTTCTGAATCATGATTTGCATCAACAATTCACATTCTAACAATGCCATTCTCATAGTTATACAAATTACATCAAATGTACAATAGCCTTCAATTCAGCCACACAACACTTACGATATCAATTTGAGTCATTAAACTATTATCGTCGACATAGAACTCATAACGACAACATTCAAAATATTAACCAACAATAATCCATTTCTTGTCGCATCAATAGCCTACATTCGGCCAACCCTACATATATACATATATAGATGATTCTCATTCATTTCTTCACACTACAACAATTAACATACTACATAGGACTTAATTCATCACTTAAACATAACACAACACACACGCACTTCACACGCCCCAAACCTCATACACATGGCCCCAATTCCAACTTACTATATTTCATGAATTTCCTTCATTTTAGCATACTACAACATACATACAACCTTTATAACACATAAAACATAATCAAATCTCACCTTTTTTCTTCAACTCCACACTTTGCCTAGGGTTTGCGATCTACACAACGGGTGATTGGATGACCCGGATAACACTTCCACGCTACTTAGGGACCTCAACTTAGTGGATTTGCATCAACAGAATATTTTTGGAGTGGCTAGAATTGGAGTTGGTTTTTCCCTTGCCTTAGCCGAGAGCCTCTTGGCTTCTTCAACTTCTTGCTCTTTTTTTTGCTAAGTGTTGGAATGGTAAAAGATGACTTAGTGTTCATCCTTTGTGCTCTTATATGAAGTGCCCAAGTGTCCTTGGCCCACACCATGTGTTGGAGCAATAAAAATTGAACACAATTTGTGTGGGCCAATTCCAAATACCACACGGCCAAATGCATGAAAATTGCATGATTTTCAAGTTCCACTAATTCCATTTTTGGTCCCAAATTTTCTAATTATTCCATGCAAGCAAATTCATGAACACATTAGGTTATAAAATGAAACCGAAGGTCAAAAGTCCCGACTTCATATCCCGGAATGGTCTTGTCTCTAACCTATCACAGTTAATCCGAATTGTCCCAACGTACGAAATGCGGGATATAACAATTTACTCGTACTTGTACCATGTCTCCTTGTCTAAAATAATCAACCTCACATCCTTTACTTTCCTGTAGCAACTGAATTGATCCTTGCGATATTTTATCTTTACTTGTACACCTACTCTCTTCTCTCTTTACACATAAATCGACATCGCACCTAATTTCTCTATCGTCAAATAACCTTCACCCGTCTGGAAAAAAAAATTGAGGTGAGTCTTATAAGGATTAGCCAGAAATACACCACATATTCCTAAGGTTGATACAATCTCTACTTTCTTCGTCAGCCAAGCAACATAACATTTAGAAGTTGTATAAGCAATCCGTAAAACAATCATAAATGCAAACTAACTTACCTAACCATTTCTCATTCTTGAGTACAAGGTCATCATTAATACCCGAAGTAACTTGGCCATCATGATTCTCAGAATAGTACCAACTATCAAATACTCAAAATCCTCTTGAAGTCGAATGACTGGTGACTTCTAAATCCCAATGTAAGCCCGCATCTTATAGGGAAGTCTGACAAACGAGTCTGTGTGCCTGTCATCAACCCATGATCTTATATAGATATATATATAAACTTCTCGAGTAAAATTTTCCTTACTCGTTAACTTTCTTTCCCTTATCAATGTCTCTTCATTATCTCTTACTCACCAATCAATAAATTGTAATGCTGCACTTGAATTCTTAATGTCAACTTTTCCTATATCTTCAATAATCTCAATTCTTCGAAATCTCGAATGCACTCATTCCAACTCCTTTAATTACTAATCATTTTTCCCCCTCCAGGGTTCTTCCCTTAAATTAAATTACCATCATTCTGAAACATCTCTTTGAAGGCATCTCATAATTGTTCATTCAATCATGACTTACCAAACATTCGATTGTCACATTTTTCCTTCATTCTTTCTTTATAGCATAGACATTCAAAGAATTCAATTTGTAAAAATTTCGGCAGAGTTTCCTCTATACTTCTTACTGCCTTATTCCTGCACACAGCCCAGAAAATACATCCAATGCATCACAGGGCGACCATAATACCCGTAACATTTAGCTCAGGTTCTCATAGCAAAGTCCATCAATATCAATAAGGCAGGAAACATACCTTTTGGAGTAACAACTTCAATTCTCATCAATTATTTCATAGCAGCGTAATCAACTACTCATCCACATTCAAAACATTTAGGATTAGAATCAGGGACATCACATCCGATAATTTAGCTCTACGGCACGATCTGAGATGAGAAAGAAGGATCAATCATTCCTAAATGCCCTGCAGCCTCTTGTTCATAAGTGTGGCACACTTCACACCAATAAACAAGACTCTACAGACACGGCTCGTAGACATACCCTAGGACGAACTGCTCTGATACCACTTTTGTCACAGTCCAACCGGAGGGCTATGACGGACACCCAGAAAATGACCTCCTAGATGCCACAATACATACATAACATACCTGCTCATGCTCATTCTGGGCCACCTGAGAGCACTCACAACATAATTTGCTGACTGATAGGTATCGTAAATTGGAGGGTCACCACCCTCGAAAGGTATATACACACATGTATCACTAAACTGAACTGGGTACAAGCCGACAAGGCCACCCGATAAAACTATATAACCAAACAAGTGCTGAGCGGGCCATACTGTCTGACCGAATATAAGTGTCTATGAGCCTCTATTGACATACTGGACATACTGTGGACGGGACAGGGTCCCTGCCCTACCCATAAATATTAAAGCATATACCAGGTCTGGACGATAACTCTGACAAGAGAGGAGTGCTATTTGTCAAGGGGCGAAGAAGCGACCCTAAGGATGCAATACGTCTTCCGGCTATATCGAACTGCGGGCATGAACGCAGCCCCCCCAAACAATAGGGGAGTCAGTACGAAAAATATACCGAGTATGTAAGGTAGAAGACTAATATACACATAGGAGTCATGAATAAAATCTGAAAATCATAAGCTAAACTGATTGACCGAATGCATATATATGTCTGACTATCTGAATATTTCTATATGAATGCATCTATATGTCTTACTATCTGAACATATTTGTATATCTCTGCTTACTGAAAATACCTCTGAGGGTGTATGATATGCATAGGTCATAATGCCGAGGAACGGACAGCCCGATCCATATCCCATCTAATAGTGCCGAGAAATGCACAGCCCGATCCATATATCATATAGGCCCCTTTGGACAGCCCCTTCGGGCATTACAATTATCATCAATGTGTACCAGCTGATCAGGTGGTAATGCGTATATAACGCCTTGCCCTTTCCCCATACCCCATATACATATAATATACGTGTATGTAACGCCTTCTGGTCAAGGGTCAATATGCATATATGTAAATGAATGCAATGCATAAATATGAACTAACATTATCATCATACAAACTCAGGACCCATGAACAGAAGGGACAATCATAACAAGGGGTATAGGATCATCAAGAACTGAGATACTTCTAGTACTTTTAAGAGTAGAATGATATGGAGACTCGATTACTCGTTGTTCGCTCATGTCATAGGATCATGCCAAAATGAAAGAAAGGGAAAGCCATGACATGCCTTGAAGCTTATCTATTCGCCCAACTTCTACTTCTCGAACTCGCAAGTCTACAATCATGAGAAGTTATACTGTTGTTTGGCTCATTTTCTTGTGCTTACCTTAATCCTTCAAATTAAATCTTTCTAGAATTTGCTGAAATTGGGGCAGCACCTCCCCTGTTTCTATCCCTAGCCCGAAATCACATTACCAACAAAAAAACAACAATAGGAACCCTAATATCAACAACATCATTATCAACACCAAAATATTCCACAAAACATCCCACACAATGCTTTTCAACATACAACAACAATATACACTTCCTTTCTTCCCAATCAAAGAGCATAATCTCATCAACACACCAACAACATTAGATACCATCCATATACACGTAAATCAGCCCAACCACATGGCCACAACATGCGTAAAACAGTCCATAACACAACAACTACAACACAACACTTTATAACCTTTCCTCCATAACTATTTTCACTTTTAAGACTTGCTAAACCTTCAAATCAACACAACATAAGAGATAGGATGAAGAAAATACCTTATACTTGAAGAAATTCAGCCACGTCAATTTTCTTCAAGACCAAACATACCACAACATCAAGTAGAAGCAAGAACAATCACCTTTCATGGACTAGTTTGGTGTAATCTTGTTGAATTCTTTATTTAATGGGCTATAAATGTTTGGGGGATGTGTTGGAAAGTTTCATGAGAATGTAAAAATGCTGAAAAAATGGGGGTGATGGGGTTTTATACCCCTCTTAAGTCGGTTCCACTGACTTCCCAAGTGGGACCCGCGAAAGCCATTTGGCAGCTTGGAGTCTTTATCTTAAAATGGCCATAACTCCCTACTCCGATGGTATTTTGATGAGATATTAGTTGCGTTGGAAACTAGACTCAACGAACTTCATTTTAGGCTTTGGAAACACCTTAAAACTCCTAATATACCTGGAGGTATACCCCTGCTTGGTCCCAGAATCTTCCGAGACTCTCCATACATGATATTTATCATTAATCATACTTGATAATGCTAATGTCCTTTGGTTTCAAGGTTGTCCTTCCCGGTTACGACTTACGAGATCTTAATTCATCCTTTACTTCATTGTTACGTACTTCCCATGGCTGGTACCTTCCAGAACTTCATGGGATGTCTCCGATACTCTATTAATATGGTGAAGTATGTGGCATGCTCTTAAAGTGTCAGGTGTAACATAAACTGTGGTTTAGGACCCAAAAATACAGATACAAGTGTTCAACATTAAACAATTTATAAAATTGAGACCGTCTATAATCATTAGGTACTGAGTTCATGATATTCAAAGTGATCACCATGAACGAATTATGAAACTATAACCCGAGAAGATAGTAGTTCTACAAGCATTCAAGAAATTAGGGCTAGACTGTATTCTGTGTCAAATTACAGATAAGCATGTAGAATGAGGCGTCGGGAGAATCATAAATACTCCCAAATGTAGATAGTTAGCCTCACATACCTTAGCTACTTCACAATCCATAATAAAAGTCTGAACTTTGAGAATAATCCCAAAAGCTTGTGTCTCAAACCTTGAATATGGATTTTCTTGAACCCTAGGTTAAGAGCAATGATTCCCTAATTAGGTTAGATGAACACATTATTTAATCCACTTGGAATAGGTTAGGATAGCTTACCTTAGTGTTCTTGGTGATGGAGGAGAAGAACAAGTCATTCAAGGGTTTAGGGACTTGTAAAAATAAAAATTAGAACTGAAACTAGGTATTTATAGGTTCTGGTGCGTATTGAGTTTTACGGACTAAATTATGGTCAGTAATTCAAAGCACGGTCAGTAATTCTAGGACAGTAATTTTTGATGTCTCAAAACAGAATGCGCAGCTAAACACCTCTTTAATTACGGTCACAAATTATGATCCGTAATTCCTTATCATAATTTTTCATGCCGAAAACTAGTGACCAAATCAATAATTATGGACCAAGTTAAGGTCCATATTTCAAATTACGGCCCGTAATTCCTAGGCGTAAAACTCCATCTACTGAACTGTAGCAGAATTCCAACTCTAACTTTCTCTATCTGATTTTCTAAGTTTAAAATCATGGTCAGAGCTTCAGTTAAGGGTCTGAGGTGTTACACGTTCCGTCCTTCTCCTTTCATCACATTCACGTCTTACCCTCAAAGTCGACGTTTTTGTTCATTAGTTTGAACGGTTTAGAGTTGTACTACCCTCTATCATTGCTCCCATTCCGATCATTCCTTGATATAGTGACCTCGTGTCGGTACGACTAGCTCAGAGTAACTACACCATTTAGATATTATCATAGTCCGCCTTTAAACCCAGGTGCTATCACGATCAATCCTTCCCCATTTCGTCGTTAATTAATCTATCATTATACCTTCACTATATAACCTCAAGCAAATTTTCCTATTGAGTTATACCTCCCAACTTTTGTCTATCATTCCATTTAATATCCCCGTGTATAAGGTGTCTGACTACGTCCGTCGTCAATTCGTCTCTTTTCCTTATCGTTGCACTTATGTGTCGCGCTTTAAAGTGGTTGCTAATATCCTTTTGTCACGATCTTTCTATCTTTTTTATCGTTAAACAAGGTACACTTCTGACCTGGTACTTGATCTATCACGACCCAACCCACGGGTCATGCGGGCACCAACCAGTTGACTGACCTAGTTGGCGAACCCTTACCAACCAACCCAATTACTCATAGATTAATCACAACAATTAATTAAAATCACAAAGGTTAAATAAAAGCTTACACCGACTCTGTTTTAAATACAAGAAAACTAAAAAGACTTTCCTGGGACCTAGTCTAGATAGGTACAAGAGCTCCTACTGTACAGGAAGACAAAATAAATGATATAGCCTCTGCCTGGAGTGAGATGAGCGAGGCTGTAGAAGATTGCCCGATGAATCCATATGAAGAAACTTCAACTTACACCTGCAATATATATACAACCCAAAAGGATGTAGCAAGAGTAGTATCAGTACACCACACGTACTAGTAAGCATCATAGGTCGACTAAGATTAGTTCACGCAACACAATATAAAGTCAATAAGATAAACAGATAAGTCAAGACCCTCAGGATTCTTAGTATAAGTTATTTCACACTATCATGAATTTACATACTTACTCCCAACTGTTCAATTCTTTATTCCTATAGGAAAGTACCGATTTTCTAACTTGTCATTTAAACCCATTCCACCTTCCCTTCAGCCAAGTTCCTAAGTCTCACCTTCGCATTTATAGTAACATCTAATTCCTAACTTTTAGCCGTAAAATCTCTTCATCTAGTTCACTTATCGGTTATGATACCCCTATGGGACAAACTTACCACTTAGTAATTCACCCTTACACTTACCTTCATACTAGTCACCACCTCACAAAGTCTCAACGATATGCAAAATATAATATGACAGACTAACGGTACAAAAATATATGAAAAAAGCAGTAAGACATTTAATGCAAGGTAGATGCTATGCAAATGCGATGCAAGACCCAAATTATGTTGTACATATGTGCTAACTGATGTCTTTTCTCAGTAGTCATGACCTGCAGGGGACCCATAGTGTCCATGTACCACTCGTTTCGGATACTCATCAGACACGAGCCATAAATCCTCCGCTACGAAAAGAACCTCGGATGCGGATCCACATCATGTACTCATACTCACTGTTAACTTACTGCCAATTATTATCTGACAATTAATGTTTCATATTCAACCCAACACGATCATAGGACCGAATAACACAACTGACACGTATTCAGACTTCCTGCTCCCTGTATTACCTCATGACCACATGCCATGTATGCAATAATGCCAATTAATGAAAACAATGTCATGAATCATGCCCTCAGTGGGTGTAGTACTACTATACCTTTCTTCAATCCTCTGGAGTAACACAAACATCAAATCACATGAACATTACAATAAACTTAGAAATACATACGGGATTCACATCTACCTAGGTATACGTATTCTGAAAATCCCAATGCCCCCTTTTTAATCGTAATGATGAATCACTTTCTAACTTTTCAACACATAAAACTCACGATACAAACACTCACTATACAATTAAAATACTCATTGTTATCCTAGCTACCAACTACATAAAATTTTGTTAAGTTGCGAAGGTTTCCATCTAAAACTCCATGTTCGAAGACCAAATCATGCAGTCTCCATTTAACTCTAAATGTATATGCAAGTTACTAATCAAATTCTAACTCAAGTAAACCATAAACTACCTCGATGACGAATAGCTACATTAAATTTCCATGAATTGCTCGCCTTCCTAGCCCCTATCCGAAACCAGAAGAGATGTTAGTCGCGGGAAAAGATGTGGAGAAGGTAGGGTAAAACCTCTTCTCTTGATGTCAAGGGTTTTCTCCTTATGCAAAACCTAATAGCAGCCTTGGGAGGTCTTTTGTTAAAAGGGAGGGTGAAATATAACCCAAGGGACCTAAACGCGGCTATTGCCTCGCCAGCGGTCGAGGTTCCGCTATAGCGAGACCGCTATTACACCCTGTACTTTGGGTACGTTAAGATTCACTAGGTGGTAGTTGTACTATTGCAGGCGTGGGGTTATATTTGAGGATATACGAGGCTATATATATATGTTCATTTTATGATTACAGGGTTAAGTGTATATAATAGGTCATGCAAGGGTTGGAGGATAAGGAAATCGGGGAGATTAAGTTTCCAGAACCCTGGAGGAATGTTAGATGAGACTCGGTACGGTAACTTTAGTTTGACTGGGAGAAAGGATATATTTCAGTATATTATGAGTTTTGAAGTGAAACAAAAAGCATATGTGAAGTTCGGGAAGTCTAGTTTCCAACACAACAAACCGTGCACCAATCGAACATCGGAATCAAACATTATGCGCATTTTAAGACAGGCTGACAGGGCAGGGAAATAACCCTGCACAAACGTGCCAGGAGATGGTGCGAACACACAGGGCAAGACCCTGCAACTCAGCATGAATGTGCCACGTGGCTGTGCAATCGCGCTGAGCAAATTTTAAGTCCGTCCAGGCTGAACCTAGACCGTTATATAAAGGGGTTACCCCCTTATTTCTTCCGCCCAAACACCCCAAACTCTCTCTAACATTCTGGAAATTTCCCCCAAATTCCTAACACCAAATTTTAAGCCTAAACCAGATATAATTCCTAAATTCCGATCCAGATAGAGTATAGTTGTGATAATAAAATCGTATAGCGGCGCGTTTCGGCTTAAGTTCAAGGTGGAGGATTGAAGATATAGCAATGTTATCCAGAGAAAGGTATGAACCTCTTATTATTAATGCTAATCTTGGTTTATTTACGGTAATAGGACTGTTAAATAGTTATAAAATGATTATTGGTGGTGCAAATATAGGATAAACACTATATGGAATGTTTGTGGAGTATTTTGATATTGAGAATATTATGGGTGATGTTGGTATTGTTGTTGTAGCTGTTGGTTGTTCAATTGAGGTTTCGGGCTAGGCATATAAACCGGGGAGATGTTGCCCGATTTTCGGCAGGATATAGAATAGTTTAATTTGAAGGCTTAGCTCCAAATATGCGACAATGGGTCTATCGATAGTTGAATCCCCTTAAATGTAGATTTACGAGCTCGAATGGATAAGCGTAGGTAGTTGGAAGCTGAACAGGTATGTTAAGGCTCGCCCCTTTCTTCCAAAGGCATGATTCCTTTCTTGTGAACCCATATATGTTTCCTAAAATATCCTTATTCTTAAAAGCTTGAGATTCATGATTCTTATAGTTCTTATGATGCTAAAGATAAGTATGTTATATGATGACGATGATCCTATTTCTAGAAACTCCTATGTTATAAATCCCTACACAGTTTTCATAATCTCCTTACTTTCAAAAGTTAGAGGTTCATGATTCAAAAGCATAACTCCTTTCCTGATAATCCATAAATGTTTTCCAAAATGTCCGTATTTTCCAAATCAGATACTTCTGATTTTGTAAGCTCTTATGACAACAACGGTGGACTTGTTTTTACAATGATAACGATTATGTTAAAGATGAGAACGTTTCTATGATGATCATGATGACGATGATGGTTTCAATGTGAATATGAGATTCCAAGCTTATGGTTTCAATGTGAATATGAGAATGTTGAGCTATTTCTTGATTTCTCAATTTTATTCGTGGATGATGACTCTATTTCTAAAGATTCCAAAGTATATGAACTGACGCTTTATGAGATTTATGATCTCATTCTATGTTTTCCCTTGATATTATTCTTAATTGATAGTCTCATCTCATAATGCTAGTTCTTTCAAGGTGAGACATGACGATCATGATTATTCCATAATATAATCAGAGGTTACCGACCTTACGTGCTCCGATAGAGTCATAGCTTTTGATTGAGCTCTTATGCATGCTTATGTGATGAACATTACACCGCACCTATACGGCCGTGCAGCACCACTACGGTGGGCGTAGTGGGCGGCTTATGGATAATAATAATAACACTATGTCTATATGGCACGGGCAGCACCACTAGTGGGCGGCGTGAGATGATTACCCCGGACGCGAGCTAATGATGTTATTTGATTCAGACAATTTATGTATGTATGTATAATATGCTTATAGGTAAAGGTGAGAATGCATGATTCCGCATTAAGAGGCAAGCAGTTACAGTTATGCCTTCTTCTGATGTCTTATATATTTTCTTATTATGTTATTGTTCATTTTCTGTACTTATTATCATGTTACCATTCATGCCTTACATACTCAGTACATTATAAATGCGCGTCCTTTTCTTTTTGGATGTTGCGTTCATGCCCGTAGAATCGAGTACCAGTGAGTGAGCCGGACAAAAGATGGGATCTCTCTTCCGTCTCGGTCCAGGGGACTCCATTTGGACCGGAGCTACCGCCTTTTTGGTATGCTCTTTTTTTATATACGGGTATGACAGGGCCTTGTCCTATCTTTTCTACAGTCTATAGAGGTCTGTAGACAGTTGTATATCGTTGGATGTCATACGGCCTTGGCTGTCCTTCTTTTGCGTACAGTGTACATTTTGACTAAGCCAGTTTGCGTCTCCATTTTGTTCATATGCTTATATATATATATATATATATATATATATATATATATATCCTCATGTATGATCTATAGGGTCCCGTACGGCTTTGTTGTGTAACGGTAATAGTAAGCAATAGCAATCGAATGTCAGATATGTATATCCTCTCCTTCTGCCCTTACACACTGATCCTCGCGATTCAAGCTATGGCAGTTCTGAATCTGGTGCCACTGTGTCCCACACCAAAAATGACCCCTGTCACGCATACGACAAGGCCCGGCATGTGCCTGCCACACAGACTACAATGTGGTCTCACTCAACCTGCATCACCCTAGTCCTGGTATCCTGATGTGCATGGATCTTGCCGTGACCCTACTTGAGAGCCCTGATCTGATATAAGCTGGGGAACTGGTCTAGTCTGTTTCCTTCCCATTCGCGGCCTAATACCACCCAAAAATCCTATATAAGTACCCATTACTCTAGGCCCACTACGTTGGCTAGCATTCTAGTCCAAATCATTTCCTGTAAGCATGGGCGAGTCCCGATTTGACAAGCCCAAGATCGGCGGGCTATTAATCCTCAGAGAACCCCATATTCTCCAAGTCTCGTCCTAAGCACGGAGTTTGAATATCAACTAACAATGTCAGAATATGCACCGCTCTCCTTACCTCCTGCTCAACTGCGGCTACCTGAGGAGGTAGTGATACTGAAGCGCTCTCTTGCTGTTTTAACATTGCCGGGGTCAAAACCACCCCAAATGATGGCCCATCCTTGATCTCAGATGGATCGGTCTCGATAGTAGGCATAGTCTCAAATGTGTCCTCCTTTACGGAGTAACTCACTCCCACTCCCAACCTTACCTGAGCCCTCGGATAGTCTGTAGTCCTTCCCATAGAAGTGATCTTCTAACCATAAAACAAACGAAGGTCAAGTCATATCCTACGACTCGGCTCTATAGTATAATCTAGGAAAAGAAAGAAAGATGACTGTTATATCCCGTATTTTGTGCATTGGGATATTCCGAGCTAATTGCGAAAAGTTAAGGACAAGACTATTTTCCGACCTTGTTTTAAGACACGAGTTGCTTATAATTTTATTGGATGGAAATATTGAGGAAAACTAGGGGCGAAAAGTTGGAGGAAATATTTCATGAAATGGCCATAAGTGGCCGTGTGGTGTGGGTCCCACCCATGGTTGGCCAATTGCTTCAAGCCATGGAATGGTACGTGTGTTCACCTTATATTTGTAGGGGACATATATATATATATATATATATATATATATATATATATATATATATATACACATATATATATATATATATATATATATGGACAAGAGATGACTAAGTAAGACCAAAACTCATCTTTCAACCTTAGAAAATTCGAGAAGCTTGGAGAAAAAAAAATGGAGAGAGACATTCGGCCAAAAGTGGGGCTGGCCGAATATGGTCCCTAAACATTGAGCAAGAAAAATAATTTTCTTCTAGCTTTTCTACCGATTGGAAGGTCCTCTACAACGTGGAGTGGTTATTGGAACAAGCAATCCATTCATCTTTACAATTCACCAACTCTAGCCGAGGGAGAAGTTAAGTGGAAAAGGTAAGATTCAATTCTCCTTACATGTGTTATGGATGGTTTGTGCATGTTGTAGTATGTGGAAATGAATGAAACTCATGAAATTATGGTGTTGATGTTGTAGCCGTGAGTGGATTGTTTTGGTGTAGAAGGAATGAACTAATTTTATTTAGTATTTTTGGTTGTTGTTGTTGTGGATTCTATGATGATAATGAAAGTTTAATGATTCAAGTTGAAGTTGTAATTGTTGTGGGCTGTTTTAGAAGCCAACGTGAATTGTATGTAGTTTCTTGTATTTATGAGAATAATGTTGTTAAAGTGTCTATTGAGCCGAGGGTCTTTCGGAAACAGCCGTCCTACCTTGGTAGGAGTGTGTCTGCGTACTCCTCTGCCTCCCGCACCTCACGTTGTGGGATTTCACTGGGTTTTTGTTGTTGTTGTTGTTGTTGTAATGTTGTTAAAGTGTGGATTGTTGGTGTGGTTCATGAATTTGGAAGAAAGAAATGTGTTGTTGTTGTTGTTCTCAGGTTTGGGGAGATTTTGGGTGGCATTGTATATTGGTTGGGTCATTTTGAATATTGTGCGGGTTGTTTGAAGCGTTCTTGAATCTTGTTTGAATGGTTTCGGATGAGTACTTGAACATGTGAGCGTTGATGTTCGCTTGAACGTATGTAGTTGAATTGAATATAAATGGAATGTTGTCGAAGTATGTAGAAAAGAGTACTAACGTTGGAATGCGTTTTGAATTGATTGTTGATGTTGCTAATATGATTGTTGGTATTGTTGTTGATGATTTGGCCGAGCTGAATTCTCGGGGATGTTGAATTTATAAGGGAAATGCTGCCCGAATTTTCGTAGATAAAGTGATAGCTTGGGATTGAATTCCTAAGTATCTATAGCTAATGTTTGGTATTTAATGACGTTATTGTAGATCTTGAGAAACCGAGACTTAAGTTCGGATTAGCGTAGGAAGCGGACGAGGTATGTAAAGCTTACTCTTCTTTCTTTTGGCATGTCTTAGACGTAAGTAAGATATGACATGATATAAGCCTTGGGGTAACTCTATGTTATATCCCGTATTTCGCACGTTGGGACATTCCGAGCTAGTCGTGAAAAGTTGAGGGCAAGACAATTTCGGGATACGAGGTCGAGATTTGTAACCTCCGATTTGGTTTTAATGTACAAGTTGCATATAAATGTTATTGGCATGGAATATTAAGGGCAAACTTGAAATTTGGGAATTTTAGTTCATGACATGTTGGAGTAGGTCTCACCCATGGTTGGCCAATTGCCTTGAGCCAAGAAATGGCATACGTGCTCATTTCATACTTCGTGGAAGTTATATATATATATATATATATATATATATATATATATATATATATATATATATATATATATATGCATGGATGACAAGGCAAGATCACAAGTTCCTCTTTTGTGACTTAAGAAATTTCTAGAAAATTGGAGAAAAAGAAAACAAAAAAAAAAAGAGAAAAAAAAGAGGGGGCATGACCGGCCATGTGCCCACTTATATATATATAAGTGATGCCAACATAAGGCACAATTCATCATGTGCAAACTCTAGAAACTTGAGAGAAAAAGGAAAGAAAAGAGAGAGAGGAGCATTCGGCCAAGGGGCTGGCCGAATGGGTCTCCAAGGTTTTCATGAAGAAAAATTATTTTTTCCTTGTCTCTCTACTAATTGAAAGGTCCTCGTCAACGTGGAGTAGTCGTTGGAGCAATTAAATTGTTCGTTGTGGCCATGAACACTCCTAGCCGAGTGAAGAAACCAAGTGGAGAAAGGTAATATTCAATCTCTTCTTTCATATGTTATGCATGGTTTGTATGTTATGGAGTGTGGAAATGAATGGAATTCATGAGATTATGGTGTGTTGTGTTGTGGCCGTGTATATGTAGTGTGGTGTAAAAGTATAGAACTAATTTTATGTAGTATTTTGGTTGTTGTTTGTTGTGGATTAGGTAATGAGAGTGAAGGTTTGGTGACTCAAATGGAAGTCGTAATTGTTGTGGGCTTATTTAGAACATAATGTGATTTTAATATAGTTGCTTGAATTGATGAAAATGATGTTGCTAACGTATGGAATTGTTGATATAGTTTATGAACACGGAAGAAGGAAACGTGTTGTCGTTGTTCTTATGGAATTTAGGAAGCTTCGTGTCACACCCTAATTTCCGATAGGGCATGATGGGCACCCGACCCTTACTTAGGGCCGAGCGAACCCGCTGACTCTCGTCATATTCATAACCATACTGGGCCCGCAAACATGACACAAGTACATAATGAAAATTTTTTGTTATAGCCCGCACTTTGTGCGTTCGGAGATTTCGATATAGCTGTTGAATGTCAAAGGCAAAGTCATTTTCCAAATTATTTTAAGGAACAAGTGGGTTATGAATATTGTTTACGAATATTGTTAGTAAGGAAATGTTGAGATAGGTCAAGGGCGGAAAAGGAAAATTTGCAAAATAGTTTATGGAAATATTGAAAAAGGCTAGGGGCAAAATGGTCATTTCACGATTATTCAAGAAATGTCTTGAAAAAGGCCATGTGGCCGAAAAAAAAAGAAGAAGAGAAAAAAAAAAAGTCATCTTTTAGGAAAAGTTCAAGGAAAAAGAAAAGAAATCTCTAGAAATTAAAGGAAAAGAAAAGAGAAATCTAGAGAGGAGGGGGACATGTGCCCCTCACATGCATTTAATGTGTATATATATATAAGAATGGTCATCTTTTAAGTTAAGAGAGTGGAAGACAAAGAGAGAGCAAAGAAAAAGAAAAAAAAAAAAAAGATGAAGAGAGGAGGAGGTCACGGCCAACCATGGCCAAGATAAGGTGAAGGAGAAAAATATTTTTCTTCAAGTTTTCCAAGCAATTGGGAGGACCTCTACAACATGGGAGAGTTGTTGAAACAAGCAAAGCCTTGGTTGAGCAAGTTTGGAGCCTAGCCAAGTGAGGGGAAGTTAAGCAAAAAAGGTAAGAAATAACCTTTCCTTATGTTTTGTGAATGCTTGGTATATGTTGTTGATAGAGAAACTAACAGAAAAGCATGAAATATGGGAGCTATGGATGTGGCCGTGTATGTTGCATGCTAGCCGTGTGTGGGTGTGTGAATGATGAATCAATGTTGATATGGAATGTTAGTTGTTGTTGGCATGTATTTTATGATGGAAATGAATGGAAGTTATGAAAACGTAAGTACTATGGCATAGCCGTGCATGATATGGGTTGTGTTGGCCGTGTGTGTAAGTTGTATTGTATGGAAAAGAATGAATAAATTTTATATAGCATGGTGTTGATGTTGAACCCGTGACTGGGCTGTTTTGGAAACAAGGAACGAATGAAATTTTATTTAGTATTTTGGTTGTTGTTTGTTGTGAATTGTGTGATGAAAATGAAGGTTTGATGCTCAAATGGAAGTCGTAATTATGTGGGCTGATTTAAGAGTTAATGAGATCTTAATGCCAGCTTTCTTGAATTCATATGGAAATAGTGTTGTAAATGTATGGAATTGTTGATATAGTTTATGAGTTTTGAAAGAAATAAATGTATTGTTGAAGTTCTTGTGGTAATTGGAAGATTTGGGGGTTGGAATGTATTGGACATGTTGTGAATTGAGCATTGATAATGTTGTGATGATTGTTGGTTTGGCCGGGTTGAATTCCGGATTGTTTGATTGAAATCTCAAGTTAAACTTGGTGGCATGGTATATTTAATGGGAAATGCTGCGAAATTTCGGTAGCCAAGTGTTATTTTGAAGAAACCAATTCAAAAGGGCACTAATCAAAGTTTGCAACGTGACCAAAATGTAAATTCTGGTAACTCGAACTTGAAGTTGAGTGGCGGGTGAGGAGCGGAAAGAGGTATGTAAGACTTCACCCTTCTTTCTATGGCATGTCTTAGACGTACTAAGTCGGACACGAGCCTCGGGGACAACCCTATCCTCCGAATCCGCACCTAATGTTTCCCCTTTTCATTAAAGGAATTCAACTAGAATATGCGCGAAATGTTGAAAAACCTTCCCAAGCCTCTAACTTGCATAAAAGGACCCGAATACTTTAAGATCCTCATAAGTAACGTCATGACACGTAACATCCGTAAATTAGGTACGCTACTTCATTCGGCCCGAGGTGGGCCAGTGTTCATTTTCCTATCGCTTCGTTTGACTTATTTTGGAGTAGAATCCTAAGGAAACTTTTGATCCTCATCCCGATTATTAAACGATAGGTATAAAGACCGTCCTAATGTAACAATGTCTATGATGACCGTGATAGCGATAATCTTAAGAAAGAACATACGTCCACGATAAGTACGACAAAGATGATTCTGACTAAGGTGAAGAATATGATCTTATAATGATAATGATGGAGTCGAAAATGAGAAAAATGCCTACGATAGATATGTGATTATATTCTCGCTATAAAAATGAAAATATGGAAATGTTAAACGATTTCTTGATATCTCAACTCTATTATAGGGAATGACTGCCATAAAGGTTCTAAGCAGATGAAACTATACCTTATGACCTTATTTGATGTTTTTCTCATAATGACACTTTTCATTGGTAACCTCGCCTTATGATACACGTATACGTGCACGGAAATGTATATATATATATATATGTATGTATATGTGAATGTATATGTATATGGGGAATGGGGAAGGGCAACTGTGTCCACCTGATTCAGCTGGCTTATCATCCCGGACGCGGGATATGGGAGAGCCGGATACGGCGTCTGTATATGTGATATGTATACTATGTTGGGACCTTGTTGGGGGAAGGGGGCGGCGATGTATTCGAGTTCGTGCGTCAGAACGTAAGTAAAGAACACCGTTTTCGGAATGTTCCGTTTGCAGGGAGCATGTGGTATGTATAATATGTTGGGACACCGTCGGGGAAGGGGGTGGGAGAGTCGATGTATTCGGGCGTCCAGAACGTAAGTAAAGGACACCGTTTTCCGAAATGTTCGTTTTCTCCGTACATGTAAATAAATGCTATAGCACCGTTCGGAAAGAAACTAAGCATACAAGGCATCCGCCTGAAAGGCACTCACATGTACAGGTTATATCTAACCCAGATAAGCTCTATATGTTTGCACCGTTATTATTCATACTGCATATGCCTTTACCATGTTACTATTCATGTCTTACATATCGCACAATGCTCGCATCGACCCCCTTCTTCTTCGGGGGGTCGCGTCCATGCCGCGCAGGTACACCTGCACGAATCGAAGTAGGGTATACAAGACGTTCCAAGGGTTGGTAGGCTCCACTTGTTTTGGAGTCTTCAGCCGAGTCGCAGCATATGAGCTATGATGCTTTGTTCGGTGTTAGAGACTTGCATGCAGCCTCGGCATAGAGTGACGGCTTTGTAGACGGTCTCGCCGGTTAATATGTTATTATGTTTCGTGCCACGGTCCCATACGATGATAGACTTTACTTATAGAAAAAATTTTGAGTTCACTATGTATCCTATTTTCAATTGATACAGGAATTCATCTATGTAATAAGAGTCAGAGGGTTCGCTCGGCTCCAGATGTGGGGTCGGGTGCCCATCACACCCTGATCAAGATCGGGGTGTGACATTTTTTCAGAAAACAAACATGCCTTTCATCTTTGTCAAACCAAATAAACTAGCATCGTATGAAATCTGTAAACATATGAAGTTCGTAACATAATGTATAATCATACATCGTCTTACATAGCCGCTTAAAACCGACATATCACACGCGCGACACCGTTCGCAAAGTCTCTAACATAACTTCGGATACCATACAAAAGCACTCGACTCGCAAACATCCGGAGGAAATGGAGCTCGCCAATCCACTTGGAACATCTTCGCTAACATCACCTATTCATCCGTATATACGCGCGGCATGAAACGACCCCCGAAGAAAATTGAGCACGGAATATGTACTTGAGTATGCAGTGAGGTAAGCGTAAAACAAGTCATAACCGAAGTACGAAGTACGTAAAGTGAGCATAACAACTCGGAAAACCAAAGTGCTTGCATCCGAAGTACAAATCATACATAAGTTTATTTAAGACAAATATAACCATCGAATGCCAAAATACTTACTTAACTTTCTTTCGAAAAACATTCTGCCTCACATATACGGAAAAATAGAACATATCATAATAGCCGACATCAACCGACCGATCCTATTCCGTAATATCATATATCATACTACATCGTACTTCGTGTTCCAAAGCGAGAAGATACGGTAAAACAAATCCGAGTCATAATCGAAACAAATAAATACGTAAAGTAAGTGCAATCCAAAGTACCAAAGTGTTTATTTTCAAAATACAAATCGTGCATAGGGCTCTTAGAATATGATCGCCCACCCGTCGATGGCGCCATAACCCATCAGACTTTAGAAGATTTCATATCTCTACGAACCCGACATACCGCGGTCAGATACCCAGCGGTCAATATCACTCGACATACCGCGGACAAATACCCGGCGGTCAATATCATTCAACATACATACCGGACAAATACCCGGCGGTCAATATCATCAATATACCGCGGATAAATACCGTCGGTCAATATCACTCAACACATACCGCGGCCAAAATATCCGGCGGCAATATCACACGTACCGTGGTCAAAATATCCAAAGGCAATATCACACATACCGCGGTCAAAAATATCCAGCGGCAATATCACACATACCGCGGTCAAAATATCCAGCGGCAATATCACACATACCGCGGTCAAAATATCCAGCGGCAGCATCACATAGTGCGCACGATCACACAACCGGCCCGGGACTCGGCGAAAGAGGTAATAGCAGAATGCACGAGCAGAATCGTGGGAAATCATATGCAATGCAAAACACTTACACAGAGACCCAGTAGGGTAATCAAAACAACCGTTAGTTCAAACCAAAACATTAGTCAAATCAGGTTTTCTTCCGAATATCACTCGGGAAAATATCAAACCGGACTTCAGAAACCATATTTACGTATCGGAATCATAAGTATACGAATCATTATTTCAGACTCAACAGACCAATATACAATCATACTCGGGGGTCGGAAAGGTAGTCATATTGAATTCTTTCAAAAGCCATCAGAATTGCACAGAAGAAGATCACGGGACCCACGGACGAGCGTCAACCCAATCCGGGTCCGCCTACGAAAATCATAGTCATTATACATTGTAGAATCATTTACGAGCATACCAAGGCCATCCGGTTCTGTTTGTGAAAGTTACGGACGTTCGTAGTTTTCGGAATCGTTTAGGAACAAAACTCTTTTAAAAACTAAACTTTTATGCAACTTTTGAAACTTAGTCATACAAAAGACATAAGGGCCAATATTTAATCATATCAAGCATACGAAGACCAAGAAACAAATAAGAATCACAGACATGCTCGGATCGCGAGAGTAGAATTTCCTCGAGGCTCGTGTCATAGCCTATTTACAACTAAGGCATGCCAAAAGAAGGAAGGGCCAAGCTTTACATACCTCGATTGCTCTCAAAGCTAATCCAAATCAAACTTATGTCTCGAACTCCCCAAGATCTACAATAAGGTCATTAAGTACCAAACATTAGCCATAAGCACTTAAGAATCCAATCACAAGCTATAACTTTATTTACAGAAATTTGGGCAGCATTTCCCCTATAAGTTCAACAACCTCGAGAATTCAACTCGGCCAATATTATCAACAACAATACCAACAACCATATAAGCAACATCAATAATCGATTCAAAACGCATTCTAACATTAATAAACCTTTCGACACAATTCAACAACATTCCACCCATTACATAATGAAACCCGAAACCTCCAAGTTCAAGGAAACAACACAACACATTTTCTTCCTTCCGAATTCATGAACTACATTAATAATCCATTACTTCCATAAATTCAATAAACTATATAAAATTCCATAACAAGCCGCAAACAACTATAACTTCACTTTGAACCATTAAACTTTCATTAGCACCATAGAATCCACAACACAACAATTCAAACATACTAAATAAATTTAGTTCATTCCTTGTCACAAAACAGCCCAACTCACGGCTCAACATCAACATACAAAATTTCATGAATTTCATCCATTTCTACACACTATCCCCTCCGTTTTAATCCGTTAAAATTCTAAATACACTCCTTAACAATGAAAAGGAAGCGGTTTCATACCTTAAGCATGCAGCCCCCACGTTATCACTCTTCTCCTTGGTTGATTTTTAGCTCAAATTGAAGACAACGCGGCGTACAACACTTTTCTCTTCATGCTGCTGGAATTCGGCTCGATTTTGGTCAAAATTGATTTTTCTTCTCTCAAGGTTCTTCTCTCTCTCTTTCCAGAATTTTCTGGGTATTCTTGGTCTGAAAAATGAGAGGAAAGGGCTGAAATTAGACTTAAATAGGCATGGTCATGGGCCTAACCCGATTGGGCCCGGTTTGGGCCTAGCCCACTGACCTTTCCGCCTTAAAACGTCCATATCTCCTTCTCCCGATGTCACCTGTGGGCCCATAACCTATGGTTGGAAAGATAATTTAATTATCTACAACTTATATCTTTGGTATTTTTCCAAATTCCAAACTTAAAATACCGTTTCTGCCCCTCGAAGTCAGATCACCCGAAAACATTACTTAAAAATATTTGTTTGGAGGACTTCCACTTTGATTTGGCTCAAGGGTCCTTCTTGAGTTATGTTTAACTTCACATATGTGATTCATATAAATTGTCGTATGTCCCAAAAAAATCTCGGTGTGTGGACCCCACCTCAGCTTGCGAATAATCGACGTACAAAAATACGAAATATAATCTTGTCAATGTGAGTTTAAATTATGAAGCAATAACATGATTGTCAATTTTTGGACTCCAATTTTTTTCTTAGTCATGGCCGAATGGCCTCTTGTTCTTTCTCCATGCTTCTTGAATTTTCTAGGGTGCTAAATGATGAAGATGACTTAATTAGTCATCTTTTGCCACTTATATAATTAACACATGTGGGCTATGGCCCACACCACACACATGGCCACATATGGCCATTTTCATGAAATATTTAGTTTCCAAAATTTCACTTCTAGCCCTTAATTTCCATGAAATGCTTAACTGTCCATGATTCACTTTTAACCCCAAATTTTTCTTATTCCAAATTTACCCTTAACACTCCATACCAATGAAAAGATGAATCTGCAACTTGTGCATTAAACAAAAATCAACAAAATCAAAAATTAAAAGCCTTGTCCATAACTTGTCGCAACCAACTTAGAATATTCCAACGTACAAAGTACGGGGTATAACACTTCGGGTGGTATAGCATGTTGGCCGGGCTATTTGAATATTGTATGGATTGCTTGGAATGTTCTTAAATCATGTGTGAATGGTTGCGTATTAGTAATCGAATATGCGAGCATTGGTATTGAATTGTTCGTATGTAGTTTATGTGAATATAATTGAAATGTTGTCGAATTGTGTAGAAAGGAATTATTAACGTTAGAATGAGTTTTGAATCACTTATGGATGTTGTTAGTATGGTTGTTGGTATGGTTCTTGTTGATTTGGCCGAGTTGAATTCTCGGGGTTGTTGAATTTATAGGGGAGATGCTGCCCAAATTTCTGTAAATCAGTGACGGCTTGGAATCGGATTCTTAAGTGTGTATGACTAATGGTTGACGCCTAATGACGTTGTTGTAGATTGTTGGAAGCCCGAGATTTAAGTCTGACTAGCATAGGAAGCAAACGAGGTATGTAAAGCTCAACCTTTCTTTCTTTGGCATGTCTTAGTTAAAAGTAAGTTATGACACGAACCTCGAGGTAACTCTATTCTTGCGATCCGAGCATGTCTATGATTCTTATTTGTTTCTTGATATTCGTATTCCTAATGTAGTCGAATTATGGTTCTTATGTTTTTGAATGACTAAGTTTCAAAAGTTGCATAAAAGTTTTGTTTTCAAAAAAAATTTTGTTTTTAAATGATCCTGTAACTACGAAGGATCGTAACTTTCACCGAAGGGCTCGGATTGCTTCGATATGTCCGTAGAAAGTCCTAAAGTGAATAAGGTCCGAACTTTCCGAGGCGGACTCGGATTGGTTTGACGTATGACTATGATCCCTATGGTTCTTCTATATGTTTATGATGCTTGATATGTTTCCGAGTAACGTCCGAAAGATATTCGATATATAATTGTCCCGATTTTCAAATGACGACTCGCTTTGATTACTTCATTGAGTCTTTGATAATGTTTTATGTGCATATGGTTTCTCACTACTCTGCTCGTGCCAGCCTCAATATGTCTTTCACTGCGTCCCGGGCCAGGGCATGTATTCGTCCAATTCCATTGCATTATTCACCGTGTCCCTCACTAGAGGGCCGGGGCATGTTATATTTAGCGCGTCCCTCATTAGAGGGCCGGGGCACGTTATATGATATGATGATATGGGGGAGGTGGCCAGGATGGCATATGATGATTCCTTTTACCGCGTCCCTCTCTAGAGGGCCGGGGCACGTTACATGTTCATGCATATGATGATTTTATTACATGTTACGCTATATGTTTATACGATGATTATAAGACTTTGACATGCATGATATATGTTTTCAAAGGCAAGTCTTATGATTTTCTATACTCTCTATTTCAGTATGATCCTGCTTACTGTATTTTATGCTTTACATACTCAGTACATATTCCGTACTGACCCCCTTTCTCCGGGGGCTGCGTTTCATGCCGCGCAGGTACACCCAGATGAGTTGAAGATATTAGTAGAAGATGTTCCAGTGGGATTGGCGAGCTCCATCGTCTCTGGAGTGCTGCCGAGTCAGCCTATTATGTTGTGGCATCATGTCCCATGTTAGAGACTTTGCAGACAGAGTCATGTGTATAGTATGTCAGTTTGTAAGCGGCTCCATAAGCCGATTTATTGTTACGCATTATTTTACAGATTTTTTACGATTATAGACTTCGTTTGATTTGAAAAAGTATGAAAAGCATATTTGATTTCCGAAAGACTTTCATTATGTATTTATGTTATGATTTAAGGGCCCAGTATGATTATGGGTGTTACGAGAGTCAGCGGGTTCGCTCGGCCCTACGTAAGGGTCGGGTGCCCATCACACCCTATCGGATTAAGGGTGTGACAAATTGGTATCAGAGCGGTTCGTCCTAGGGGTTGTCTACAAAGTCGTGTCCAGTAGAGTCCTGTTTATGGTGTGAAGCCGGCCACATTTATAAACAGGAGGCTACAAGGCATTTAGGATGGTTACTCTTCTTTCACTTCTTAGATCGTGCCATAGATCCAAGTCATAGGAAATGAGATATCTTATGCTAACCTTTGGCTTCAGCAGAAGAATGGTGTCGACGGGAGAAAGTGATTAGCGGTAGTGGAAGCTATAAGGCACGCAGGTAAGCAAAGGCATGAAAAATATATGTTGGGTAAGATATTGAAGTACGGTTGAAGCACAAGTGGAAGATTAAAAAGGAAAAGTAAACAAGAAAGTGTAATAGGTGCAGTTTGAGTTGGGCATACGAGGTATGTTCATTATTTTTGCACTGTTGTTGATATTGGGAGCCCTATGCGGCTGTGATATGATACGATGTGATATGATGTATATATATGATGATGGCCCTGTGAGGCACTGTTGGTATTTCCTGCGTGCCGGTTTTGGGATAGTAAGGAATACAGAGGAAACTCTACCAAAATTTTTCTAGAAATAATATGAGAATGGGATGTAAGTTGGGAATATGTTTTGAAAAGGGCGTGTCAGTAGTAACAATAGGATTTGATTGGGCGGTGAGTATGGCTGCCCTGGAGGAATAAGTTAACTGTGGAATGAGTGGCGGTAGTAAATAGGAGGCCGATGGGGATGTGGTAATCATTAGTTCGAAAGGGACTTGTGCTATTAAGAGATGATTTAAGAAAGGACTGGTAGGTTTGGATAAAGTGATATATTAAGGCATCGATTGAATTGATAAGTAGGAGGAAAATATGATGGGGATTATGGCCAAAGGGAGCAGTGATACGGTTAAGACAAGAGTGTGGAGGAAAAAGAATGGTGACGAATAGGAATGCATTAATAACACAGCGGATAAAATGTGTTGTGAGGGCGTTTTGGAATATGTTAAGATCTCAATTTACCCTAGATTAGGTGATGAAGGTCATGCGATGAGGTGGACACGATCATACGAGAGTTAGAGCGTCATGTTTCATCAGAGTTCCAAAGTTAAGCGTGCTGGAGTGAGAGAAATTTTAGGATGGGTGACCCCCTGGGAAGTTTTTTGAGAAATTTTACAAATTCAGACGTAAGAGGCAAATGAGAAGCTAAATTAACCTAAGGAAGATTAGAGTCTGCGGAGTGGGCAGAAACCTTAAGGGATTGCGTAGGACGGGGCGGACCAGGTCGGTGAAAAGAAGGAATTAACGGAAAGAAGGAAGTAAGACAACAGCGTAGTAATAGGTTCTGACGCGTATGACGGAGGATACGAGTGCCATAAGTGACGGAACTGTGGAAGGTCAATTATAGGAAGATGTGAAACGAGGTAGAGGGGATGTTAGAAAATGACTGGTATGCTACGGATAAACATAGACGAATAGAGTACGTTCTGAGAATGAAAGAAGGAGTAAGTGGGAGTAGAGTGTCCTGAATGACACAGAAGTAGCGTAGGATTCCTCGTGTGTAGAGTAAGAGATAGGCATAAACGGGAGGAATGATGAGAGGATACCAAAGGAAGCACCCGAGATAAGTTGGGATAAGGATAATATTCCAAGAGAACTTTGGATACTCGTCGTCGGAATGAAAGTACTGCCAAATTAAGATTGGAAATAAGGACATGGGGTAAAATATAAACGGATAATGGTATAAGCACACCCCTAAAGGGGGGAAGCGGGTGAGGGAAACGCTAGGACGAGATAGACACAATTGACACGATAAGGTATTGGATACGGATGCCTGAGCTACAAATGAGACCCCTTACTGAAATAAGCTAGTAAGATCGGAAGACCAGCAATAGGTGGATAAGAGTCAGGCTGGTATCTAAGGCAGTGTGAGAAGTTTCGTTGATGCCATCGTAACTTGTCAGTGATAAAGAAGAGGGAATAGAAGACCCTTATTAGTGGGAAGGGAGGAAGTCGAGAGCGATTGAAGGAAGGGAAAGAAATATGACAAAAGACGAGCGGGTTTTGGTATGAATAAGATATGTAGAGCAGGACGAGCCAGAGGACGAAAGGACCATGTCTAAGATTGGACGTACTTTATATAAGCCGTACAAGGACAGTGATGCTACCTGTAAGTATTGGTATGCTAAGAATAAGACTAAGTAGGTATCTGATAAGAAGAGTAAAGGCTTAGCAAGGACAATGCGGTTGTGATACTTCGGGTACAATATGGAAAAAAAATGTAACGATGGTTTAAGCCAATTATCAAAATAGAATTAGCATTGAAGACAGATGAGATGCGCCTATGGTAGAACTAAGGATCTGTCGCGATACCGGTTGTAAGACAAGAGAAGAGAAGACAAGGTAGAGCATAAGTATTGGTGAAGCGACGCTGAGGTATTTCTTAGGCTAATTTGAACACCTTCGCATATTCTTGCAGAGATTGCAACATAAGGTGTGATAGGAGGGTAAAGAGCAAGAAGGATCTTCGAGCTAAAGGTACAAAAAGGGTGTCAGCAGAGATGATGAACCCAAGAGGACACTTGGAATGACAGTGAAGGTTGGAGTAAAAAGAACAGCGACTAGTAACTTGAAAATTTTTGGAGGAAGGATAAAAAGTCTGCATCGGAAAGCTAACAAGGAATAAGGGCTGACGAAAACATAGCCAAGACTACAATAATGGAGACGAAAATTTGGGTAAGAGTGAGATACTAGTTAAATTCTGGTCAAATACACAAGAAGCAAAGAAGTGGAAGAAGTGGGTTGCAGGCAATAAAGGAGTTAAGTAAGAATGAGGAGAGACTAACATATGTCTTAAGGAAGGATTAAGCAACTGAAAGTCGAACCCTAAAAGGGAAATAACTGTTCCCAAGGAGAAAAGGGTATTACACCCTGAAATTCCTATACACTGGGATCTGTTGGAGATATTGTTAATGAGATGCAAAGTCATAGGTGCTTGTGTTACGATTATAAGGGTCTGAGTTCATGTGTCGGAACAATAATAGGGAGGAGATGACCTAGGAAGTTGAGGAAGAGATGAAGAATAAGTGATCTAAATTCCGAAGTTGGTTATGCGGATTGATGAATGAACGGTATGTGATGGCTATAAAAGGAACTCCCCCGAGATGCTTATGAGACCCCGCAGGACTAGTTGAACATTCGAGGATGAATGTTCTAAAGGGGGAAGGATGTTATATCCCGTATTTCGCACGTTGGGACATTCCGAGCTAGTCGTGAAAAGTTGAGGGCAAGACAATTTCGGGATACGAGGTCGAGATTTGTAACCTCTGATTTAGTTTTAATGTACAAGTTGCATATAAATGTTATTGGCATGGAATTGGTTCCCCAAAAAATTTAAAAGAAAAAAAAATTTTCTCCCCAGCTTTTTTAACCAATTGGAAGGGGCCTCTAAAAATGGAGTGGGGTTGGGCAACAAAGGGGTTCGTTCTTCAATTTTTGACCCAGCGGGGGGGAACAAGGGGGAAAGGTAAAGGGTTTAATCTTTTTTCATTTTATGGAGGTTTTGGTGTTGTTGTGGAAATGGAAAAGAAAATTTATGAAGTTAGGGTGAAGGGGGGTGGGGTAGGGGTTGGGGTAGGAAAGGAAAGAATTAAATTTCTTGTATTTGGTTGTTGTTGTTGGAAATTTGTGGGGAAAATGAAGGTTTAAAAGGTCAATTGGGAAATTTAATTGTTGTGGGCTGATTTGGGAAAGGTTTTTTTTGGGTAAATTTTAATGTGGGTTTACTTTGTTTAAAAAAAAAATTTTTTGTTGCTTAACGGGGTTTGGGAAATTTTTTGGGGGTTAATTTAAATTTTATGGAAATTCGGAAGAAAGGAAAAAGTTTGGGGTTGTTTCATTGAGTTGGAAGGTTTCGGGTAAGGGTTGAAAAGTTTGAAATTTTGGGAAAAAATTTAAATTTAATTTGAATGGGTTTTAAATTTTGGAATTTTTTGGGATTGGGTTTTTGTTTATTTTGGCCCAGTTGAATTCTCGGGGTTTTTTGAATTTGAGGAAAAACTTTAAAATTTGTAGAAAAGTGTTTTTTGGAATTTGGGTTCCCAAATCTTATGGCTAATGGTTTTATTCTAAGACTTATTGTAGATTGTTGGGCGAGACTTAAAAATTTGGATTAGCTTAGGAAGCGGACAAAGGGATGTAAAGCTCACCTTTCTTTCTTTTGGCATGTCCTAGTGTAAGTAAGCTATGACACGAGTCTCGAGGTAACTCTACTCTGATGATCCGAGCATGTCTACGATTCTTATTCGCTTTTTGATATTCGTATTCTTAATGTAGTCGAATTATGGTCCTTATGTCTTTGCATGAATGATTTCGTTGTTGCATAAAAAGTTTTTGTTCGAAAGATTTTGTAATTCACGGACGTCCGTAACTTTCACGTAAGGGCTCGGATCGCTTCGATATGTTCGTAGAAAGTCCTAAAGTGAATAATGTTTCAGCAACCTTCCGAGGCGACCTCGGGATTGGTTTGACGTACGACCACGATCCCTATGGTTCTTCGATATGTTTATGATGTTTCGATATGTTTCCGAGTGGCATCCGAAAGATATTTGATATAACTATTGTCCCGATTTACAAATGACGATTCTCCGTTGACCACTTCACTGAGTCTCTGAAAATGATTTACGTGCATATGGTTTCTCACTACCTCCCTCGTGCCAAGCTCAATATGCTTTTCATCGAGTCCCGGCCAGACACGTACTCATGCACATTTCACCGCATTGTTCACCGCATCCCTCACTGGAGTAGTCGGAGACGTTACTTTCTATGAGTCCCTCACTGTAGGGCTTTCCGGACACGCTATATGATATACGCATGGCGCCGGGACAGATCCCCTTATATATGTACATGACGGGGTCTTTTACCGAGTCCCTCATTAGCAGAGGTCGGGACACGCTATTCACCGAGTCCCTCACTAAAGCGGCCGGATACGTATATATATATATATATATATATATATATATATATATATACATGATGATGATATGATTTTACTTACCGAGTCCCTCATTCGAGGGGTCGGGACACGCTATATGTTTATACGTATTTATATATGACATCGACGTACGTATATATGTTTTCAAAGGCAAGTCTTATGATTTTCTATACGCTTTACTTTCGTATGATCCTGCGATCGTATCTCATGCTTTACATGCTCAAGACATATTCCGTACCGACCCCCTTTCTCTGGGTCGCGTTTCATGCCCGTGTACACCTGTGTGAGTAGAAGATGCGAGAAGTTAAGGTGTCCACTGATCGACGAGCTTCATTTCTCCTTCGAAGGCTACCGAGTCGAGTATACGTGTTATGTTATCTCGGATCATGTTAGAGACTTTGCGTACGCAGTCATGTATATAAAGACGTCAGCTTTGTAGTGGCGGCTCCATAAGTCGATGGATTGTTATGCATTATATTACGTATTTCATAATGACACAGATTTTATTTGATTTGAAAAAGGCGAAAACACGCTTGATTCCGAAAAACTTTCATTATGTATTTATGTTATGATTTAAGGCGGCCCGTATGACTATGAGTGTCACGAGAGTCATCGGGTTCGCTCGGCCCTAGGTAAGTGGTTTCGGTGCCCATCACACCCTATCGGACAGTGGTGTGACACCTTCGACATACTTCGCAAATACAACACGAAGCCGAACCCGAAGGTTGGTGCCTTCGAGCGATCGGTAAATTATTAGGTTTTATGGTTTCGGAAACCGAGGAATTGAAAACCAACCACAAAAATTAAGGCCATTGAAGACATCAAAGTGGTTAACAACGCGAAGGGCAAAGAAAGGTTAACTGTATGAGGACAGGCTCGAAGTCGCTCATTTCCCAAGGTCTTCGGATAAAAGTCACCGGTTCTTTTCGCTGCTAAGGAAGAAGAATGACTTCGTATGGACATCGGAATGTCAGAAAGCTTTAGAAGGGCTAAAGCGATACTTGTCGAGCCCGCCTTTGCTACACATACCGAAGGCAGATGAACAGCTGTTCTTATATCTTGCAGTGTCCAAAGTCGCGGTAAGCAGTGTTTTGGTTTGAGAAGAAGAAGGTATGTAATTCCCTATCTATTATGTGAGTAGAACATTAGGGGATGTAGAGACACATTATCCCCACCTCAAAAAATTGGCTTTACCATTAGTAAGTGCTTCTAGGAAACTGAAACCTTATTTTTAATGCCACCCCATATGTGTAGTGACCACTTACCCATTAAAAAATATCATATATAAACCGAGTTTCCTTAGGTTAACCAATGGGTTACAGAAATAAGCTGAAAGACATCAGCATAAACCTAGAAAGGCTATTAAATCCTAGATTTTGGCCGACTTCGTAGCAAACTTACACCCGCATGGTTCCTGGTGCAGAAAAAGAGCTGAGCTAACCCTGGGAAAAGCTTGGGATCTAGACCCTATATGTGGACTTGGAGCATCGAATCCCAGGGTTCGGATTGGGAATTGTTCTTAAGGCCCCAGCAGGCGATATTATTTGGTAATCGATCAGGACTTTAAAATTGACTAATAATGACGCCGAGTATGAGGCTATGGTTACAGGTTTAGAATTGGCTCGAAGTTTGGGGGCCGAAGTCATCGAAGCAAAGTGCGACTCTCTTCCGTGGTGAACCAAGTTAACGGTGTTTTCGAAGTGAAAGATGAACGAATGCAGAGATATCTGGAAAAAATTCAAGTAATTTTACATCGATTCAAAGAATGAACTATGGAACATGTACTGAAGGAGAAGAACAATGAAGCAGATGCATTATCTAACTTAGGTTCATCTCGCCGAGCGGAGAATTCAATTCGGAATGCGGTTCCGCCTTGATAACTTGCGTTGAAAACGGTCACGCTGAGATAAATATAATGATCTTGACATGGGACTGTCGCAATAAATACATAGACTATTTATGAGATGGAAAGCTCCCAGCGGACTCTAAGGAGTCGAGGTTCCTTCAGACCAAAGTTGCGAGATTCTTCGGTTGACGACCTTGCCTGTATTCTAATCTTTCTACCAGACCTTCAAGCAATGCTTGGGGCCCGAGAATAGTATTACGTGACGAGTGAAGTCCACGAAGGTAGCCATGCAACCATTCTTTGAATCCTGTAATCGAGCGGACATCACGGAACCGAATGAAGAGGACGCAAAAAATTTTGTTCAAAAATGCAACGGCATCCAAAGGGACGCACCTTTAATACATCAACCGGGGGAGTCGCTGCATCCGGTTCTGTCTCCTTGGCCATTCATGAAATGGGGAATGGACATTGTCGATCCTTTGTCCTGGGCTCCTAGTAAGGCTCGATTCATTTTGTTTATGACTGACTATTTTTGTAAATAGGTTAAAGCGCAAGCCTTCGAGAAAGTTAGAGAGAAGGAAATCATTAACTTTATTTGGGACCATATCATTTGGTTCGCCTCAAGATTCCCGCGAGATAACTTGCATACAATGGTCATTTACAGTTCATCAGTAATAAGGCTTAATGACTTCCTCGATGAGTGGTACACTCTAAGATTTTGTCAACTCCATATCACCCGAGTGCAAATGGATAGGCAGAGTCGACGAATAAAACCATAATTAAAAATCTAAGAAAGCAACTAGAGTCGTCGAAGCACAAGTGGGAAGAAATTTTACCGGAGATAATATAAGCCTACGTAACCACATCGAAGTCGAGTATCGGGAGAAACACCATTTTTCCGGTTTACGGCGTGTATCGTATTCCTGTGGGAAGTCAGTGAACCGAGCCCAAGATTCCGTAGATGCGACAAACGCAGTCAATGAAGAGGCTATGGTCATGTGTTTGATTTTAGCGACGAACTTCGGCGAAAACTGCGTTGGCCTGCTTAGCACCCTCAAACAACGTGAACGGGAGATATTACAATCGAAGAACGAACCTTCGCATTTGCCGAGGACTTAGTGTCGAAAAAATTACCCCGCACACTAAGAATCCCGATGATGGAAAATTAGGCCCGAACCAAAGCGGACCGTATAAAATAACCGGCAAAGAATCGTTTCAACTAGAAACTGGAGATGGACAATAGCTGAACAACAACTGGAATGTGGCACACTTGAAAAAATATTATTGCTATGGTACGAGCTACTGACCCTTTGTGAATTTTAGTGATTCTCACCTTTTCTTCGCAGGTTCAAACCGGAGCAAAATTCGAAAGAAGTAGAATTAGGTTAGAAAACACGTGTTACACTCTTTTTTCCTTAGTTCCGTTTTATCCCGAAATGGGTTTTCCGCCAAGTTTTTTAACGAGGAAACAATGTACAACATGTTATTTTTTTCATTAAAAAACCAGGCTAAGTGCCGGGGACTCAAGACTCCGCCCAAGTACCTGGGACTCGGGGATTCAATAAGCCGTTGTCGTTTCTACGTTTTCTCCGCTTATACTTTGTACACAAACACTAGGGGACTGTGATACCCTCGCCAGGAATGACAAGATCGAAGAAAACTCATAGGAAATGAAGTAAGAAGTGAAGTCAAAGTCGGAACACCTTTGGTTTTTTAGACGATCAAACCTTCGTATTATGACCATCAGAAGTGGGGCCAAACGATCGAATAAATCGTGCATTGGATAGCTTTTGCTACTTCGGTAAAAGGAAGGTTAAGTCAAAGAAGTCCTTAGTTTCTCAGGTAAGACAATTATTTGAAATATAAAGAAAACTGCTTCGTCAAAAATACGCGTCAAATATGCTCTCTTATGAAAGTACCTGAGAATAACGATTTGCTAAGGCCCATAGGCTACCCTCGACTAGGGAATGCCATCACAAAATAGACGAACGCACCAAGGTAATAATAATCGAGCCTAAATTTACAAAGATTCTTTAAACAAAATAAAAAAAAAGCCGGGTCAAGTAATTAAAGACCTCGACTCATATGCCCGAAGTGGTTCGGAGACGTCTGAATTCACAAAGCATAAAAAGGCTCATGTGAACAAGCCCTCATTAAGATACCAAACGAAAAGGAACCGGTACAAGTAGAGCCCAAAACTCATAAGTTAAGTTGGCTCATTTTTTTGGTTAAAAAGCAAAATTAACAACTGCTCGTCTAATAAGACGAAAATTGTTAAGGGCTCAAGGTTGAACCTATGCTGTTTTTATACGAAACGATATCATAAAAATTCTATTCGACTCAAGGATCTGTTCGTGTAACTGAAGTCTCACATGACTATGTATCAGAAATAATCAAAAGAAATACTGGCAAAAGAGAGCCCATGCAAATTTTATATCAAAAAGCGCCAAAGCCTATCTTTGTAATGATCTACAAAAATTGAAACAAAATACAAAGGTCCTTTTAAGCCTATTTCATTTGCCGAAGAAGAACCCGTGTCATCAGAGCTAGATTCTTTAGGGTCTTTCTCGGAACTATCATCGAGTGCTTTCTTGGCTTTATCCTCGTGGTCCTTCGTCTTCGCAATCCGAGCGAAATATTCCAGAATGCCTCGGTGACCCTCGCCTGCCGACCGTTGATATTTCGCTTCTCGTGATTCACTAGAAGGATAGGGGACGAGCTTCGCAGCCCCAACTTCCTCATGAGCTTCCTTCGGTGTCGTCCTAAAAGCCTTTTTAATTTGACCTCCAGCTAGGACCTCATTTTGCTCAAAGTATTCTGAACCTCATTAGAAGCTACCAGCTCGGCCTGAAGTCCGTCATTGTCTCGAATAGTCGCCTTGAGCTCACTTTTGAGTTTTTCATTGGCCCGGGCTCTAGTCTCGGCTTTCTCTTGGGCAACCTTCAAAGCTTCCTTCTCAATGGCCCTTGCGAACTTGAGCTGCCTAAACTTCTCCTCCATATTTGCAGCCTTGACTTTAACAGAGTCTAGTCCCTACCTCAATTGGGCAATAGTGGCCTCTAATTCACCGAGCTTTGAGATATTCTCAGAGTTCCCTCGGTTGAGTTGCTTATTATCCTCTTCGAGGACTTTGTTCTTCTGGACCGAATCATCGAGCTCATTTTTAAACCAAAGCTTCTCCTTCTTAACTGCTTCGAGTTCGACTCGGAGGGTCCGAGGACCGACGATTTGGTTCAACTGATCTTCTTTTTGTTGATGGAGAAGTTTGAACTTCTCAGTCTCTCAGCTCTGGGCATCCAACTGGGCTCGTAAGTCTTCTATTTCATGCTGGGCTCAAAGAAAACCTTCGTTCTCGAGCACGACAGACTGCAAAAAAGGAAACAGATTTAGAAATCAGCAGACATTGAAATAAGTTGAAACTTGTTGGAAGGGAAAAAGAAGAAAAATGTTCACCCGGTCGCCGGCGTGCATACTCTCATTGAGAAGGCACTGCTATGAGAGTCCGGTAATATTCTCTTTATTAGACTTCGACACAACAGGTCGGAGATAACTGGCCACCCCCACAGGGCGGGACAAAAAACTGCAGTCTTCGGGAACTGTCACCATGGTCGACCTTGTCATTCTCGGATCTACACTTGGAGTCGAAAAAACATCTACAATTGAGACCTTGAGCTAGACTTAGTAGACCAAGTATCCCTCCTCGATACTTGTGGAATATGGAGGTGTTCGGAGCCCGAGGCTTCCGTTGTTGTAGGAGGATTATCGACAAACATGTGATCAAAACTCTCCTGCTCTGAGGATGGAGCAGGAGGAGGAGGTGAAGTTATTTCGGCCCATTTGTCTCTTTTTGCCATGGGCTCCGCCTCAGGGGAAGTATCATCCGTAACTTCTGTCATCTCGACGACCCTTAAAGGGACTGGGGTTGGAGAAATTCGATTATCGGGGGTAGAGGGGTCTCAACTTCCCCACCTGTGGTAGTGCCGGGAAGATTAACTCATAGCGCTCTTGACCCAAATGTCGCCATCGGGGTCATCCCTCAGACCTCGAGCTTCGGATGTACATGCTGCATCCTTCGAACTTTTCTTTCTTTTATGACCCCTAGAAGACTTGGGTTTCTTTTTCTTCCTTTCCGCCTCGGCTATAAGTCGTGTTGATTATGAAATATCAAAATCTGAACCCGGAGTGGAAGGTTCATCCGTTGGTGCCGGCCGTAGGGTCGAAGAGCCTCTTGCCAAACCTGAATATCGAAATGTTTATATCGGAAAGGAGTTGAACAGAATAAAAAATAACACAAAGCAAAGGAAAGAGTAGGATACCATGATTTTGTGCTGCCCACCTGTCATGGGATAGATCTTTCCATTTACGCTCTTGATGTGGATATTGGCTTATGATACTCTCGATCCACTAAGGAAATCGAGATATCGCTTCCGGAACCCATCCATCAGCTGAAACATCGAAAAAATTTAGAGAAATGATCAGAGGCACGTGAAAAGAGGATAAGCCCTATAAACTTATGTTTGTCATTCCACCTCTTGGGGAAAGGCATGAACTCCTCCGGTACAATATTTGCTTTTCTAACCCGAACAAAACGTTCATACCAGTCCCGATCTCTGTTCTCATCGACTCAGGAGAGAATGGGGTTCCTCCCTTATTTGGCTAAATCCGCCACACAAGATCCTCGAGCAGTACAACCGGATCAGATGGTGCAGGGTGAACTCGACGTTCGCATTGTTGGGTAGAAGGCGAAGGCAGGCCATGATCCTCCAAACGTTCGGACCAATTTGGGCAACGCACACTTTATAAGTTCGACACATTTCTAAGATGACTGGGTTTATTGGAGGGTCGAGCTTGAAAGTAAAAGGGTATGTGTAAATATACAAGAACCCTCCCTAAAGTCGGTGATTGCTTCATCGTCACCGGGAGCAATGATCTCTGTAGGGCGGTTATCCCAGCCACACTCAGTTCGGACTTTGGGAAGGTGTGCCTCTTTAATCGATGAGGGGTAACGCCTAACATCGTAGCCCCGATTAGAATTTTTTATAGCCATTTCGACAATGAACTCATGGTCGAATTGTATCTCGAAGGGATTATGTCCTTGCCCTGTGGTTCGAAGGAGCTAGCTTGTGCTTTACGCCGGGGGCTGGCGGTAACCTCGATATTTGGAGAAGAAACTGGGGGAACGTTTTTGGAAGAAAATTTGGTGTTCATTGCCATTTGTAAAGTTTGAAGATGAGAAAATATGAAGATGAAAGTATGAAGATATGAAGATTTGGAGACGAAAATATGAAAAGGATGAAGTTATGAAGGATTAAAGGAAATTTTCCAAGAAACCGAGTGGATTTTGCGACCTTGGATGGGAGTTTTCTCGGAAAATATCGAAGCTCAGAAACTGGAGAAATTTTTTAAGAAGAGGAGCAAGAGGAAAGAAACGATCAAAGGAGGTGAAATATAAAAAGTGAAAAGTGAAAATGACTGTGATGCCTTTTATAGACGAAACTTTGAGGCGGTTATCGAAGTCGTCCAATCAAGAGAAGACACGTGTCCAATGTCAGAGAGACGTGACATGAAGAGACGTATCATTTCCTGCCTGTTTTCAAAGGGAAGCTTTCTAAGGAAGTCACCGAGGTTATCAATCCACTTCCCGTCACTTCGATGAAACTTCGATTCGAGAAGTGTGAAGACTATCTGTATATGGTAAAAAATGAAGTAATTTGTATATGGTAAAGACTGAAGTAAATATCGCAGCTGTCCGATGCAAGGTCAAAGGAGAACGAGAACATTATCCTCGGGTAAGATCGAAAGGAACAAGAGCCGAGGAGTTGTGAGTTTTTCCAACTAAGGGTAAAAAATCGAGGGTATGTTGGTAAGCACAGAAAATCGGAACCTGAGGGGAAGACACTCGACATAGGCTCGGAGTATCCGTTATGGGCCAGGCTACACGTCAACCAACCGTTCCGTCATTTGTGCTAAAATCCGTACGGATGTCAGAACATTCGTACAGACGCCGTCTTATCCATTTTAGGGTTTTCTCAAAAGGCCGCTTTTAGGTTGTACTAAGACCCATCTATTCTACAATTTGGTTTCTTAAGCTTTACTTTCTCTTATTCACCAATATACGTTTATCGTTTGCATATTATTATTATACATAACTTATTAATCTAGTCATGTATCCTATAAACCACTTACAAATTTAACTATTACCGTTTTAAGGGTATATATATATATATATATAAACGTGCAGTTGCACGTTATTCCTAGTCAATCTCAAGCATAGTAAAAAATATTGTGGGTAAGATCATTTGTAATTATATATATTCATTTCATGAGTTTCAAAATTATTATTATTATAGTAGAGGGTTTTATCTACTTAATACTTTTTTGAAATTGATGTGTTCGGTATTTAATTTTTCTTGTTTGCCAATATAAAAAACATGTTACTACTAACTAGATAATCCAATATTAGAGATTAGATGACCATATATCTATTTTAACAATATCAATCTATTAAAGAATATTTTAGTTATTTATTTAAAAAAAATTAAATTGATCACAATTGTAAGATAGAATAATATTTTCTATTAAAAAAATCAAGTACATACATAAAATTTACACTAAAAGTGACTATTTACTTCATCAACAATTAACTATTACATGTATTAATATATTATTAACCTCTATAGTTTATAAATTCACTAAACTCAAAATCATTAGAAGCAAAGAAGAAAAACAAATAATACTCTCTATATAAAACTTTTACATTTTTTGTCATTAATGTTTAGAAAAGCCAGTTAGTACGATAGAATAGGAGTAATAGTAAGGGATGTAGTATAACATAAATAGGATTAGTTAGTATAATATAAATTGGATACATATTAAAGTTAGTAATAATAGTAAGGTAGGTAGTTCAATTGGAATAGGATTAGTAAATAGTAATGTAATAGTAAGGGTATAAAAGTCGTTCAATATTTGAAGGATATTTTGGTCAACTAACATTTATATTCATGTTTTTACAATAATATATATATATATATATATATATATATATATATATATATATATATATATATATATATATATTATCTATGTTCGTGCGTTGCACGAATATATCTTGCATGAAATACATACTTAAAATAATAAACTTTCAGCTTATAATACAGAACAATTTTCTTACAAAAATAATACTTATAATTTTGAAGTGCATAAAAATTGATCGATATTATTGAATCAACATTTCACACGCTTTTGACCTATTTGCAATGTCTTTAAATGAAAACTCTATTTTTAAGCTTTTGAAAAACAACTTCTGCAACTACTCTAAAACACTTACGTTTTCCCTATAAGTTTGGCCAAATACCTTAACTTTCTAAATAAGCATAAAAAATAATTTATGATTCTCAAAAGACTGACCAAACAAATTATTAATAATTATTTTTAGAAATTGTATCAATTTTGTTAACCACCCATGTCCTTAGTCTACAATTGACTTTGTTATCGAAAACTTTATGTACTTCAAGTTGATTCTTGAATTCTATCCATTAACTATTTGATTACTGATTGCTCAATATAATTTTTATTTTTATTCAAATGTTATAGACTTGATAAAAAAGAAGTAACTCTTCCCTTACATGTACTCAAATTTCATAAAGTTACCTTATCCTTATTATTTTAAACTGCAAACCTTTATTTCCTTTTTAGCTTTCAATAAGAAGTCTATTCATCTGAAAGTAGTATTTTTTTTTTTAAATTCTGTTTATATTCTTTTTACCAAACATAATTCTGAAAAATGTTTTCACGCGCAACTTTCTTTTGTATGTTTTTTTTTTCTATTTTATTATAATAGTAGCATAATATTATTATTAAATATATTTTTTCCATGGAAATTAATAATATACTTAGAAATTAGTCGAACTTGCCAATGGCAAAATATTTCATATACTTTATTTTTTGGTTTTTAGCATTTATTTATTTTACAAAAGATTAAGTTGATATGTATAAGGAAGGTATAATATTCTTAAAAGAAAACAATTGGACCCTCTCTATTACGTTTAAAGTCGTTACATTATTTGGGAGCATGACTTCTATACCAAATAGGATTTAATTATATCCCAAGCAACTTTTGGAAGCTATTGGTTTCATAATTCTCTGAATAACCCATCACGGATTGGAATCCCTACTTGGCAGGGATACATAATTTTATCTATAAAAGGCGTGGACTCTACAACAATTAAAATAATTGTACGTTTTTGGACATTAATATTGAAGAGATAATTTGAATATAGAGGGTATAAAAGTCGTTCAATATTTAAAGGATATTTTGGTCAACCAACATTTATATTCATGCTTTTAAAATGATGTATATATAAAAGCAAGAATAATTTTCGCTAAATGTTGAACGACGAAAATATCCTCTAAATGTTGATTGACTTTTATGCCCTTAAATATTTGTATAGTAGTGGATATAATTGTCCAAAGTTGGAATTCTTTTTCAAGATGAATTTTCAATTGGACTTGAATTATAATTCGTTTGGACTACTATCCTAATTCACTTAGAATTATACAGTGATCGATATTAATCTTATTGAATGGTACTACTTTAATTTTCTTTTTACAAATGCTTTTAGAATATGAATAGGATTCTTTTTATTTTACAAATATCTCATAAATTCATATTATATCCGGTTATTTTTTCATAGTAATATCAGTCCTACTTGAACAAAAATACTTTAAACCGTGAACAGTACACTACATATAGTATGCTGTTGAGGATATAATATTTGGAATCAGAGCCCAAACGTTGCCTGCCAAAGGATCAGAAGATGAAGCGTCTTGCTAGGTACTTTGAATTATCATCGTTATGTTTTTTTTTTTTTTATACTTTAACAAAAGCACTTTCAGTTTTCTCTCTGCAGATTAGGTGTAAAAAACTCCTCAATATAAATGTTTACGACTTCAAATCGTTAAAGCTGATTTTGCACATTCGTATTGAACGTGCCCTCGCTGGTAAATTTTCATATTCTGACATTCTTTTGTGAATTTCTTGATTCTAGGGATATTACTTTTTGCGACATTTACCATTAAATGCCAGTTTTTTTTTTCCTCCCGTGTTTTACATGTTGACTAGTTAGATGGGATGGTTTGTGTTCAGACACACGGAGATAGCAACTATGATAATTTTATGTTAGATCTCTACTATTTCAAGGTGTTAATTTAAATTATTGTGTTTAGTTCATGATATATATATATATATATATATATATATATATATATATACCCACTTGTGTTTGTACTGATTTAAAAAAAAAAAAAAAAAAAATTGTGATATTGTTACAAGGATGCTATGTGAGTAAGATTTTACGTCCAAATATAACAAGGATTGTGTCTCTAATGAAAATTCCAACCTGATATATGGTTTTCTATTATTTTATATGGAAAAATTGGAGATTAAAGTATGGATATATCTCATACGTGATTGAATGAGGATAGCTTTCAGAGATGATTTGTTAATAAATCTGACTTTGAGTAGGAGTATCGATCACTTTGCTATGATTACAAACCTTAGTAATCATTTGTATGTATCTATCTTTGTTTATTTATTATATTTTAGGGTTAATTACACTAAATGCTGTTATAATATGATTCAATTTTGGATAGTATATTCTCTGTACTTATACCCCTATACTATAGAAATCGGGTACTTACACTCTTATACTATAGAAATCCTACACTTATACCCCAATGAGGTATATAACTTCATATTGAATAGAACTATAAAATTTAGACTTAATCTAACGTTTAGAACCCGAGTAATATTTTACTAATAAATTTTGCAGTTGAAGATTCTGTGTTGACGAAGGTAGTGCTTCACCGATGTGTCTCAATTTGAACAGGAATTTATTTTATATCACAATTGGATAAACTTTCAAACTTTCTCCAACTATTTGTGACTTTAAAACCTAAGATTTTACATTTTTAAGTCTATATGTTGCATAGACTTTGCGATGGAATTTGACTTGCGATTTCAATTTCAGTCGAGGAGTCCTACTGTCACGACCCAATTTCATAAGTCGTGGAGGCACTAACTCTCGCCAAATTAGTAAGCCATCCACATCCCGCTAGAACAATTTAATAAAGGAATTAAAGCGGAAAAGAAACCATTCAAGTATTAGTAATACTTATCTTCATAAAACACGAAAAATAGAGGTACAAACATCCCCGAATCTGGTGTCACTAGTTCAAGAACGACTAAATGAAGTATAATTCTAGGCATACATCCGGAAAGTACATAAGTTGTCCGAAATAAAAGACAACAATAAAGATAACTGAAGAAGATCCGGTGCCATGGATCAACTGATAGCTCACCTCGAATCGTCCAGATGACCATCACAACGATCGGCAGCGTCTCGAACTCCACTCTTACCAAGAATAAAATTTGCACATGAAAAGAGTGCAACAAGTGTAGCGTGAGTACGGGGAACAACGTGTACTCAGTAGCATTGTCGACCTACCCTAACGAAAACGGAGACGAGGGCTGGCCTACGATTACTACTTCCACACTTAACCGCCATTAGTTCACAATAATAATAATAATAATAATAATAATAATAATAATAATAATAATAATAATAACAATAATAACAATAATAATAACAACAACAATAATAATAATAATAATAATAATAATAATAATAATAATAATAATAATAATAATATCAAGCTGTGATAATCTCAGTTCAAGCCTATGTGAAGCTTCTAATCCATAAGTACATCAGGTAACCGAATAAGCAACTAAGTCCTTGGTTTATCAAGAAATCAAATAAGCACCCAAGTCCTTAATCCGTCAATCATCCAAAGCCGAAAAAGGCAATCCAAACCACAATCAAGGCATAATAGACAATCAACTTGTTCAAACCACTATACAACAAAGGAGATATGATATAACGTGAAAATGCATGTAATGCCATGCAATGCAAGGCCTTTCCATCACCCAGTATACACACATTCGAATGTGAACGAATCGTGACCTATAGGGGACTCGCTAGGTCCATATACCACCGCTCCGGAAAATCCTCGAATCACGGTCTCCACATATCATATCTCAGCCCCTTAGGCTCGTATAAAGCACGTCTCAGCCCCTTAGGATCATATACCTGTCAACTTTCCCATTGGCTTATAATCATCATCACTTCGTTCGTAATCATTTCCCTCCGGACCATTTATTAGTGTCATCAATGCTTATGAGATACCATGATAAATATGAATGTGACATGCTCAACAACAAGAAATCAAAGCATACAGTAAAGGACCTTACCTTTAGTCATGATAAATATGTAGGAGATATATGATAAGCATGGATATGTCATACATCACAATAAGAAGCAGGAATACACATAAGATTCCCTTTTTCAAGTTCTCATAATTACGAAGGTTCCACATTTAGCTTCTTATACACAATAAAGTTCTGTCTCAAGATATCATCATCACTCCGTCCGAAAATATTTCCCCTCGGACCCACATATGTATTATCAAATATATATAATGCATGAGATACCAAATGAAGCATGATTATGACATGCACAATAACAAGACGACAATAAATACCGTAAACGATTTCATCTTTATTCATTATAAGCTGTAAAGGCCTATCTTTAGCCGATTACGCAATAAAGTCATTATCTTAGCTTCTTTTCCATCTTTTTAACAAGTATTTAGGAGTGATGAGTACCACACATAATAAACAAGACAGACACACAATCAAAGAGACAAAAAATACGGCACTCACAGATCAATAGGATCATACTATCTACGAGCTAGTGCCCAAAACATGGCATTCAGACCAACTATACAATTTAAATAGCACAAGTTCCCATAACATGTCAGCGGTACCCGATACAAGTGCTTGTCACCTCACGAGTATCGGGACCCCCTTATTATCCCCGTTACACCCTCTTATTTAGTTCAATTTATCAACCACGACGCTCAAGTTAGAGTTTACAGTCTCAACATGCCTGGTAAGAAGTCTAGCCAAATCACAACATCGCCTTACCCTTCCGAACGATCCAATCTGCTCAAATACAGATTAAGCGTAAGAATATGAGACAAACGACGTCCATATTGCCATATAGAAGATTTGGGTTTGAGAAGCCAACCCATAAACCCCGTTCCAAACCCCAAAGGTTAATTTCATAATGGTCTAATTAGCATTCTAGGGAGTAATACGAATCCATAGATACCCATAATAACATTCTTTAATCCAAACCTAAATTAGGCCCTAAAATTAGGATTTCGAACCCAAAAGGGCAAAATAGTAATGTGAACCTAGAATCATGTTCCTCATACTTGATATAACTCATAACCCAAAACCCATCCATTAATAACCACTAATTCATGCTCAATTAGCAAAACCCTCAATACTTAGGTTAGGGTCCAAAACCCTTCAATTTCCTCTTTAATTCCAGCATTCTAAGCATGGATTATGAATCTAAATCATGGGAATAATCAAATGCCAAGTTAAGAAGGCTTACCTAATGGTTTCTCCTTGAAATCTCCTCAATTCTCCTTAAAAAACGTTCTTAAATCTTAAGGATTTAGAATGGGAAGTCTAAAAAAGAATGACTTTAAAAACACATTCTGCTCAGCAATTTCTCGTAGGCCGCACTAACGCTCTCACCTGTGCACTCGCTTCGGCATAAGACACCTTGTCGATGCGAAAGCTCAACAAATATCTCGGGTCCCGCACCGGTGGAACCTCGCTCCTGTGGGAAAACCTTCGCAGAAGCAGAACCAGGCTAAGTCACCGAAGGCTCGCGCCTGCGGGCCCCTATCTCGCTGGGCGATTTCAAAGATGGTGAGGACTTGTGCGGGAGTAGCAGCAGATAAGGTAACCGCGCAGGCCGCTTGAGCCGCAGCTCGCGGTGGAGGCCAGGCCAGGGGCTGTGGCCGTGGTAAAGACAGGGGAGCACGAGCAGCAGCCAGGGGCGGGGCTCCTGCGGCTGGTCAGGCTCACGTTGGGTTCCCCAAGCCTCAGATAGTTCCAGATAAAGCAACAGAGGTTATAGCAGCACCGCTCATCTAGAGGTAGTGGCTGATTTAGTGATGGTAAATGTTATGGGCCAAGTGTTAGGCTTGTTGAATGGTCTGACTGAGGTAGGAGTGCTACCAGCCGTTCCAGCTAGCCGGGGTGTAGGATTAGGTGGTCAGGCTCCGGACAGAGTCCGTGCTCCAGGGGTACAACATGCTGCAACTGTGGCCCCACGTTTAGATAAGTCTCTTGGACTTGAAGTATTTCCTAGACCAGTGGCACGGTCGGTGCTGACCAGTGATAATCATGATTTGTTTTGGAGGTTCAATAAGTTAAAGCCTCCAGTCTTCTACGACACTGAGGCCGAGGATGCTTATGAGTTAATCATGAACTGTCATGAAAGGCTCCATCAGATGGGGGTAGTGGAGAAGTATGGTATTGAGTTTGTGACCTTCCAGCTCTTAGGTGATGCCAAGTTGTGGTAGAGAGCTTTTGTGGAGTATAGGTCAGCAGGATTGCCTCCGTTGACATAGACTCAGTTTTATAAGGTCTTTTTAAAGAAGTATGTTCCTCGTACTTTGAGAGACAGGAGGCATGATGAGTTTAGTAATATTGAGCAGGGTAATTCGTCAGTAGTTGCTTATGAGGCCTGGTTCCATTCTCTGTCTCGTTACGCTTTCCAGCTATTACCTACTGAGGAGGAGAGATTAAGGAGATTTGTCAAAGGGTTGAACACTGCTCTTCAGTTGTTAGCGCTTCAACTTGCAGCCTCAGTTTCTTCTTTCAAGGAGGTGGTGGATCATGTTATGACCGTCGAAGGTATTAGGTAGGATGATTATAATAAGTACGCAAAGAAGAAGGCCCAAAAGGGTGGTAGTTTTCGTGGCTCTTTCTCTAAGGGCTAGAGTTTCTAGGTTTATTGTGGACGCCCTGTTCAGTCAGCCATGCGTGCTTTAGTTGGAGGCCCATCAAGGGCCAGCCAGTACTCTTCTAGTTAGGTAGGGGGTTTGCAGTCTAGAGTTCCAGACTATGGTGGTTACTCAATTTTTTCAGTTTCTGTTCAGCGTTCGATGATAGACCGCGGATGCTTTGAGTGTGATGAGTCGGGGCATTTCAAGAGAAATTGTCCCAGACTTTGACAGGGTGGCCAGGGTGCTTATTATCAACCTCCCAAGACTCCAGTTCCATCAGTTAGTGGAGAAGGATCTTATGGTGAAAACTGTGCTCAGAATGGGTGTGGAGGTCACACAGCTAGTAGAGGTGGCACCCAGCCCAGCAGGGGCGGATTTTAGTCAGGCAGAGGTGGACATCAGCCGGCAGGGGTGGCGCTCAAACAACATAGGTTGATCGTGGAGGTTCGCAGGCTTGTGGCTAACGGGTTCATTGGATGCAGTCATTACAGGTAACATCTCACTCTGTCACCAGATGGCTTATGTATTGTTTGATCCGGGGTCTACATTCTCTTATGTGTTTACATATTTCTCTATGGGTCTTGATATGATATGTGATTTGCTTGATGCCCCTATTTATGTATCTATTCTAGTTGGAGACTCTGTGGTTATAGATAGATTTTATCGATCTAGTACTGCCACACTTATGGGCTATGGTGCCTAGGTTGACTTAGTGATTCTAGACATGGTATATTTTGATATCATCCTAGGTACGAGTTAGTTAGCTCCTTATCATGCAATTTTGAACTGTCATGCCAAGACAGTCACCTTAGCTAGGCCCAAGGTGCTTAGACTTGCGAGGAAGGGTAACCTTAGTCCCTTCCCAAAGAAGATTATTTCATTTATTCGTGCAAGAAGCTAGTTAATAGGGCGTGTTTGGCTTATTTGGCGTATATCCATGATACTAGTGCAGAGGGTCTATCTATGGAGTCAGTCTTGGTAGTGTGTGAGTTTACGGAGGTGTTTCCTATGGACTTGCCAGGCATGCCACCAGATCGTGATATTGATTTCTGCATTGACTTAAAGTCAGGGACCCGCCCTATTCCTATTTCTCCATATCGGATGGCACCAGTAGAGTTGAGAGAATTGAAAGAACAACTTCAGGATCTTCTTAGTGTTTATTTCATCCGAGTGTCTCCCCATTGAGCGCTCTTGTGCTTTTCGTGAAAAAGAAAGATGGAACTATGCGGATGTGCATTGATTACTGTCAGTTAAATAATGTCACTATTCGAAATAAGTACCCTATTCCTCGTATTGTTGATTTATTTGATCAGCTTCAGGGGGCTTCCGTAGTTTTAAAAATTAATTTAAGATTGGGTTATCATCAGTTTAGGATTCGGGCCGATGATATTCCTAAGTTCCTCGTTATGTCTTTTGGGCTGACTAATGCCCTATATGCTTATATGGATTTGATGAATGGCATTTTTACGCCATACTTAGACTCTTTTATGATAGTGTTTATTGATGACAATTTGGTTTATTCGAAGAGAAAAAAAGATCATGAAAAATACTTGAGGGTTGTTCTTGGGTTCTTTGAGAGACAAGGAGTTGTATGCCAAGCTCTCTAAGTGTGAGTTTTGGCATGAGTTTGTATCCTTCTTGGGCCATGTGGTGTCGAAAGAGGGATTTATGGTTGATCCTAAGAAGATTCAGGCAGTGAGAGATTGGGCTAGGCCTATATCAGTGACAGAGATTCACAGCTTTGTGGGGTAGGCTAGTTATTCTTTTGTCGGTTCGTGAAGGGGTTAGCTTATATTGCTTCGCATTTGACCCGTTTGACTCAGAAAGAGGTACCTTTTCAATAGTCTGAAGAGTGTGAAGAGATCTTCCAAAAGCTCAAGACTTTATTGACTACAACTCCGATTCTAGCATTACCCGTGGAGGGCAAGGATTCATGTTTTATTATAATGCTTCACGTTCTGGTTTGGGTGTTGTGTTGATGTAGTAAAAGAGAGTTATTTCTTATGCTTCTAGACAACTGAAGATTCATGAGAAAAACTATCGCACTCACGACTTGGAGTTGGCAGCGGTGGTTTTCGCTTTAAAGATTTGGAGGCATTATCTCTATGGTAAAACAATTCGAGGATGCAAGTTTGTGTAAGATCCGTGATAAGGTTCTGAAGGCCAAGGAGGCCATGATTGATAGTGAGGGAGTCTTGAGGATCAACGGGCGTGTTTGCGTCCCTCGCATTGATGGCTTGATTCGGATGATTCTGGAACAGTTCTAGATACTCTATTCATCCTGGTGCTACCAAGATGTATCGTGACTTGAAACAACACTATTGGTGGGCTAGGATGAAGCATAATATCGTTAAGTTTGTTTCACAGTTTCTAAATTTCAAGCAGGTTAAGTACGAGCACCAGAGACCTGGGGGTCCGCTTCAGAGAATGCCCATTCCTGAGTGGAAGTGGGAAAGGATAGCTATGAATGTTATCATTGGTCTTCCAGAACTTGGGTAAGTTTGATTCGATTTGGGTCATTGTTGATAGATTGACCAAGTCTGCTAATTTCATACCTGTTCAGATCACCTATATTGCTCAAAAGTTGGCCCAGATTTATATCCATGAGATTGTTCGTTTTCATGGGGTCTCTATTTCTATCATATCTAATAGAGGCACGCAATTTACATCCCAATTTTGGAGGACTTTGCAGTCCGAGCTGGGCACTCGATTGGATCTTAGAACAGCCTTTCTCCCTTAGATAGAAGGTCAGTCTGAGTGGACGATTCAAGTTCTAGAGGATATGCTCCGAGGTTGTGTGATTAACTTTGGTGGTCACTGGGACCAGTTCTTACCATTAGCAGAGTTTGCGTATACTAATAGTTACCACTCGAATATTGATATGGCCCCATTTGAGGATCTTTATGGGAGGAGATGTAGATCTCCTATTAGATGGTTTGATACATTTGAGGTAAGGCCATGGGGTACTGACCTTTTGAGAGAGTCACCAGACAAGGTTAAGGTGATTCAGGAAAAGCTTCTCAGAGTAGACAGAAGGAATATACAGATCGAAAGGTCCGAGATCTTGAGTTCATAGTTGGGGAGTAGGTTTTGTTGAAAGTCTCACCCATGAAGGGTGTGATGAGGTTTGGGAAGAAGGGCAAGCTCGGTCCTAGGTTCATCTGTCCTTGAGATTCTTGGCCATATAAGGGGAGGTAGCCTATGAGTTGGCTTTTCCTCAGGGTTGTGCGCGTTCATCGGTGTTTCATGTCTCTATGTTGAAGAGATATCATGGTGATGGTTCTTTTATCATTCATTGGGATTCAGTCTTGTTGGATGAGAACTTGTCTTATGAGGAAGAGCCTATTGCTATTCCGGATTGAGAGGTTCGTAAGTTGAGTTCCAAGGAGATTGCATCAGTGAAGGTTCAGTTGAAGAACCGCACCATTAAGGAAGCTACTTGGGAGACTGAATCAGATATGTGTAATATGTATCCCCAGCTTTTCACTGAGTCAGGTACCTTTCCTCTTGTTTACTTTCCTTTTCCGTTCGGTGACGAACGATTGTTTAATTGATATCTGATGTAATGACCCGCTAGGTCGTTATGGGCATTTTGACCATTTTACCCTACCCATACCCTTTCGAGACTAGGAATGAGCCTAATGAAAGCTCAAAGAGTTAGAAGTCTAAAAATTAATGCCTTGATTTATCCTTGTGTATAGGTTGTGCATAGTTTAAAAACTTGTTTCATTTCCGTTGGGGGCTGACTTAGTAAATTTGACCTCCGTTGGGAATTCCGAGGCCATGGGTGAGTCGGTAGCATGTTTTTACATTAATGTGCATGTCTGGTTTGTGTCATAGGGCCTCGGATTAATGTTGGGATTTTGGGTGAAAATCTAGTAAAAAATCAGAGCTCACTGGTCAGATGTGACCGCTGCAGCAGGTGTAATACCGCTGTAGCGAGCCCGTCATAGCGGGGCGATGGTAGCCGCTACGGGGAGTCGAGGAGGTAATAAGGTCCGCCGTAGCGGGAGAAGTTCTGCCATAGCTCGACCGCTGCAGCGGTCGATGATGGGCAGAAACTGATTTTATATTGTGGAATTTCTAGTCATTCACCACTTTACACCAGAAACTGTTCCCTATAAAGTAAGAGGCGAAATTCCTAGAGTCTTGGTGGGTTCTCCTTTGAAGGTAAGTCTCAACCCTTTTCATTGTTCATTCCATATTCATCTCAAGTTCCTACATTAATTAAAGGTCCTCTAATGGTGGAGAAATGGGGTAGAACCCTAGAAGTTATAAACCCTTACATAATTGATTGGTGGTTGGTTTTATTGTTGTTTATTCATCTAAGAGTGTAGATTATCATTTTCTAGTATGAGAACTTGATTATTAATGGTGGTAATTACATATTGGGACTTAGGGCTCACATAAAAATGGAAGCTTTAGCCTACAATCCGTTCGAAAGGGTTGAATTGATTAGAAACCCATGAATTAGGGATAGTATAATCATTGGGACTAAGATTATGATGAAATTGCAATAAGTGATAGTTCACCCATTTGAAAAGGGTAGAAGTAATTGAGTTTTCTTCCCTAGTTGTTGTTCTTGTTTGAGTGGATGATTCATTACTCACTTATCATTACATTGCTAGACTTTGAACGTTCCGAAGCACTACGGAGGGAAAATCTGTGGAGTAGCTTGCCTTTGTTCCAGTTCTGCATCTGAGGTAGGTTATAGTTTACTTGAGTTAGACTTTGGTTAGTTGATTGTATATGTAGTAAAGTTGATAGGAGACATCATGATTAGGTCTTCGAACATGACGTCTTGTTGGATACTACTTAGGTTGGTATGACTACTGAATTATGTGAGCTTGTCGCCATTACATTACGTTTTGAAACCTGAGGTGTATTGTGATGACATGAGAAGGAAGAAGTTAATATATACTCATCTTGTTGATCGTGATGTTTGCATATCCATGTTGTTGTGAGTTGATTTACCTGATGTCTTGTTATGACGTGTGGCATGATGCCTTGTATTCATTGACATTGATAGTATTAACTGATCATGTTCCATGTTGACTGTTGGACTGAAAATATGTTGATGTTCATATTGTGACCAGAAATATTATATATATATATATATATAAGGCACATTTGACGGGGGTCAGGATGTGGCCTAGATATGGGCTCGTGATCCGAGGTCAGTTCCGGAGCGAGTGGTACATGGACACCATGAGTCCCCTGTAGGTCATGACTATTGAGAGAAAACTGCCAGTAGCGTGTGTGTACGGTTGAGATACTATCATTGTTGCATTGCATTGCATCGGACTTATATTATTCTTGTTGATGGTGGTGGCTGGACTTATCTTATTCCTGTGTTGGTTGATTTCTGTTGATGACATTATTTGGTTATGTGATGCTGTGCCTATCTGCCTATCTTATTAATTTATGAAAGTATGCATGATACTAATCTTAGTCGGCCTATGATATCTACAGGTACATAGTGTTTGTACTGATACTACCTTGCTGCACTTTTTATTTAAGTGCAGATTGTGTGCCAGAGACTTCGTCCAGACCTCTTATTTAGCTTGAGGCCAATTCTTGATCAGATCCGAGGGTGAGCTCCTATCCATGCCATGCCGCCTGAAGATCTTTCTTATTTTGGATGTCTATCTCATTTCAGACATTTATGATTATTTCATACAGTTGTTCATTCTTTAGACAGTTATGGTTTAGAGCCCTTGTATGATAACTTTCAAATTTTGGGGTTGTAATAGATAGGATTTTCGCAGTTTACTTATTTATGGCATGATTAGACAGATTTATGATTTAATTCTGGTTATGGATTTCTGATTATTAAATGATTAAGTAATTGGTTAAAGGGATGGTTTGCCCACTAGGAGAATTAGTGCGGGTGCGCCACTCACAGCTAATTGGGTTGTGACAGCATTACTTGTTTTATTTTATAGTGCCCTCTGTATCTTGCCAATATGACAAATATTCCTGTGCTTAACGGCACAAACTTCAAGAAATGGAAAGAACACATTTTGATTGTGCTTAGTTGCATGGATCTCGACTATGCATTAAGATTTGATCGTCTTGTGGACTTAAACGAAACTAGCACTAGTGAACAAATGGCCGCACACGAGAAGTGGGAACGATCAAATCGTATGCGTTTGATGATGATGCAACACTCAATTATGGAATCCTTAAGGGGCGGTATAACCGAGGCTAAACATGCCAAAAGTTTCCTAAAGAAATTACAGACCGATTCACTGCGAACGAAAAGGTTGAAACAAGTACTATTCTTAATAAACTTGTTTCAATGCGATACAATGGCAAAGGAAACATAAGGGAGTACATTATGGAGATGTCTAATCTTGGGACTAAACTCAGGGCCTTTAAGCTTGAATTGTCTAATGACATACTTGTGCATCTAGTTTTGATCTCTCTTCCTGCACAATTTAGTCAATTTAAAGTTTCATATAATACTGAAAATGAGAAATGGACTTTGAATGAGCTAATAGCTCAATGTGTGCAAGAAGAGGATAGACTGAAACGAGAGAGGATTGAAAGTGCTCGTTTGACATCTACCTCTTGAACTAAAACTATTTCACATAAGCGAAAAAGGAGTAAGAATAAAGAAACTGTTGACGGAAGAACATCACAACCTAAGGATCAAAAGAAACAGTTACCCTGCTACTTTGGTAAGAAAATTAGTCACATAAAGAAAGATTGCTCCAAGTACGCTGCTGTGTTAAAAAAAAAAAAAAAAAAAGTAAAATTCTCAACTTTGTTTGTTTAGAAGGTAATTTCCCTATGGTACCTACAGACACTTAGTGGATAGATACGGGTGCAGCTACTCACATAAGTTTTACTATGCAGGACTATTTAAGAAGTCGAATGCCAATTGATGCTAAAAGATACATCTATGTGGGTAATGGAAATAAGACAGCTGTGGAGGCCATTGGTGTCTTTAGAATTCTATTGGATACCGATTTTTATTTTGAATTAGAGGAAACATTTTTTGTACCATCATTAAGACAGAACTTAATTTCTATTTCTTGTTTGGACAAATGCGGATATACTTGATATTTTGGAATTGGAATTTGTAGTATTTCTCTAAATTCTAATGTTGTTGGAACTAGTACTCTGATCGATAAATTATATAAATTAGACAGTCAAGCCTCATGCAACAATGAAAACTTGCATTCAAGTAATTTTGGTACTAAGCGTAGATTAACAAATGAGAATTCATCAATGTTATGGCATAAGCGATTAGGTCACATTTCAAAACAAATAATCCAAAGGCTTGTGTCAGAAGAAATTCTTGAATCCCTTGATTTATCAGACTTTAAAGTCCGTATAGAGTGCATAAAGAGAAAACAAACAAATATAATAAAAAAGGATGCTTATAGAAGTAAAGAACCTTTAGAGCTGATACATACAGCTATCCGCGGTCCATTCCCTACGGCTTCCTGGAATGGCCAACAATATTTTATCTACTTTATAAATGATTACTCTCGTTATGGCTACCTGCACTTAATTCATGAGAAGTCACAATCTTTGGACGTTTTCAAAATTTTCAAAGCTGAAGTTGAAAATCAATTAGGCAAAAAAATTAAAGCTATCAAATCTGACAGTGGAGAGGAATATTACGGCAGGCAAGCAAGGGATGCCCGTGAAATACACGGCCTGACATCAAATTTTACAACGGGAAAAGGGAGCATTTTATGAGTTATCGTATTTGAAAGAACATCTACAAAACATAGTTTCTTTGTGGAAATCATTAGCTAAATATTTTCTAAGAGTTGCTAGACATAGTAAAATTCATAATTACAAAGAGGAATGACTAATCACATAGAATAACTAATTTATTCCGAGCAATCCCTGAAAGAATGATCATATAGATATCTACTAAGGGGTTGAGATCAGGTCTATCTTTAGATAGTCTTGACTGCTCGAGTGCCAATGCTACATATATAATTTCAATCCTGAAAGTAGGAAAAATTTCTATTATATAAAGAGGAACTCAGTCATCAATATCGGAATTGCATCTATAATTGAATGATAATACATTTACATGAATAGAGCACAAGCTTTGGACTTGAACCTTTAGAATAGTGTGGTATTGTAGAAATGAAAGAATAAAACATGTGAAACAACTTGATGCCTTAGTAAAACTAATTTTTTTTGATAATCATAGAGGGAAAATGTCACACCCCTAATTACGGGTCGTGCGGGCACCTACCTTATCCCACCTGGCAGGCGAACGCTTACCCCAATACTTCCTTCATAAAATCGTTTTATCATTTAGTACCAACAATATTGAATAAAATAAGCAAATAAAATGCCTTTCGAGTAAAATTCACACCTACAATTTTAACAATACACATTCTTGGGACCTTGTCTAGACGTGTACAAGAGCTTCTATGACATACAAGAATGGTCAAGTAAAAATAAAATAATGACACAGCTTCTGTCGAGGAGAAGATACACAAAAGTTGTCGGAGGATATCTACTGCTGCAACACACTGAAACCTTTAAGCAATAACCTGAAAACACATCTACACCTCAAAAGAAATGTAGCATGAGTAGTATCAGTACGCTGGTAAGCATCATAGGCTGACTAAGATTCGTTCATGCAATATAACATAAAATTGATCAGAATAAACATATCTGTTCAATAACGATTACACTTATTAACTATTTCCACTAAGTAAAAGTTTATCATGAAATTACTCAGAACCCCTCTATCACTATCACTTACATAATCACATATAAAGGACTAATGTAATCCAACAACCTCTTCTATTTCACAGACTCTCTAACATCTATATCTCGAAAATAAGAAATCGGGACAACTCTTTATACCGCTTCGTCCTATCGGAACTGATTAACATTCCCCTTTATTTCCCACAATATAGCAAACTTACTAATTAACGGATAAACACAATGATATAATGATTTTAGACAACCCTCAGTCGCTATCTACTTATAAATTATTCCTTATAACAAAAACCAACAACCAATGACAACCGACACCCAATTTACGTATTTCGCTCTTAGCCTTTCCTGGCGTAGACACTAAATGCATGAAAAACCACAACTACTTTGCTACTAAGGAATTCAACTCTGAAATCTCGAAAGTGAGTCATACCTTAATATAATGCCATGAGACTCGTGAACACCATCAACAGAGTGCATATATATACATAAGGAAATAATTACGGAAGTACAACGAAATAAATGTAATCTCTCACCAACCATGTATACACATGCTAAATGGTAATGTTTTCCCCAAATAGCCAAGACCTGCAGGGGACCTATGGTGTCCATGTACCACTCATTTCGGAACGAACCTCGGACCACAAGTTCACAATAAGGCCACATCGTTACCCCTTGTTAAATGCGCCTTAGGTAGATGTATATGTTCTATCTTCAATTATTATCAGTATTATCCATCACAATATATTATCAGTAATTTCCATTACAAGCTATTATCCATAATGTCTTAGTCGAACATAATAAAATCATAAACACAAAGTGATGCCAGAATAAGTGATGTACCAATCGAATTACCACAAGTCATACTAGAACTCGATATTAATCATGCAAACCCACAACAAAAATTGCTATATTAAAGTACGAGCCACCTAACATATTGTAATCCAACCTATACTAAGACCAATTTACAACTGCATCAAGCCTAACCCTTCTAGACCTTCCATGATTACACATGCAACTATCCCTATTAGGACAATTAGCTAAGTTTCTCACTACTACAAGCCCTTTTTAATGCTAACAATGTCAACCTATCATATGTCCAACCGAACTTCTTGTCTGAAGACCTAATCATGCTTTCTCCCGTCAATTCTACGTCATATATGCGTTTCACTAATCAAAGTCTAACTCAAGTAAATCACAACCTACCTCGATGTCGAGCTGCTATCATGGGCGTCGTGAAGTCCCAACCTATTGCAGATTCCGAACCGAAGCCTTGACAGCGAATTCTAAGAATTCCAGGAACCCGAGAACAAGAGTCAAAATCAAGCATGCATAATTAATCTAGATTCCGAGGTGATTAATGTTTCTATGTCATTTACGGACAATTCTCCTTTTGTTAATCCTGAAGGGCAACTTACTATGGGTGGGGTTTTCTTTATGAATTCTTAGCAATAAAGATGGTTGAGGGCTTACCTTGACTAAGTCTTCGAATGTTCTATCAAGTATCCCCAGGGGGCAACCTAGAATAAGGTTTTGAGGAAAAGTGGGACAAAACCCCGGAATAAGGCTATATATAGTTTTCTGAATTTTTACCACCTTCATTGCAGCGATGGTCTCTTCACTGCAATGGGCCTGTGGCAGCGGTCCCTGTACCACTGCGGCGAAGGTTTTTGTCTGGGCCCACGAATTTTGATTTCTCAGGATTTGATCATGATTTCAATTTTACGCAACATTTCTAAGTGAATTTAGCCTTTATTCCACATGAAACCTGGTTTTTGAACATGGTCCGCAGAAGTTTTTCAATAACGACCAAGCGGGTCTTTACATCAGATACCAATTAAACAACTCTTCATCCCCGAACGGTCTAGGGTGTTGGAGGGACTGGAAGTCATCTTATTGCACCTGTCGTAGGTTCAAAATTTAACTATATACTATGGTTGCTTTATTTTATAACTTCGATCTAGGTCCTTTAAAGTTGCATTCCTCATTTGGGAAACGAAACTGGAACACATCATGCGAACCTATATCACGAAAATTAAGGGTGAGGGCTGCTGCAGCTGTGGGTTCCCTCGCTACGACGGGCTCGCTGCAACAAAGGGAGGGTCGCTAGAGTGAACGACCCTCTGCAGCGGATATAACATTTGGGGAGGGGGGGTGGTCATTTCCCCTTCCCTCCTATTTTACTATATTTGGCCGTTACCCCTTCCCACTCCCTATAAAATTCTCTTCGTCTAACCCTTTTATCAGTCCACTAATCTTTCCCTTACCCCTATTTAAACTACCCTCCCTTTCCCATTTCTCCCACATTCTCAAAACCAGGACAAACACAACTCCTACAGCAAAGGTCACCCTCTTTGGGCAATTTCATCAACCTTTCATCTTTTCTAAGGTATGTGAAACATCCCTCTACTCTATATTGTGACTTTACATGCTTTGACTTCGAAAATTCTCATGCTTTATTGCTAGTTAGTGTAACTATATTAGGATTTTTGAAAGATTTTTTTTTATTTCTTTAAAGAGGGTTTTGTGACTAACATGGGTGGGAGGTTCTGGATTGTAACAAGTTATTTAATGTTCACATGGCCTTAGAATCGTGTTCTACTTAAGATCTGCTTGAAATTGGGGGCAATATCATGTTGGGGTGGTAGGTGTAGTGATTGGGGCACTTTTGGGTATCTGCTTGAAATTCGAGGCCTAAATGTTGTTGAAATGATGTGCTATAGGGAGTAAACTACATGCATGTAGCATATTACCCGATCTAGCCTGAATTTTGTTGGTATTTGGTTGAAATTTTAAGGCTCCATTTTTGAAAAAGGGGGTTTTTCTCGTTGGGAAGATGATGGATTCGCTGCAGCGGACTCGCTTTGGCTGCAGCGGACCCGTCATGATGTGCCAAGGTCTCGTAGCTAAGGAAAATGTGGGGTGGGGTGTTTTCATCCCTAGCGGTCCGTGTTTTGCTATCATGATCTCGCTGCAGCGGTCAACTCACCGTTGCAGCGAAGTAGTTTGGACAGAAACTCCTGTACATGATTTCACTCCAACTTTACTCGATTTTATCCGTCTTAATGTTATTCTACTTAGTGTTGGTAGAGGACTAACGTCTTCTCTTCTAAAAGGTACTTGTTCTTACTGCACTATGGCCCGAGGTTACGACGCTCCTCCCGCGGCCCCAGCCCAAGCTGCCTCTTTCTTCTACAATCGGTTTGCCTCCCCCTAATGTAAGACACACTTCCTAGAGCAGAAAAAGAAGGAAATTTTGGCAGAGAGAGGGTTTCTCATGGATCGGGTGGACGAGCTTGCCCCTGAGTTTTACCGCCTTCTTCACGAGATCAAATGGACTAAGCTAGTGGATTCCCCGGGTAAATATAACGCACACTGGGTTAGGGAGTTCTATGCTATGCTTTCTACGGCGGACTTGACTTCCCCCAACCCGGTGGTTCAGCTTCGGGGTGTTACGGTGCCATTTGGCCCTGCGGTGATCAATGATATTTATGGGCTTAACAACCACCCAGAGGATGCGTTGAAGGCCAAGGATCAGGAGGGCAATGGTCAGTGGCTAGTGGATACCTTGGTGGTGGAGGGGAAGAGGAGGAAGATTAGTTGGGTCAAAAGCCGGACTGGGATCAAGTCCCACCATTTCACTGTCGAGGCTCAGAGATGGCTGAACATCATAGCTCGCAGGATCCATCCTTCGAGCAACACTTATGATGTTACCTACACCCGGGCACTTGTGGTAGCTTGTGTACTGGATGCGGTACCGGTGAATGTGGGCAGTCGAGTGATCCTAGAGCTTTGGTGCTTCACAGACAAGTCGGGGGCGAGTTTGTTGTTCCCTTCCCTCATTACTATGCTATGTGAGTGGGCCAATATTCCTAGGGAGTGTAATGATTTATGGGTCCATTTTGATGTTAACTTCGACCCATTGAGGGTGAAGGGCTCCCAAAGCCGAGGCAAGAAGAGAAAGGTTGACACGAGTGATGAGGATAGCGATGATTTCGAGGAAGGAGGGGACAAGGTTGATACTTCACAGCCTCAGGGCCCTCTTGAGCGGATTGAGACCCAACTACAGGATATGAAGAATGCGATGACTGGTTGGTCACGAAGCACTTTTAAGGTAGGGTCATCGAGTGGTATTGCTAGTACAGGTGGGACTCAGACCAAGATGCAGGACTCAGTGGACACTCTTCAGAGTGTATATGGGCTCTTTGGTTGAGGCTCACAGGGAGCTCCGTCAGGATCTGGATAGGGAGAAAGTGAAGAATACGGCTCGGGACAAGCTATTTTTCCGTATGTGAAAGGAATCAAGGGTATTCTGAAGACGATTAAGCCGCGACCGAAGCTTCCCAAAACGGTCAAGGCTGAGGTCCAGTGGTTCTCCTTACTTAGCAAGTCTAGTCTTATCGCCGATCGCTCTAGTAGCTCGAGTGTTGGTGGTGACGAGGTAATTAGTGGCCCCGGAAACTAATGATCCCCCTTCTCTTTTAAGCATGGTTTTTCTTAGCCCGTGTAGGGCTTTTAATTTCAGACAATGGTTTTGTTTATTTTTGGTATGTTTGGACAATTTTCGTTTGTTGTGCTCGTATTTTGTAGGATATTTGTGTTGTTTTGGTGGCTGTAGACACTGGCCCTCATTGGGCATGGGTTTTTCGTGAATGTTTGTTTTTTGAATTGTTGGTGTCTGCTTGGTTTGTTGAATTGCACAAGTTGGAAAATTAGTGAGAACATGTGCTGGTCACTGGTTTCGTGGTTCGTTGCAGCGGATGCCTTCTCGCTACAACGGTCCCGTTATGACGAAAAAGTGCTTCGTGACGACGACTAAGAAAAAAATGGGGGTCCGCCGTAGCGGACTTTGTCTCGCTATGACGAACCTGCTGCAGCGTGCCTACCATCGCTACAACGAAGATGATTAGGCAGGGCTATTCTGTTGTCCACTCAATACTGCATAACACCCGAACTCATTTGTTCAACCATAAACATAATCACATCGATCATAATATCATTAACACGATGCTCTGAGATAGATACCTACTGGCCTTTATAGATACCAATTCGACTTGCCGAGATCCTAATTGGAATCGTCTAGATACCGATTGGGCTAAACTAGGAAGTTCGAATGACCGAGAAAGCACGATAAGAAGGAAAGAAAAGATGAATTCCTAGATGTCATATAGCCTCCTGTGGATGGGTACCGACTTCATCATACCATTCCACGAGACTCTACTAAACATTTCTCTTGTAGTCATGAGATCGGTAACTTGGGCTCTGATACCAACTATCATGCCCCAAATTACGGGATGTGCTAGCACCTACCATATCCCACCTGGCAGGTGAACCCTTACCCCAATACTTCCTTCATAAAATCATTTTATCATTTAGTACCAACAATATTTAATAAAATAAGATAATAAAATGCCTTTCTAGTAAATGTCAAGACCCAACAGATGTGAGTGGCGCCCACACTAGTCCTATAGTGGGCGAACTGGTCCCTTAACCCATTATCAAGCCAATTTTAATTAATTAAACCAATTATAAAACATTGCCCACGAATAATGGAATAAAATATCTGACAATAACATAAATAAATAGCAAGTGTGGAAATCAAGCTATTACATCCCAAAAATCTAAAAGTCCTTTGTACAGGGGCTCTAACCAACAATGTCTAAAGAGAAGAGATACTGTCTAAACATAAACATAATGTCTGGGATGAAAGATAGACATCTAAAATAAAGAAAGATCTTCAGGAGGCATGGCACGGATAGGAGCTCACCCTCTGATCTTGGTAACAAATAACCTCAACTAGATCCGAGTTCTGGAAGACGTCTCTGGCTCAAAATTTGCACTAAAAAAAAGTGCAGCAAGTGTAGGTCAGTAGAAACAACACGTACTGGAAGGTATCGTAGACTAACTAAGATTAGCATCATGCATACACACATAAAATCAATGGAATAGGCAGACAGGCACAGCAAACATGAATCACAATAAATATCCTCAAATAACCCTATTTCAGAATCAATCACCAATTATCAACCATGAAACACCAACGCTCAAGCCGATAGTAGTAAAATAAACAATAAAGTTTCCAGCTCTGTCACATATATGTACACGCATACTAAATGGTAATGTTTTCCTCAAATGGCCATGACCTGCAGGGGACCCATGGTGTCTATGTGCCACTCATTCCAGAACGAACCTCAGACCACGAGCTCATAACTAGGCTACATCGTCACCCTTGTCAAATGTGCCGTAAGAGATGTATATGCCCCATCTCAATCATCATCAATAAATGCCTCATAATCACATCACAAGAATAGCTCAAATACACGTGTCAAGTCAACACCAATGAAGTATAATCAAATAACAGAAGCCACAATAAGACTCACAAATAATCTGCTCAATAATAGTATAATAGGTAGCTATCTCAATTCATCTCTGAAGGGTATATATGAACACCTTCCTTTCAAATGGGTCTCAAGAAGACAATTCAAGTTTATCAACCTCAACAATGGAGAATTACTTCACACAAAATCATGTAACTAACAACGAAGACCCAACTCCAAGTCCGAAGACCTAGACATGCTTTCTCCCATAAATTCCACGACATATACAATCAACTAACTAAAGTCTAACTCAAGTAAACCGTAACCTACCTCAAAGCAAATTTGAGCAATGAAATCACTTCATCACAACCTTTCCCTTTTGCAATGCCTCAGAACGTGCAAAGTCTAGAAATCATAATACTAAGTATGTAATGGAGTATTAACTCAATTTATGGATTTTATAATCAACTCAACCATACAAATCTGGTTTTAGCCAAAGTTCCCATTTTTATTGGAACCCTAGGTCTCAACAAATAATTTACATCATTAAATATCCACTTCTCATGCTATGAAGTGATAATCTCTACTCTTAAAGGATTAAACAACAATAAACAATACCCATTAATATCTCTACCCTTTAATTCCTATTAAGGGTCTTTTGAACTAGAATCTAATATGAACATTAAGCGAACAAAGTTAGTGATTAAGGCTTACCTTCGATGGAGAATAGTGTCCTAGCCTTAGAAAGTCGCCTCTATGCTCTTGGGAGATGTTTTGGGGATTATGAGAAGTGTGGGCACATAATAACTACTTAACTCGTCATTAAACTTAAGTAGTCTTCATTACAGCGACCAAGGTTTCACTGCAAAGGACTCGTTGCAGCGAACATGCGCTTTTCTACAACGAACTCTAGGAAAATCCCACCCTTCGTTGCAGCGAACCCCTTTCTTACTGCAACGAAGAATCGTCGTTGCAGCAAGGCTGTTTTGACCAGTGAGCACAGAATTTCATAACTTTTTATACTTAGTCTCTCAAAATCACTTCTAAGTCACAAAACACAACATAAAACACGACCAAATTATTTAGGTCCGCTCATTTCTAACCTCGAGAAAGTACTAGCAAGGGTAGAATAGTCAAAACACGCATACGACCAAGCGGGTCGTTACATCAGATACCAATTGAATAACCGTTCGTCCCCGAATAGACAAAAAAGAAGGAAATAAGGGAAAAGGTACCTGACTTAGTGAAAAGATGGGGATACTTATTACGCATATCTAGCTCGATTTCCCAAGTGGCTTCCTCAACAGGACGATTCTTTCACTGGACCTTAACTGTCTTGATTTCTTTCGACCTCAACTTACGCACCTCCCTATCTAATATAGCAACATGCTCTTCCTTATAGGAAAAATTATCATCTAACAAAATCGAATCCCAATGACTGATATAGGACCCATCACCATGAAACCTTTTCAGCATAGAGACATGAACACCGGATGAACACGGGACAAACCTAGGGGTAAAACTAACTCATACGTACCTTTCCTACACGATCAAGAATCTCAAACGGGCCAGTATATCTAGTACTAAGCTTACCTTTCTTCCCAAATCTCATCACACCTTTCATGAGTGAGACTTTCAACAACACTTTTTCCCCCACCATAAACTCAAGATCCCAGACCTTTCGATCCACATACTTCTTTTGCCTACTCTGAGTACGCTAAGAGCTTCTCTTGAATCACCTTGACTTTATCTAAAGACTCTCTCAACATATCAGTACCCCAAGGTCTTACCTCGAATGCATCAAACCACCCAATAGGTGATCTACACTTCCTCCCATAAAGTGCCTCAAACGGAGCCATATCAATACTCGAATGATAACTATTATTATAACCGAACTCCGCCAATGGTAAACACTGGTCCCGATAACCACTGAAATCAATCACACACGCATGAAGCATGTCCTCAAGAACCTGAATCGTCCGCTCTGACTGACCGTCTGTCTGGGGGTGGAAAGTTGTACTAAGGTCCAACCTAATACCCAATTCCAAATGCAAATGCTTCCAAAACCGAGATGTAAATGTCGTGCCCCTATCAGATATGATGAAAATAGGAACCCTATGAAGTCTAATAATCTCACAAATGTAATCTTAGCTGACTTCTCAGCATTATAAGTAAGCTGGACCGGAATAAAATGCGCAGACTTAGTCAACCGGTCAACAATGACCCAGATCGAATCAAACTTACCCAAGGTCTTTGGAAGACCCACCACAAAATCCATGGCTATCCTCTCTCCATTCAGGAATGGGCATCCTCTTAAAAGTACCACCGGGGCTTTGGTGCTCGTACTTTCGTTGACAATTTAAACACTTGGAAACATAATCAGGTATATCACACTTCATTCTAGCCCACTAGTAATCTTTGTCTCAGATCACGGTACATTTTCGTAGCACCAGGATGAATAAAATATCTAGAAATGTGGGACTCCTTTAAAATTGTCTGGATCAAGTTATCAACTCGAGGAACGCACACGCGGCCCTTAATTCTCAACACGACCTCTTCATCAATCACAGCCTCCTAAGCCTCACCACTCATTACCTTGTCTTGAATTTTTCATAAACCCGAATCATCACATTGTTTTGCCTTAATCTGATCTAGAAGAGATGACCTCGCCTCAATAAAAGCCAACACTCTGTCAGACCCGGATAAATCAAGTCTCACCAAACTGTTAGTCGGATTCTGAACCTCTATGGCCAACGGACGCTCTGAAGTGATCAAACGAGCCAAGCTGCTCATACTAGCTGACTTCCTACTCAAGGCATCTACCACTACATTTGCCTTACCAGGATGATATAAAATAGTAATATCATAATCCTTCAACAATTCCATCCATCTCCGCTGCCTAGAATTTAAATCCCGCTGAGTAAACACGTGCTGCAGGCTATGATGATCAGTGAATACTTCACAATGGACACCATAAAGATAGTGCCTCCAAATCTTCAATACAAACAGCACTACTGCCAACTCTAAGTCATGAGTAGGATAGTTCTTTTAATGAATCTTCAATTGCCTAGAGGCATAGGCAATAACTCTCTTATCTTGCATTAACATAGCACCCAAACCCAAATGGGAAGCGTCACAATAAACCACAAAATCCTTACCCTCTACGGGCAAAGCAAGAATCGGTGTTGTGGTCAATAAAGTCTTAAGCTTTTGAAAACTATCTTCACACTCATTGGACCGTTGGAAAGGTACCTCTTTCTAAGTCAAACGGGTCAAGTGTGAAGCAATGGAAGCAAACCTCTTCACGAACCAATGGTAGTAACTAGCCAAACCCATGAAGCTGCGAAATTCTATCACTGATGTGGGCCTAGCCCAATCTCTGCCGGCCTCAATCTTTTTGGGATCAATCATAATCCCCTAATTCGAAACCACATGCTCTAAGAAGGACCCCGAATCAAGCCAAAATTCACACTTAGGGAATTTAGCATACAACTCTCTATCCCTCAACAATCCAAGTACAACTCTCAGATGTTTTTCATGATCTTTCGTGCTCTTCGAATAAATCAATATATCATTAATGAATACAATAACAAAATAATCTAGGAATGGCTTGAAAATTCAGTTCATCAAATCCATAAAAGCAGCAGGGGCATTAGTGAGCCCGAAAGACATGACTAGAAACTCATAATGCCCATATCTGGTCCGGAAGGCTGTCTTAGAGATATCTTCAGCTAGAATCTTTAACTGATGGTAGCCCGATCTCAAGTCAATTTTAGAGAACACACATGCTCCCTGAAGCTGGTCAAACAAATCATCAATGCAAGGAATAGGATATTTATTCCGGATGGTAACTTTATTTAACTGGCGGTAATCAATGCACATCCGCATAGTTCTATCTTTCTTTTTCACAAAAAGCATAGGAGTGCCCCACAGAGAGACACTTCGATGAATAAAACCCTCACTGAGAAGGTCCTGAAGCTGTTCTTTCAATTCTCTCAACTCTACTGGAGCCATACGATATGAAGGGATAGAAATAGGGCGAGTCCCCGGCTTTAAGTCAATGCAGCAATCAATATCACGATATGGTGGTATACCGGGTAAGTCCACAGAAAACACCTGTGCGAACTCACAAACTATAGGAACTGACTCAAGTGGTGGAATCTCAGCATCAACATCACGAATATGCGCCAAATAAGCCAAACGGCCCCTCTCAATGAGTTTCTTAGCACGAACATAAGAGATAATTTTCTTTGGGGAGGGATTAAGGTTTCCTTTCCACTCAAGTCTAGTTATCCCGGGTATAGCTAAGGTGACGATTTTAGCATGATAGTCTAGGATCGCATGGTAGGGAGATAGCCAACTCATACCCAGGATAACATCAAAATATACCATATCTAAAATCATTAAGTCTATCCAGGTACCATAACTTATAATTGTAACAGTGCAAGATCGAAAAACTTTATCTACAACCACAGAATCTCCGACCGGAGTAGACACAAGAATAGGAGTATTAAGCAAGTCACAAGTCGTATCAAAACTCCGAGAAAAGTAAGTAGACACATATAAAAACGAGGAGCCAGGATCAAATAGTGTCGAAGCCTACCGGCGATAGACTGAGATAGTACCTGTGATAACTGCATCTGAGCCCTCGATCTCCGGCCTGCCTGGCAGAGCATAGCAATGGGCACACCCACTGCTAGCCTGAGAACCTCCATAGTTCCCCTGAACAGTCTGAGCACCACTCCTACCAGACTGATAACCGCCTTTGTTGGGCTGAGCGCCACCTCTACCTGTCGTGTGACCACCCCGCCCAGTCTGAGTACGGTTCCCACCAAAAGATCCCCCTCCTCTAACCGGAGCAACTGGGGGCCTGGGAGCCTGAAACTGACCACTCTAGTTACCCTGTCTAAGTCTAGGACAAAACCTCTTGATGTGCCCCTACTCGCCACACTCAAAGCAGGCACGATCAAAAGTAGGCCTCTGAATTGACACCGAAGAAGTTGAAAAACCTCCCTGATCTGGAACTCGAGACTGAGAGCCCCCTGCCTAGCTGATAGAATACTGAACGACTCTAGATAAGCTTCCAGCCGAAGTCGGCATAGTTTGCTGAACCTGACGACCCGAGTTACTCTGGGATCCCCGTCCCTTAGAAAATGTACCACTGAAATTACCACTATTTCGGGCCTTCTTCTCTGCATATTTGTTGTAGCCATCCTGACGGACACCCTCAACAGTTTTCACGTGATCCACAACCTCCTGAAAAGAACAACCCCTGGTCACCAACTGAAGAGCTGACAACTGAAGGCAGTATTCAACCCCTTCACAAAACGTCTAATGCTCTCCTCCTCAGTAGGAACAAGCTGGAGAGCAGAATGAGCCAAAGAGTGAAATCGAGACTCGTAAACAGCGACATAAGAGCTACCCTGCTCAATATAACTGAACTCATCACGCCTCCTATCCCTCAAGGTACGAGGAACACACTTCTCAAGAAAAATCTGGTAGAACTGAGTCCAAGTCAATGGAGGCAAATTCACTGCCCTACACTCTACAAATGCTCTCCACTATAACCTGGCATCTCCAATGAGCTGAAAAATCACAAACTCAACTCTAGACTTCTCAACTGCCCCTATCTTATAGATCCTCTCGTGGCAATTAATAATGAACTCATAAGTATCCTCTGCCTCAGTACCATAGACCTCTGGAGGTTTCATCTTAATGAACCTCTAAAACAAATCATGCTCGTCACCTATCATCACCGGTCCTCCTACTTTCCTAGGAAATAACTCAGGTCCTGGGGCCTCATCTAAACGTGGAGCCACAACTGCGGCATGTTGTGCCCTGGCGCCTAAACTGGAGCCTGAACCGGACCACCTTCTCTCGCACCCTGATTAGTCGCTGCTGGTAACACACCTACCTCTGCTAAGCCATTCAATAGGTTCAGCACTCGAAAAATAACATCTGACAATACTTGGGTAGCAATAATATCTAGCTGAGCTGGTGCTGCTGCGAACTCGGCGGCCTCATCCTGAACAACCTAAGGTTCAGGGGACTCGGCCGTCATTGGCAAGAAGGCAGGGCCCCGCCCTTGGGCGGTGCCGTCGCTCCCTCGCTCTACCACGACCACCGCCCGGCTCGGCCTCCTCCACGAATCGCAACCCCGCACTGGGCGCGCGGTGCCTCGTTAGTCTGCTACTACCGCCGCGTACGAGTCCTCACCTTCTATGTGAAAATAGAAAGAAAAGTCATAAACCAATTTGAATCATCCTTCTACGATGAGATCAACGAACCTAAAGCTCTGATACCAACTTTGTCACGTCCCAACAGAAGTGAGTGGCACCCATACTAGTCCTATATTGGGTGAACCGATCCCTTAACCCATTATCAAGCCAATTTCAATTAAATAAACTAATTATAAAATATTTCTTACTAATAATGGAATAAAATATCTGACAACAAAATAAATAAATAGCAAGTGCAGAAATCTAGCTATTACATCCCCAAAATCTGAAAGTCACCGTACAAGGATTCTAACCAACAATGTCTAAAGAGAAGAGACACTAGCTAAAAATAAACATAATGTTTGGTATGAAAGATAGACATCTGAAATAAAGAAAGATCTTTAGGCGGCATGGCACGGATTGGAGCTCACCCTCTGATCTTGTTAACCAATAACCTCAACTAGATGCGAGGTCTGGAAGACATCTGGCTCAAAATCTACACTCAAAAAAAGTGCAGCAAGTGTAGGTACAAACAACACGTACTGGTAGGTATCATAGGCCGACTAAGATTAGTATCATGCATACATAGATAAAATCAATGGAATAGGCAGATAGGCACAACAAACATGAATCACAATAATATCCTCAAATAACCCTCTTTTAGAATCAATCACCAATTATCAACCATGAAACACCAATGCTCAAGCCGATAGTAGTAAAATAAACAATAAAGTTTCCAGCTCTGTCACATATCTGTACACACATGCTAAATGGTCATGTTTTCCTCAAATACCCATGACCTGTAGGGGACCCATGCTGTCCATGTACCACTCGTTCCGGAATGAACCTCGGACCATGAGCTCATAACTAGGCTACATCCTCACCCCCCGTCAAATGTGCCGTAAGAGATGTATATGTCCTATCTCAATCATTATTAATAAATGTCTCATAATCACATCACAAGAATAGCTCGAATACACATGTCAAGTCAACACCAATGAAGTATAATCAAATAATACAAGCCACAATAAGACTCACAAATAATCTGCTTAATAATAGTATAATATGTAGCTATCTCAATTCATCTCTGAAGGGTATATATGAATAACTCCCCTTCAACAGTCTCAAGAAGACAATTCAAGTTTATCGACCTCAACAATGGAGAATCACTTCACACAAAATCATGCAACTAACAACGAAGACCCAACTCCAAGTTCGAAGACCTAGACATGCTTTCTCCCATAAATTCCACAACATAAATAATCAACTAACTAAAGTCTAACTCAAGTAAACCGTAACCTACCTCAAAGCAGATTTGAGCAATGGAATCACTTTGCAATAGCCTTTCCCTTTCGTAATGCCTCAGAATGTTCAAAGTCTAGAAATCATAATACTAAGTAAGTAATGGAGTATTAACTCAATTTATGGATTCTATAATCAACTCAACCCTACAAATCTAGTTTTAGCCAAAGTTCCCATTTTTATTGGAACCCTAGGTCTCAACAAATAGTTTCCATCATTAAATATCCAGTTCTCATGCTATGAAGTGATAATATCTACTCTTAGATGGTTAAACAACATTAAACAACAATAAACAATACTCATTACTATTGTAGGGTTTTCTTAGTAATTGTGTTCTACACTTTAATTCCCATTAAGGGTCTTTTGATTGAAACCAGAATCTAATATGCACATTAAGTGAAGAAAGTTAGTTATTATGGCTTACCTTTGATGGAGAATAGTGCCGTAACCTTAGAAAGTTGCCTCTATGCTCTTGGGAACTGTTTTGGGGATTAGGAGACGTGTGGGCACGAAATAACTACTTAACTCATCATTAAACTTAAGTAGTCTTCATTGCAGCGACCAAGATTTCGCTGCAACGGACTCATTGCAGCAAATAGGCGCTTCGCTGTAACAAACCCAGGAAAAATCCCACCTTTCGTTGTAGCGGACCCCTTTTTCGCTGCAACGATCTCACTGCAACAAAGAATCAATGTTGCAGCGAGGCTGTTTTGACCAGTGAGCACGGAATTTCCTAACTTTTTATACTTAGTCTCTCAAAATAACTTCTAAGTCACAAAACACAACATACAACATGATAAAATTATTTAGGTCCGCTCATTTCTAACCTCGAGAAAGTACTAGCAAGGGTAGAATGGTTAAAACCCACATAACGACCAAGCGGGTCGTTACAGTAAAATTCACACCTTATAATTTTAACAATACACATTCCCGGGACCTTGTCTAGACCTGTATAAGAGCTTCTATGACATACAAGGATGGTCAAGCGAATATAAAATAATGACACAGCTTCTGTCTGGAAGAAGATACACAAAAGCTGTTGAAGGATATCTACCGCTGCAACACACTGAAACCTCCAAGCGATAACCAGAAAACACATCTAGACCCTGAAAGGAATGTAGCAAGAGTAGTATCAGTACACCACACATACTGGTAAACATCATAGGCCGACTAAGATTAGTTCACGCAATATGACACAAAATTGATCAAAATAAACATATCTATTCAATAAAGATTACACTTATTAACTATTTTCACTGAGTAACAGTTTATCATGAAATTACTCGGAACCCCTCTATCTCTATCACTTATACAATTACATATAAAGGACTAACGTAATCCAACAGCCTCGTCTATTTCGCAGACTCTTTGACATCCATATCTCAAAAAAAATAAATTGAGACAACTCTTCATACCGCTTCGTCCTATCGGAACTGATTAACATTCCCCTTTATTTCCCACAATATAGCGAACTTACTAATTTACGAACAGACACTATGATAAAACTATTCTAGACAAGCCTCAGCTGCTATCTACTTATAAATTAGTCCTTTTAACTAAAACCAACAACCCATGACAACCGACACCCGATTTACGTATTTCGCTCTTAGCTTTTCCCGGCATAGACACTAAATGCACAAAAAACCACAACTACTTTGCTACGAAGGAATTCAACTCGAAATCACGAAAGTGAGTCATACCTTAATATAATGCCATGAGACTCGGGAACACCATCAACAGAGTATATATATATATATATATATATATATATATATATATATATATATACATAAGGAAATAATTACGGAAGTATAACAAAATAAATGTAATCTCTCATCAACCATGTACACACATGCTAAATGGTAATGTTTTTCCCAAATAGCCATGACACATGGGGATCCATGGTGTCCATGTACCACTCATTCCGGAACGAACGTCGGACCACGAGTTCACAACAAGGCCACATCGTCACCTCCTGTCAAATGTGCCTTAGGTTGATGTATATGTTCTATCTTCAATTATTATCAGTATTATCCATCACAATGTATTATCAGTAATTTCCATTACAAGCTATTATCCATAATGTCTTAGTCGAGCATAATCAAATCATAAACACAAAGTGATGCCAGAATCAGTGATGTACCAATCGAATTACCACAAGTCATACTAGAACTCGATATTAATCATGCATACCCACAATGGAAATTAGTACTCCTTCCGTTTCAATTTATGTGAACCCATTTGACTGGGTACGATATTTAAGAAAGAGGGAAGACTTTTGAAACTTGTGGTTCAAAATAAGTCTTGAATATTTGTGTGGCTATAAATTATTCATAAAGTGACTTTGTTCCCAAATTAGGAAAGAGGTCATTCATTTTGGCACGGACTAAAAAGGAAATAGGTTCTCATAAATTGAAACTGAGGGAGTATATTAAAGTACGCGCCACCTAACATATTGTAATCCAACCTATACTAAGACCAATTTATAACCGCATCAAGCCTAACCCTTCTAGACCTTCCATGATTACACATGCAACCCAAATATCCCTTTTAGAACAATTAGCTAAGTTTCTCACTACTACAAACCCTTTTTAATGCTAACAATGTCAACCTATCGTATTTCCAACCGAACTTCTTGTCCGAAAACCTAATCATGCTTTCTCTCATTAATTCTACGTCATATATACGTTTCACTATTCAAAGTCTAACTCAAGTAAATCATAACCTACCTCGATGCCGATCAGCTATCATGGGCGCCGTGAAGTCTCCTCCTATCGCAGATTCTGAACCGAAGCCTTGACAGCGAATTCTAAGAATTCCACGAATCCGAGAACAAGAGTCAAAATCAAGCATGCATAATTAATCTAGATTCCGAGGTGATTAATCTTTCTATGTCATTTACGAACAATTCTCATGTTGTTAATCCTGAGGGGTAACTTACTACGGGCGGGGTTTTCTTTATGAATTCTTAGCAATAAAGATGGTTGAGGGCTTACCTTAATAAAGTCTCCTAATGTTCTATCAAATATCCCCTGGAGGCAGCCTAGAATAAGGTTTTGATAAAAAGAGGGACAAAACCCCAGAATAGGATTATATATATTTTTCTAAATTTTTGCCACCTTTGGTGCAGTGATGGTCTCTTCGCTGCAACAAGCCCGCTGCAGCAGTCCCTGTACCGCTGCGATGAAGGTTTTTGTCCGAGCCCACAAATTTTGATTTCTCAGGATTTGATCACGATTTCAATTTTACGCAACATTTCTAAGTGAATTTACCCTTTATTTCACATGAAACTTGGTTTTTGAACATGGTCCGCAAAAGGTTTTCAATAACGACCAAGCGGGTCATTACAGAAGAAGAGCAACTATCCCTTTTCAGATTGGCCTAAATTCAGCGTACGTTTCAGTAAGTTTGAACTTGAACCTTTCATAAGCAAATGATGCTCCAATGATGAGTTGCAATTCCATAATACCTGATAAAAGCAAGACAGATGCAGAGGAGACTACATAGTTAACAAAGACATAGGACTACATGTAGGATAAATATTGATTAAAAAAATGAGGATATATATGGAATGGATTTCATGGGTAATCTTTTTCCCAATGATCAATTAGTGGAATCATTTCATTGAAGAACCTATACTATTTCAACTAAAGCAATTTCCTATATGTTGTCTCTTCCATGCTTTAAAAAATTAGAATCAAACTATATATGAAACAATGATATGAGAGAAGCACGAAATAAACAAACCTAATGACCACTCTTATTGCATCGAACTAATCATCATATCTCAAGCGTTGTCATTACCCTGTTAAGATTACCTGGTCCAACAGCAAGAATAGAACATGTAAGAGATCAAATATATCAGTACACACTCTAATTGTCACGACCCAATATGGGACCGTGCGGGCATCTACCTTCCCACCTTGGTAGGCAAACCCTCTCATTTATATAACATCTTAATCACATAACATTCCATTTAAAGCATTTGGTAATTAAGAAATGCAACATAATTCCATTTCTAAATGTTCCATACACATAAGGTTTAAATGTTTACAATAACACCAATTTACAGGCTCGATCCGACTTCCCATGACTTGGGCTAGACTAGTACAAGAGTGACTAAAACTCAGATTACCACTACATTCTATGACTCAACCTCCGTCCCGGAATGAAATGGGGGGAGGCCTTCTAGATAAGCACAGCACGTTCTGCTTCATATCAATCAAATACCTGAAATAATCTACACCCTAAAAGAGTGTAGCAAGTGCAATATCAGTACAATCCACGCGTACTGAGTAAGTATCATAGGCCGACAATGGTTAGTAACACATATTGGTAAAAGAATTCACGAATAACGATGATAATCACTATATCAAATCACACATCCATATACAGTACATCACAACGTCAATATGTCTTAGGCCACAACTACTCTCTAATGAAGTATAAGTCAACCAATCAACCACACAGATTCTCAATATATATAATTCCTAAGTCGTTCATTTGAGTTTAGGGGCAAGCTCATCGTTATAACGCCTTTTTATCCTACCTCACTTAGAAACAATTCACGACTAATTTTAGGTTAATTCAACAGGCATAAGTCAACAATATAAATCACATATAATCGAGTCAAATGTTCGTCATTCTTAAGTGAAACCTCTAATTCGCAACTTACCAAGTTTGAATACATCCACTCCAATCCATTCAATCATGAATACAACACCAAGCATCTCAAGATCAAGTCATAATAAAATGCAATGAGATAATGGTATGAATGTAATGTAATGCCGTGTAAATGCGGTGTACATATGTACTCCGGACGAAAATATCGACGTCTCGGTAGCACAACCCAGCGTGAATCACGAAGTCTAAGTGCCACCCGTCCCGGATCTTTGCCCAACAGACAAACGGGACCCTGGATAATTGCTCACAGGGAGAGTCTCACCGGCACTACCCTGGGGGACACGCTGAGTCCATGCACTAACAACGATTCCGGGATATCATCGGAATCGAACATGCAACAACGATGCCGGAATGGATCATCGAACATCGACCATCTCACAATCACTCAAGTAAAAGAGTTTCATCAAATATCAGTTTCACACAATCAACGATTCCGGAACTGATCATCGGACATCGGCCTTCTCACAATCACTCAAGTAAAAGAGTTTATCAAATATCAGTCTCACTCAATCAACGATACTGGATCATTATCGGGTATCGGCCATGCATCATGAATGAATGAGAATGCGTGCTATGCGTGTATCAACCTCAACCTTAATATCACAAGTACCAACAATGGGGTACGCCAATAATGTATCGTATCACAATACCAACAGTGGGTATGCTAACAATATATCAATATCACAATACCAATAGTGGGTATGCCAAAAATGTATCTACATCACAATACCAACAATGGATATGCCAACAATGTATCCGAACCACAAATACTACAGAGGGTATGCTAATAATATATCCAAACCAAGACGGATAACAGGATCTAAGCTCTATCAATAACTCATGGCATCAAGCCAATACAATAGAATAGTCAAACACAACACAACAGGGTGGCTAGTCCCAACACACAACAGGTCAATCAATCGATATACATTATTACCACTTTCTTAAATCAGCCTACTATCTTAGAACACGAATCTCACCCTACACTCAAAATCCCTCGTCACAACTCATTTAGGACTCAATCACAATCGTTGGTACATTTTGTCCTCCCATTTATCCACTAGATTCACTATTAATGGCATAACACAAGTAATCACATATTACGGGAAATTTTCATCATTAGGCAAAAAAATAAGTTTCGTCTGCTACTCCCAAGTCACATAAATCCATCGATAATCAAGAAAAACCACATCAAACAACCTAAGGAATCTACAGGCCACAAGCCCGAGCAAACAAGTCACACAACAATACCATCCTAGGATTCCATCCCAAATATCCGATTTCCTACATATGCATTCTCCATTCCTTCTAATACAAAAATATGAGAAACTAACCGGAGTCTACCGAAGGGAAGCCATAACCTACCTGGCAGCCGAACAGGTGCCACGAACCCATGCGTTGCCTTGTCTTTCGAAGTATCTCCAAATAATCAAACTCTATCATATATGAATTCTATGTAAAAAACCATGAATAATGATACCTATATTGGCTACTTTCTATTCGGGTCAAATTTCAACCCTCAATTTAGGAAAAATGGGTCCCAAGGGCAAAATAGAAATTTTATGACCAAAATACCAAATTCAATACTAACAGGTCAAAACCCATTACTTTAATCATAGTAATACTCAATTAATTCTCAAAATCATCATTATTATGAGAACCCCCAAATTTGGGTCTAAGAACCCTAACTTTAATCCCACAATTTTACCTCTAAAATGGAAGATAGATGTTTATATATTTTATAATCATCAAATTCATGCTTAATGAAGCTAACCCAACCAATAATACAAGATTTCAAAGCCAAGAACCCATTAGGAAGAAAACCCATAAAAACCCTCTTTTTTAATCTTAAGCTTTAATGGAAAATTATGAATCTAACTAATCCATTCACAACGTTTTCAAGCATATTCAACATTAATCTTACTATTTATGAAGACTCTAGGAGCCAAATTGATTTTAGAACTCAACTCAAGAAACCCATTTAAAGACCCATTAGATTATAGGTGATTCTAAGAATCCTCTTGGAAACCCTAAAATTCCCCTCCATAAAGCTCTCCAACTAAAATAGAATAATGAATAGGGTTTTTGGGTCTCAAACTTATAAAGTAGGGTCAGTCCCGGTCAAATCCTATGCTTTAAGCGATCAAATGGCCGCCCGGCGGGCCGTGTGTAACCGCTACGGCGGTCTGGCCAAAATACACACTACCGCCGTACGTTATCCCACCGCTGCGGGCGGTCTTTGGTGCCGCCCCAGCGGACACCAGACACCAGATCCTAAAAACCAAGTTTCATAATTTTCTTCCAAAATCCGACAATCATCTGAGGCTCGATACATACAACCAAGATATGCTCACATATGTAAAAAACACGCTACGAATGCACCCGTGGCCTCAGATTTCCCAACGGAGCTCTCGTTGTCTAAGTCAACTCTAGGTCAAACAATTTTCGCTTAAAGCCATATTTTCTAAAAGATGTTCCAAAACTCAAAACGACGCCTAGGAAACCACGAACAACTATCTCCTCAGGTCAAAACAACTCTAACAAGACTCAGGAACGGGTTAGCAAGGGTAAAAATGGAAGAATCTCGGTAACGACAAAACAGGTCGTTACACTAATTTACAATGAACATAAGAGAAGATAAATTATTTCCTTTCGTATTAGCCAAGCTCAAAGAAATTTCATAAGCTTACTTATAATTACATCCTACTTCCAGCGCCTCTAAGTCTTTAATATTAGACTGTCTTGCGAAGATTCCTTAGGTGTCTATGGCAGATTCAATCAGTCTCGTAATGAAGAGAATCTTTCATATTGAAAGGTATTGTCACGACAACTTAATTTGTCCAGTAAATTACTTAGGGCTCTCCATCATTAGTAAAAGGGTGGGGATATTTTTCTTCATCTGAGGGTTCATTCATTGTGAAATAAAAAGTAATTGACTTAGTGAGGTCTTAAACATGTCATAGAATTCATGATCAGTCATTCCACTTTTGCTTTCAGCAATTAGCGATGCAAGTTTGTGCTTTCTATCGAGTACCAATTACTTGGATGTCAATATTCCAAGTTTGAAGTTAAAATAATGAATCAGTTTGAGAAATACAAACTAATTAAGAATAATCTTCAATTACAGCTTCTTGTGTGAGTATGCAAGTTTCTTTGACTTTTATTGACTTCCTTAGATGATATTACAACAATTTTGCAAACTCCTTGAATCACTGCTAAGTAGGAAATAAATAGTAAAAGTGCACAACTTTTCCACAAATAAATGTAACACATTCTCTATTCTAAGAATAAAGCAACCAGAAAACAATATGTTTTCTATGTTGCACCAAATAAATGTCATGAGATAGTTAATATGAAGGAAAGTCTTTTGTTCCTTTAATAACTTATCGCACTAAAAGAACCAAATATCAGACAAATTGTGATATGATGGATCGAGTCATTGATATTTGACACTGCATCTGTTAAGCAAGCAAGCCAGGAAATTCATATGTTTTAATAGAAAATATTCCAAATGGTTTTCAATCTCAAAGGAGTTAAATCCATAAGATAACACTTCAGCCTACATATAGTATATATCAGAACAAAGGTTTAGATGGTGAAAGGAGAAATTGAACCAGAATATTACTGAACCCTCATTTTAACTCAACGATCAAGTTTATTAAGCTTACATTCTCAGAGTATCCATGCTCAGAAAGAACTTCAAAAAGATATGGGAACTGCAAAAAGAAATCAATCGAAGATTTTAATGTTACATATTATCAGACTTCCACAATGCATAGGGAGTTAGCGGATGTCACAAGTAATTACCTTAACAACTCCATCTAATGGTGATACATGTCCAACATAAACGAGTAAGTAGGTTAGTACGAACATAGAAGGAAGACTTGGATGCTAACAAAGAAATAACATTAATTGCAAGTAAGAAGATAAACCTGATCTACATTTAGGATATGCATTCCAAGCTTCCTCTTGCATCACAAGGGAGTCAGCTGGAGCGAATGAAGTCAAACAAGATAGTTCTTTGCTGAAATGATGAGGCAAATTGAGTCTCAGACTATAAGCTTCCGAAACACAAAAGGAGCTGCTCAAAAGGCTCTTTATAAGTTAAGTTCAACCAAACAAAACATATGCCTAGGTTAACAATCCTAGATGATATAATAGCTACTTTTACCTCATAAAAATTGAGTTTTATGATTTGTAACGACCCGTTTGATCGTTATTGCCTTTTCAGTGCTTTTGACCCTTTCCCAAGCTTGTTTAGCTCATATTTGACCCGAGGAGACCATTGAAACGCTTTTCGAGGCCTTTGGATATAATTTGTTTAACTTTGTGGAAATTTTAGGCTTAAAGCGAAAAAGAGTTGACTCAAAGTTGACTTTTTGGTAAACGAATTTTTTTTGGGAATCCGTCGATTTTGAGAGGTCTGGATATCTTTTAGAACTCGTGTGCATATTTAGTTTGATTCCCTATGCACTCGGGTGCATTTTGGGACTTAGGTTTTGAAGTTAGTTTTGAGGTATAGGGGGTTGACTCAGTCGCCGAGACCTCAATTGAGAATTTTGAGGCCACGAGTGTATTCATAGTGTGTTCTTATATATGTTTAAATATATGGTTTGTAAGCAGATGGTTTGGGTGATAGTCGGGATTTCGGGTTGAATTAGTGAAACTTGTGTAATTTTCTGGTGTCTGGTGCACCGCTTAAGAGGCGCCATGATACAATAATCGAAACGAAACAACAAGAAAATGCAAGAAATAAAAGAGATAGATAATTTGACACAACTTAGACTCAATTTAGCAACCAAAGTTATAGACAACTAAGACCTCTAAATTTAAGAATAAGAAGCAACCAAATTCTTAGGATGACCAAGAGGGATTAGAATTCCCTAATAACCTATCCTCTCAACAAACACTCAATCAAAGGTTTCACAATCTCTCAACTCTCAAGAGTTTTACAATATCAAATATGAATATTCAAAATAGTCTAAGTCTTCCATGAAGAAGAAGAGAACTATTTATACTATGCTAGAAATAAAATAAAGCAAAATGACATAAACACCCTTAATGAGACAAGGGCCTTGTTTGACTATTCTTCTTTCTTCAAAATCTTGAAATCTCCTTTGCAAGAATAGCCAACTCTTCATCTTTTAGCCATTGTGGTAACTTCCCATTTCCTCTTCTTCTCCCCAAGCAATCTTCATCAACAAATGGATTTGGGATCCAAGGTGCTCATCAAAAGTATACTCAAGAGCCTCCCGCTTCATGAATAGGCTTTGCAAGTGTTGGAGTTCCCGGGCTTGGCTCCTTGTAAATGGCCTTGAGGCAAGTGGGCTTGCATCATTCTCCCCATCTTGAAGAGAATTTGTCCTCAAATTTGATGGCTCATCACTTTCCATTTCCATGGGAGATAGGTCACAAATGTTGAAGGTGTTGTGAACTTGATATTCGGAGGGAGATCAATTTTGTAGGCAATATCATTAAGCCTCTCAAGGACTTCAAAGGGACCATCCCCACGCGGCATCAACTTTGTCTTCCTCTTGTTTGGAAATCTTTCTTTTCGGAAGTGCACCCACACCCAATCTCCGGTTCAAGGACCACCCTTTTTCTCCCTTGGTTTGCCCTTTTCGCCACCTTTTGATTCTTCTTTTCAAGTTGGAGCCTTGCCTTCTCATGGATCTTCTTCATAGCTTCGGCTCTCTTGTTACCATCTAAACTCAATACCACATCTTGAGACAAAGGCGTTAGATCCAAGAGGGTTAGGGGGTTAAAACCATACAACACCTCAAAGGGTGACATGCCAATAGTGCTATGGATAACTCTATTATATGCAAATTCTACTAAAGGCAATTGGTCTTCCCAAGAGGCTAGCTTCCCTTTTACCATGGCCCGAAGCATAGAACCTAAAGTCCTATTGACAATTTCGGTTTGGCCATCGGTTTGTGGGTGGCAAGAGGTGGAAAACAACAACTTCGTTCCAAGCCTACTCCCACAATTCTTTCCAAAAGTGGCTAAGGAACTTGGGGTCCCTATCGCTCACAATTGTCTTGGGAATGCCATGCAATTTAACCACATTTTCAACAAACAAGGAAGCAATATGGGGAGCATCATCAACCTTATGGCAAGCAATGAAATGGGCCATTTTCGAAAAACGATCAACAACAACAAAGATGCTATCTTTTCCCCTTTTTGTCCTAGGCAATCCCATCACAAAGTCCATTGAAATATCAAACCAAGGTTGTTGAGGGATGGGGAGGGAGTTTACAAGCCATGGGGTTGAAGCCTAGATTTAGCTTTTCGGCATTCAAGGCATTGGCCACAAATTCGGGCCACATCCCGCCGTGTGGGGCTAATAAAATTGCTCCTCAAGAATCCCCATAGTCTTGTCAATCCCAAAGTGCCCCATCAATCCCCCATGTGTGCCTCCCTCACAAATAACTCCTCCAAGAGCTCGTGGGCACACATAGTCGCTTGTTCTTGAACATGAAACCATCAAACTTAGAATAGGGAGTAGAAGATCTATCCCTAAGCCACCTTTCCCTTTCCCATTCTTCGTATTCTAGAAAGATTGGCGCAAAGACGGGGTCCTCGGGATACAATGTCTTCAAGCTCTCAAAACCCATCAATTTGGAAGACAAAGTATTGATCAAAACATGTTTCCTTGATAAGGCATCCGCCACTACGTTATCCTTTCCCCTTTTTGTATTGGATTACATAAGGGAAAGATTCAAGGAATTCAACCCATTTGGCATGCCTTTTGTTCAACTTACCTTGGGCCTTAAGATGATTTAAGGACTCATGGTCGGTCCGAATCACAAACTCTTTGGGACACAAGTAGTGTTGCCAATTTCCCAAAGCACGAATTAAGGCATACAACTCAAGATCATAGGTAGTATAATTCAAAGTCGCTCCCTTGAGTTTTTCACTAAAATAGGCTATGGGCTTTTGGTCTTGCATTAAAACGGCTCCAATGCCCACTTTGCTTGCATCACATTCAATCTCAAATATTTTGTCAAAGTCGGGTAATTGCAGCAATGGTGTGGAGCTAAGCATTTGTTTTAAAGTGTCAAAGGCATTAGCTTGCTCCGTACCCCAAGAAAAAGGTTTGTCCTTTCGGATTACCTCGGTCGAAAGGAGCGGCTATGGTACTAAATCCTTTAACAAAACGCCTATAGAAACTAGCCAAGCCATGAAAGCTTCGTACATCTCCAATGGATTTTGGAGTGGGCCAATTTCTTATGGCTTCTATTTTGGATTCATCAACCTCAACCCCTTGAGCTCACAACAAATCCCAAGAAAACAACTTCATCCACACAAAAGGAACATTTATCAACATTGGCATAAAGTTGTTCTCGTCTAAGCACTTCAAACACACATTTTAAATGAATAACATGCTCATCCATGGTTTTACTATACACCAAAATATCATCAAAGTAAACAACCACTAATTTGCCAATAAAAGGTTTCATCACAAGGAGCGTTAGTGAGGCCAAAAAGCATCACCAACCATTCATATAGACCAAACTTGGTCTTGAATGCGGTTTTTCACTCATCTCCGGGATTCATCCGGATTTGATGATACCCACTCCTAAGATCTATCTTAGAGAATATGCATGAACCATTCAACTCATCAAGCATGTCATCAAGATGAGGTATGGGATGGCGATACTTTACCGTTATCTTGTTGATGGCACGACAATCAACACACATGCGCCATGATCCATCTTTCTTTGGCACCAAAATCACGGGCACGGCACATGGGCTCATACTTTCTCGCACAACTCCTTTTCAAGGAGTTCATCTATTTACCTTCAAGCTCCTTGTGTCATCGGTTGGCTCTATAAGCCGGTTTATTTGGTAGTTGAGACCCGGGACAAAATCAATTTGGTGTTCAATTCCCCTCAAGGGTGGTAACCCCTTTGGGAGTTCCGTTGGGAACACATCATCAAATTCCCGCAAAAGAGAAGAAATAGAACTAGGAAAAGAAGGGGTTAGTTCATTGGTACCGTGCAATGCATAGTCTCGATGCACGAGAGAATCACCGGCTGACGCTCCCCCAATTCCTCCCTAATTTCCCCACAATTCGCCAAAAGAGACACCTTGGTTTTTTCTCTAAGCTCTCCGTTCTTTCCACTCATCTCTTGAGAACTACCATCCTCTACTCCCTCTTCCCCCACATTCTTCTTTTGCAATGCACTACGACCCTTCTTTTTCAACTCCCTCATTTTGTTATAGATCTCACCCACTGGGAGGGTGTCATGGGATTCAAGACATGTTTGACACCATTGTGGACAAGGGTGGATAGGTTAGTTCTCCCATTATGGTTGACGAACCTATCATATTGCCATGGTCAGCCAAGTAGAAGATGACACGCTTGCATGGGAACAACATCACATAACACCTCATCGTGATACTTTTCAATCGTGAATTTGATGATAGCTTGCCGAGTCACCTTCAATTCACCACATTCATTGAGCCATTGAAGTTTGTAAGGGTTTTCATGGCGGGTCGTGGGAAGTTTCAAGAAATCAACAAGGTACTAAGAACATTGGCACAACTCCCACTATCAATGATCATGATGCTAGTGTTTTGGTTAATGATGCACTTGGAATGGAAGAGATTTTCCCGTTGACTTGGGTCATCCATTGCTTTGCTTATCATGGTCCTTCGCACCACATGAGAGAGGTACAATAGGCTCATCATCACCCTCAACACCATCCCCTTCACTATCATGTTGTTCATTCTCATAATCGCCCTCGTCATCTCCTTCCTCACATTCTTCCTCATCCTCACTATAAGTGTCTCTCAAAATAAACGCTTCTACGATTAGGGCATTCACTTGCTCTATGACCAAAGCCATGACATTTAAAGCATTGAATAGGAGTTTTCGTACCTCCTTCTTTTTGGAGCAAACTTCGGAGGTTGTTTGTCAACTTGCTTCTCAACTTGAGTATTCTTCACAAAGGGTTTCTTGGCTTCTTGTATGGGACCCTTATTCTTTTGCCAATTGGAGGAGGAAGCTCCTCGTTCTTTGTTATTGTTCCATGAACTCACATAGCCCCTTGACTTATTGATTTTGTCTTCCTCGAGACCCTCCTCTATTTCAATAGCGCGAAAGTCTCTTCAATGCTCCCATAGTTGTGAAGTCTCATTTGTGAGACAATCTCACCATTTAACCCGGCTCGGAACCTAGTCATAGCATTTAGCTCATCCTCGTCAAAGTCGATTCTCATCTTGACAATTTGGAACTCATCATAGTATTCTTCCACACTCTTTTTGCTTTGTCTTAAAGTATATACCTTCTTGAGTTGTTCTTGCTTGTAGCGTTCGGTGACATACTTACGCCGCATGGCGTCCTTCAATTCATCCCAAGTAGGTGTGGGAGGAAGCCCAATAATTCTTCTAGCCTTCACTTGGAGTTTCCCACCATGTGGAGGCATACCCTTCGAATGAGCAATGACATAAGACGCCTTTTTCGCCTCGGACATGTCATTCGTCAAGAAAATTCTATCACAATGCATCACCCAATCAAGAAATGCATCGGGGTCACTTCCTCCTTTGAAGATTGGGAGAGTAACCTTGATAGAATTGAGACTCGTGTCTCGCCCTCCTCCATAACCATGATTCCCATGAAAATCTCCATCGTCATCATAACCTTGATGATCACAACCTTGGTACCCTTCACGAGCTTGGTACCCTCTTTGCCTACCCATGTGAGGGTTAGGACCATGCCTTCCACCCCTACCTCGATAACCTCCTTGTGCTTGCCCTCGTTGCCTCCAACCTTGGTCACCATATCGTTCATGCTCGAGTATGGCTTCCTCTATCTCATCATCATTTAGTTGTTGGATGTTTGGATGGTGTTGGGGTGGCATAGGTGCATTTAGGTGTGGATCATTTGGGGGTGGATCATTTGGATGTGGGTCATTTGGAGTTTGATCTTGTGGGGTGGATTGTTCCGTTGTAAATGGGAATGTTGTTTGGTGGGGTGAGAGTTGTGTTTTGGGGAGTGTTTTGGGGGGTGTTTTGGGGAGTGGAGTTATATAGATGATGGAAGGTGCCGGGTGACAATGTAAGTGAAGTGCTTCTAGTAGCTCCACTTATGCCCCCTTGGTATTGCACTCAGGGCGAATAGGAGACCTCCCTACTACCTCCTTCAATTGCTTCCACCCTACTTCCCAAGTTTTCCATTCGACTATCCATACTACCAACCTTATCGTTCAAGGCTTGTAAGGCCCTCATTACATCAACTAGCATAAGTTCCCCGGTGGGAACTTGTGTTTCATCCTCCGTAGCCATGGTACCTATTAAAGACACTCAACAAAACAAGCAAACACGTTAGATTAGTAAAATCAACTCACAATCGCTCAAGTGTGCGCACCTTTAATTTGCCGCACAAATTGCTTCCGCCAAAGATTGTGTGCTTGTTAATGTCGACTAGTCCCAAGGGTTCAAATTCTACTCTTGGTCGGAATAGATTCTTGTTAGACTAAGAAAGACGGATGACTCAATGCAATCTAACGGACTTGAACCAAGGAATTAACAACGAAACAAAAATGAAGAAAAGCACGAAAGAATTGGCACGAAAGAAATGCGGACACAAGAACTAGCAAACACAAGTAGGAACAACTACTAAATGGCTACTAGTTGAGAGACACAAGAAAATGGAATGCTAAAAATTGGAAAATAAATCGAATTTCGGGCCCGGTAGGTGATAACTTGAAAACGTGGTCTTGAAGTCCCAAATTATCCAAGGTATCAATTTGAAATAATGGAAATTTTAAAATTTCTATACTTTTTTTTTTTTTTTTGTTCCCTACCAAAGGATTAGGGACACAAGATCATCAACTAAGGATCAAGAATTTTTTGAGAAATGAAAGTGGGTTGAAATGAAATTTGGAATTGAAAAAGGTACCGGAGTATACGGTTTGAGCTTGACGAATACGGTCCGTGTGGTTTACGGTCCGTGTTTTGTGTCCGTATTTAGTGATGCCCAAAACAGAATGCTCCTTGCCTTTTACGACCCACAAGATACGGGCCGTATTGTGGTTTACGGTCCGTATTTAACGATGTCTTTTCTAGGCAGAATGCTCCAATCCTTGTTCCTTTTATACGACTGGGGGGAATACGGTCTGTATTGTGATTTACGGTCCGTATTTAACAAGGATGCCAAATTCCAGTGAGCTACTATTTCAAGATCCAAGTTTACGACCACGGATTACGGTCCGTAAAGTGATTTACGGTCCATAATTTGCAATGTTTCCAGCTTCAGCGATTTTCGTGTTGAACTCGAATTTCTCGAATTTTGGACCAAATTTCTTGGATCCGATGACGTTCTTGGGCCCACTCAACCTAGTATTTACCCTTTTGGAGTAGAAAAACACTTTTCCAAAACTTGGGTATCAATTGGCTCTGATACCAATTGATACAATAATCGAAACGAAACAACAAGAAAATGCAAGAAATAAAAGAGATAGATAATTTGACACAACTTAGACTCAATTTAGCAACCAAAGCTATAGACAACTAAGACCTCTAAATTTAAGAATAAGAAGCAACCAAATTCTTAGGATGACGAGAGGGATTAGAATTCCCTAATAACCTATCCTAACAAACACTCAATCAAAGGTTTCACAATCTCTCAACTCTCAAGAGTTTTACAATATCAAATATGAATATTCAAAATAGTCTAAGTCTTCCATGAAGAAGAAGAGAACTATTTATACTATGCTAGAAATAAAATAAAGCAAAATGACATAAACACCCTTAATGAGACAAGGGCCTTGTTTGGCTATTCTTCTTTCTTCAAAATCTTGAAATCTCCTTTGCAAGAATAGCCAACTCTTCATCTTTTAGCCAATGTGGTGACTTCCATTTCCTCTTCTTCTCCCCAAGCAATCTTCATCAACAAATGGACTTGGGATCCAAGGTGCTCATCAAAAGTATACTCAAGAGCCTCCTGCTTCATGAATAGGCTTTGCAAGCGTTGTAGTTCCCGGGCTTGGCTCCTTGTAAATGGCCTTGAGGCAAGTGGGCTTGCATCACGCCAGGACCGTAGTAGCGATCTACCGTTGTAGCGGTGGCCTTGCCGCTACAGCTTCCTTGTGTATTTTAGGCAGGATCGCCGAAGCGGTCAAGGGACCGCGAAAGCGAGAGCGCTGAAGCGGCTAATGGACCGCGGAGCAGGTGACGGCCAGTTAGATTAATTAAATGTGTATTAATAGCCCTAAGTTGTTCATTCAATACCATTCCGACTTTAGAGCTTTTTGGGAGCATTCAAGGTTGTTCTTCGAAAATCATTGTGGTAAGTTCTTTCACCTTCCTTTCCATTCCATGTTACATTAATCACCTTAAGAATTCATTAAACATGCTAGTTTCCTTAAGAAATGGTGGATTGAAAGAGAGTTTTATGGGTTCTTCATTCTAAGCTATTAAATCTCGAATTAATGGTTGGGTTAGCTCCTTTAAGCATGGGATTGATGATTAGAGTCTACTATTTTATGATTTCTTCATTATTAGTGTGTAATTTATGAAATTGGAAGTTAGGGTTCATATTCAAATATGGAGGTTTTGCCTAGAATCCGAATTTAAGTGATTTGTTAGTTCTTTTAGCTTATAATTGATGGGAATTGAATACTTAGAACGTTGATTTCATGTTGAGACCTATAGATTCCTAATTTCATCTTTTTAGTTCATAAACCCCATTCCATAGGTTGGAATTTGGGTCTTAAATAGAAGTAAGGTTTGACTAATGATTCTTCTTCATTCTAATTTCCTACCAGTACATGTTGTTTGCACTGACCTACACTTGCTGCATTCTTTTATGAATGCAGAGTACCAGGTTGGATCCGCTTCTACCCTCATGGCTAATAGTTCGAGGTTGCTAATTCGAGTCTATTCAGGGTGAGAATGAGGACTTTCGCTACCTGAAGACTCTGTGTCATGAACCAATTTCACTAAGTGGCGCGAGCACCTACCTTTCCTACCTCGGTAAGCGAACCCTTATCCCAATAATTTTAAATGCTTGAATAAATAAGTAAATGAGCAGAAGAGATAGAAATACATAAGTCTGACATAATAATAGATAAATAATGCGGAGATACATCAAAACCATCCTAGAATCCGTCTAGTCATACAAGAGCAGCTAACTAAAATCTACGAGTCTGAAGGAAATAATAATACATCAATAGTCAGTATGTCTCAGAATATCAAGTAAGACATAAATAAAAGAAGAATCTTCAAGGTGGTGAAAGTCCTCGTGCTCACCCTGTAGGACTCTAAACAGCAACCCTCGAACGACTATCAGCCACGAGAAGTAAAGGTTGAACCCATATGGAACTCTGCATTCATAAAAGAATGCAGAAAGTACTGGTCAGTACAAACAACAAGTACAGGCAGGTATCATGGCCGACTAAGATTAGCTAACATATATCAAGGCAATAAAGTAAGATAAGCAAGTAAATCAACAAGGTATAAGTCAATCATGAGCCAGTAACCAAGTACACGTCATCACCTATGTTATAGCATCAAATCCCAAATATGCCATGAAATATTCAATTCGAATCCATGTACCACAAGTACATCACAATAGAAGCCATAGTACAGTGCAATGCAATAATGTATGAAGTGTGAATGCAATGCATATGCACCGTACACATATACTCCGATGATAGAACATCACATCTCTACAGGACAACCCATGGGGGTCCCGTGAAGTCCATGTACCCTCACGATTTCAGCAACAACCTCGACAATCGCTACCAATACTCATACCTCGATTCCGGAATAAATATCAGACATCGGTCCTCACGTCACTCTCATCCAATTGAGCCCAGCTCATAACATTGTTTCCTTGTATATCATCAATGTATCAACAGTATATCAAAAGTACTGTATGAGTTCAATGTCAATAATCAAATAAATACCAAAAGTACCACACATGGGCACACCAACAATATCAATAAAAGGCTACACAATAAGCCATAATAGAATCATTATCCTCCTCTGAAACGACCACAAGTAAGGTGCTACAGCATCATAGTCAAGATATATCAGTAATCACCAATATCTAGTATCTCTACGTGGAATCAAGCTAACAAAAATAGAACAAGATAAGTCACCACCCAACGGGTTGGCTAACCCCCAAATCACACAATAGGGCCCGACCTAAGACAATATTCAACCCAACTTCATACCCGAAGTTTTACATACATTATCCAACAATATCGTCTAAATATATGCTTCGCTAAACGAAGTCTCACCATAGGATAAACCATAACCTATCTGGAAGGCCGAATAACAAGGTCTCCACAATCACACCTTAGTCTTTCTTTTCCTTTGAGCCTCGAGATAAAGAAAGTCTAAGCACATTCGAATCATGAAATTAGAATAAAAAAGAACATCAATCAAACCCTACTTCTATTCAAGACCCAAATCCCCAACCTGTGGAATGAATTTTATGAACTAGAAGGGTGAAATTAGGAATCTAAAGGTTCCAACATGAAATTAAAGCTCTAGGTGATCAATTCCTATCAATATCAAGCTAGAATAACCAACAATATACTTAAATTTGGATTCTAGGCAAAATCCCCAAATTTAGGTATAAACCCTAACTTCCAATCCTATAAATTAGCCACTAATGTGGAAGAAATTATGAAATAAAGGATTCTAATCATCAATTCCATGCTTAAAGAAGCTAACCAAACCAATAAATCAAGATTACATAGCCTAGAAGAATTCATTGAACTCTCTTTTAATTCTTTAACTCTTAGTGAACTAGCAAGATAATGGAATCCAAAGGTGATAATGAAATCATGGAATAGCAAAGGAGATAGAAGGACTTACCACCAAGATTTTCCCCCAAGAATCACCTTAAAATGCTCTCAATAACTCAGTTTTCAGAATAGTAATGAATGAGGGACTTAGGGCTTTTAACACTTCATTTAATGAGATTAACTATCTGTCACCCGCTTCCGCAACCAGTAGACCGCTTTAGCGGCACTGCTTTGGCGGTCCCACGATCGCTCCAGCGGTCATGCCCAAGTTACATAGGCTGCTTCAGCGGCAGGGTGACCACTACAGCGGTACCTCTGCCGCGGTGCTGGTGTCACCAAAGCGGGCACCAGACACCAGAAATCTCAAGTTTTCACACGCTCAACCCAAATTTTCAACTATCTCCCGAGGCCATCTGCTCACATACCAAATATGCAGACATTTATAAAAACACGCTACGAACGCACTCGTGATCTCGAAATTCCCAACAGAGGTCTCGTTGACCGAGTCAACCCCCAATACCTCAACATCAACTTCCCAACCCAAGTCTCGAAATACACCCAAGTGCATTGGGAACCGAACCAAATAGACAAATAAGTTCGTAAAGACCATCCGAACCTCTCAAAATCGACAGATTTTTTAAAAAGGTTCATTTACCCAAAAGTCAACTTTGAGTCAACTCTTTTTCTCTTAAAGCCTAATTTTCCCAAAAAGTCACCCAAATCAAATCTAAACACCTCGAGAAGCGTGTCAATGGTCCTCTCGGGTCAAACGTGAGCTAAACAAACTGAGGGAAGGGTCAAAATGTTGAAAAGAGTATAACGGCCGAGCGGGTCTTCGAGCGACGAAGGGAAAGGAACGGAGAAGTACCTAAATCGGCGAACAACTGAGGATATCGGCTACGCATATCGGACTCAGTCTCCCAAGTGGCCTCCTCAATAGGACGATGCTTCCATTGCACCTTCACAGAAGCAATCTCCTTAGACCTCAACTTTCGAACCTGCCTATCCAAAATCGCAATAGGCTCCTCCTTACAGGTCAAATTCTCATCAAGCAGTATTAAGTCCTAACGAACAATATAGGTACCATAGACACATGAAAAATAGGATGAACTTCCGTCAAGCCTGGCGACAAGGCCAACTCATAAGCAACATTGCCCATACGGTCAAGAATCTCAAATGGCCCAATATACCTCAGACTCAACTTGCCTCTCTTCCCAAACCTCATAACACCCTTCATGGGTGAAATCTTCAATAGAACCTGATCACCAACGGCGAACTCTAAATCTCAGACCTTCCGGTCCGCATACATCTTCTGTCGACTCTGAGCTGCCAAAAGCTTGGCCTGAATGACCCTCACCTTCTCAAGAGACTCTCTCAATAGATCCGTACCCCAAGGTCAAACCTCAAATGCATCAAACCACCCAATTGGAGATCTACATCTCCTACCTTACGAAGCCTCAAAAGGAGCCATATCGATACTCGAGTGATAACTGTTGTAATATGCAAACTCTGCTAATGGAAAGAACTAATCCTAATGACCACCAAAGTCTATAACGCAAGCTCTCAGCATATCCTCGAGCACCTGAATGGTCCACTCGGACTGTCTATCGATCTGGGGGTGAAAAGCAGTACTAAGATCCAATCAGGTACCCAACTCATCATGAAAAGCTCTTCAGAAATGGGAAGTGGAGATAGTACCCAAACCAGATATGATAGAAATAGGAACCCTATGCAATCTCATAATATCACAAATGTACAACTTGTCTAACATCTTTACGGTATAGGAAATCTGAACCGGAATGAAATGAGCTAACTTAGTCAACCAATCAACTATCACCTAAATCGAATCAAACTTACACAGGGTCTTTGGAAGGCCCATAATGAAATCCATGGCAATCCCCTCCCACTTCCACTTGGGAATGGGCATCCTCTGAAGTACACCACCGGGTCGCTGGTGCTCATACTTAACTTGCTGACAATTACCACACTTAGCCACGAAATCGGCTATATCCCTCTTCATCCGACGCCACCAATAGTGCTGCCTCAAATCATGATACATCTTAGTCGCCCCCGGATGAATGAAATATCGAGAGCTATGGGCCTCAGTCAAAATCAAATGAATCAAGTCACCAACACGAGGAACGTACACGCACCCCCTCGAAGTACCTTCAGAATAAATCATGGCCTTCTTGGCCTCACCCCTCATAACCATATCTCGAATCTTGCTCAACTGAGCATCCTCAAACAGATGAGTCCTAATCTGATCTAACTAGGATGATTTCGCTTCTTCACAAGCCAAAACTCTGCCTGGGGCTAAAATATCAAGATGAACGAAATAGTTGGCCAGAGTCTGAACCTCCATAGCCAACGAATGCTCGGAAACAACCAAACGGGCTAAGCTCCCCATGCTCGTGGCCTTGAGACTACATTGGCTTTCCCTGGATGATAAAGAATAGAGATATCATAGTCCTTCAGGAGCTCCATCCATCGGCGCTGCCTGGAATTAAGATCTCTCTGGGTAAACACATATTGAAGGCTACGGTGATCGGTGAAAATCTCACAATGGACACCATACAAGTAATGACTCCAAATCTTCAAAGCAAAGACCACAGCCAACAACTTCAAATCATGGGTGGGGTAATTCCTCTCATGGATCTTCAACTGACGGAAAGCATAGGCTATAACTCTACCCTCCTGCATCAACATAGCACCTAAAACCACGCGGGATGCATCACAATAAACTAAGAAATCCTTACCCTCCAAGGGTAATGCTAGAATCGGAGCTGAAGTCAAAAGAGTCTTGAGCTTTTAAAAGCACTCTTCACAATCATTGAACCACTTTGAGGGAACATCTTTCTGAGTAAATCTGATCAAAGACAAAGCAATAGAAGCAAAACTCTTCACAAATCGATGGTAGTAGCTGGCCAAACCTAAAAAACTACGGATCTCGGTCACAGTAGTGGGCCTCGCCCAATCCCTCACAACCTCAATCTTCTGAGGATCAACTATGATCCCGTCCTTAGACACAACGTGGCCCAAGAATGCCACAGACTCCAACCAAAACTCGCATTTCAAAAACTTAGCAAATAAGTTATTCTTCTTCAAAAAACCAAGTACAGTGCGAAGATGGCTCTCATGCTCCTCTCTACTCTTGGAATACACCAAGATATCATCAATAAACACAATCACAAAGGAATTAAGGAATGGCCTAAAGATGCCATTCATCAAAGTCATGAATGCAGCCGGGGCATTGGTAAGCCCAAATGACATCACCAGAAACTCATAATGTCCATATCTCGTCCAAAAGGCTATCCTTGGAATATCCTCAGCCCTGATCCACAGCTGGTGATAGCCTGAACGCAAGTCAATCTTCGAGTACACTGAAGCACCCAGAAGCTGATCAAATAAATTAGTAATATGAGTCATAGGACACTTGTTCTGAATAGTAACCTTGTTCAGCTGGTGATAATCGATGCACATCCTCATAGATCCATCTTTAATCTTCACAAACAACACAGGAGAACCCCAAGGGGAGACACTCAGTCTAATGAACCCCTTTCTCAATAAATCCTGCAACTGCTCCTTAAGCTCTCTCAACTCGGAAGGTGCTATCCGACATGGAGAAATAAAAATAGGGCGAGTGCCCAGGTGCAAGTCAATACAGAAGCGAATGTCGCGATCGGGTGGCATACCAGGCATATCGGTCGGGAATACCTCCGCGAACTCGCTCACAATGGGAATGGACTCAAGGGGTATAGATGCAACGGTAGTGTCACACACAAGAGTTGGATAAGCTAAACACCCCTTGTTGACTAACTTCTTCGCCTGAAGGAAGGAAATAATCTGCTGCAGAGCATGACTAGGAGTACCTGATAAGTGGGTATTTTACCAACTTATCTCTTCTTTAATCTTAGATTTTTGCTATGTCTAATTGATAAAATAGTGCATTTAATGTCTTTTACTTCCACTCTATAGGTTTTATATGATTGAGAAGTGATCGGAAAGAAACCAAGTGAAAAACAAGTCAAAAAAAGGTCAAATTGAAGAAAATGACAAAAGTGGCTAGAAGCTCAAAAAGTGGTCAAAACTGCAAATCCAAAAATCAGAAAACTAAAGGTTATTTTCATCATTTTTCTTTGAGGGCAACTACAAAGGAAAGACATGAGAGACATTATTCTCATATTTGGCCATTCAATACAAGTTTTGGAGACTATGGTTTTTACACCACAGTTTGGGGTTGAAGATTAGAAGATTTGAGTTTAGAACTTTCTTAAACTTTTCTCCATTTCTTTGATTCCTTGCTTTGTAATGAATATCTAAATGTGTGGTACTTATTTTCTTCACTTGAATCTTGTTTATGGAAATATTCAATGATTAAAGTGTTGGATGAAACTCTTATTTTGCTTATGTATTGAATGATTTTTATTGCTAATGAAGTGTATTAATGTTGTTTTAATTATCCTTGTTCTTTAATATTTCTTAAGAAATTACCCCTAAGACCCTCCCATTTACTTCTATTTGAGCTCGAAAGAGAAAAATTGAGGTTGAGAAAGATTAATTAACAAGAATTTAGGGCTTTAAAACCCATCTAATAACTTGAGCTAGGAATAGAATAGTTACTTGGGATTATATTGCTTGTGCTTGATATCACACTCTAAGGCTTGAAAAATCTTAGAGTGAAATTCATTGATTTGGTTAGAAGACTTTCAATGACATTTTAGAAATCATTATCTAATTAGCATAAACTCACTCTTAGTTGTAAAATCGTGAAATACATTGGATCGTTACTTGAGCGTAATTTCCTTTGTATCCATACTTGTGGCCATTGATCATTTTACCCGCTTTCTAGTTAGTTTTATCTTTGTTATTTGTTAAACCAAAAATCAAATATTGAAAAAGTGTTTGGCTTGGCTTAGTTAGTGGTAATTCCTTACTTGTTTAAGTTGCCTTTATATTGTTCCCTGTGGATTCGACCCGACTCATAGTTGGGTAAATTATATTGCGGTGACCGTGTTTACTTTCTATTTGAGGAGTAGATTTGGACGTTATCAATTTTGGCGCCGTTGTCGGGAAATAATTTGGCGTATTTGGGTTAGTTTGGGATTTAAGCTTGCTGGCTTTGGTCCAAACTTGTGATTATGTGTTTGTGATTTTTAGTGTTTCTTTGTGTTAGTTTTTATTTTTGTTATTTATTTTTGTTACTTGTGTTACTATGGCATTATGGAATGAAAATGAGTTTGATGGTTGCAACCCATATTTTGATGACCCATGTCCATATTGTGGAGGACCCCACTTTTGGGAGGATTGTGAAAATACTCCCGGGAGAGAGATGTGTGCACCTTCTCAACTCTATGATGGGAATATTTGCGATATATGTGGTGGTCAAGGTGGACATTGGGGTGATTGTCCCAATTATTTTTCTCCCCCTCCCCCAAGTTGTTCTAACAAAAATGCTAGTTGTGCTTTTAAGTTTGATAGGAACAATGACATGACAAGTGAAGGGCAAAGTGGCGGATATGAAGGCATCATGGCAATGCTCCAAACTTACTTAGATTGTGAAGCTAAAATGGAGGAAGAGCAAAACTTCATCCAACAATCCATTTTAGAAAATGGAGAAGCTATGAAAAGAATGAATGATTCATTTGAGGATGCCAATTCCTCAATTGTCATGGAAGTGTCTACTTCTCAAAATGAATTGGTTGAAAAAGAGATTTTAAATTTGAAAGATGAGCCCAACAATTCTTGTGACCACAACGAAAGTTGTGAAAATGAAGAAGTGGTTCAACTCGAAGAAGAGCAAAATCTTGAAGAAGAAATCTCCAATTCTCAAAAAGAAGAAGTTGAGGAAATTTTGAAAAGCATAATAGGGAGGAGTGAAAAATATGGGCAAGTCTTGACCAAATTGTGTGAAGAAGTTCAACATAGAGATGATGAAACTATCCAAAATGTGTCTCTCACCATGGATGGATTTTTACAAGTTTTGAACGACTCTCACCATGAAGAAAAACTTGACAAAGAAGAAATTGTGAGCCAAGAGTGGCTTATGAATCAAGCTCAACAACTTGAAGTCTTTGAGGATCACCGTGAAGGCATTTCACGGATGATGGAAGAATTTTTAAAAATTCATGTTGAACAAAGTCAAGGAGTAGAGTTACTTGAAATTGCTATCCGAGAATTGGAGACCGATTTGAATGCAAAAATTGAAGCATGTGATGCTAAATATCAAACGGCAATGGATAGTAGTTTTGAGTTGGTTTTCAATGAAGAAGAGGTCAAGATTGATTTTAAAAAGCTAATGGTTGATGGCCAACCAACCGACCCAAAAGTAGTGAACGATGCCAAAGTTGAAGAAGTGATACTAGAGTTGCATAAAAAGGTTCACAAAATAATTTTTGAGGACTCTAGTTCATTTGTGGGTGAGGATCTCAAAGTTCATGCAAGTTTGAAATTTAAGCGCATTAGACCAAATTCTAACCATTTTTCAACATTGTGCTTGGTTGATGATATAGAAGCTGAACTAACCGAGCCGATGGAGGATTTTGATAATGAAGAAGAAAGCGTTTTCATTTTGGAGTTTGTCATGCTAAGAAGACAAAATGACATGCCTCACTTAAAGGCCAAAAAGTGCAAATGCCATACTCAAGAGTTGGCCTCCTTGCTTTCCTACCACCTCCTCATGAGCATCACTGAATCTTGATTCAAAGTTGGGGCGAAAATTCATATCCTCAAAGTGGAGGGAATAGTGGTAAAGTTAACTCATATCATGCTATGACGTTAAATCAAGCTCTTGGTGGGAGGCAACCCATCGTTTTCAAAATTATAAGTCATTTTTTAAATTTTTTTTTAGAATAGTTTATCATATTATTTTTGACTAATCTACCAAGTTTCAGAATTTTTAGAATTGATTCGGATAGGATTTTGAGTGTTTGGTATGGCTGCACAGGCTAAAAAATGCACAAACTGCTTCTGCATATTAAATGAGCACACAAGGCATAGTGAGCCCTTCCCTTGTGCCTAGGTAAGTTTCAAAAAAAAAAAACATTTGAACACTTCACACACATAAGTCTCAGCCCTTCGCTTATTTCCCAAGGCTCACGCACCTCTTCCCCATATCTTACCTCCGCCCCGTCGACCCTACTCAAACCATAACACACACATGCACAACGAAAACAAAAGAAACCAACAGCGAAAAAAAATCTTTATTTTCTTTGTTCTTCTACAACCATAATTCTCAGTAATTCAGGTATGTTTCTCTATGTTTGTTTTTCCTCTCTTCTCTTCTCTGGATTTTAGTTTCTCTCTCCCCTCAATTTTCTTTTGTTGGCAGATTTTTTTCCTTTCTTTTCTTCATTGGTTATTTTGATGTTGAGTTTGATGCTCAAATTGTAAAATTAGGGTGTTGTTGTTTGATTGGGCTAAGACTATGATGATTGAACTATAATTCCCATATTTTTGGGAGGGTTGTTCAATCTTCTAATTGGTATAAAATGTTTGGTTAAAGTTCTACACACAACTTGTTCGACAAATTGCCTGAGAGAAAAATTAATTCGCTGGTGAAGTCTGAGTAACCGAGCTACATTAGAAGATGCGTGGAAGTAAGTTTTGGTGTGTTGTTCGGGTACGAGAGGAAGTTTAGACACCTCGCTAGAACTTAAACATGAAGAGAGTGTTAAGCAATGCAAAACATGATTTCTGAGCTCTTTTGCATCGAAGTCACTGTTAGGCTAGATAGTAAATCGAGATTCTGTTGCAATGTCCTTATTGTGAAACATGTAGCTTATTGTTTGGATATTTTGCTGGGTTATTTTTGTGAGAGCTGGTACAGCAACTTGTTAGCACAAATATTGTGAGTAGATACGTGAAATTAAGAGAGGGAGAAGGTTGAGAGATCGCTAGAACATTGCCATTGGTACTTAGCTCTTATGTGCTCTTATATGTTGCTTTGTATATATGTCATATTCAACTCTTGATTAGTCATGCTTTTCATATATGCCAACTTATAGTAATTGAGTGTTGATCCTTTAAAGGAAGAAGTGAATTCAATACATAAAATATTATACAATTCTGTATGCCATCTATGACCATGCTTCTTAGAATTAGAATTAGACCACAGTGTTGGGGTGCTTTGAGGGAGCAGTAGCCAAGTTGCTATTTCTAATTGTTGGACTTCACCTATAATTGTTTGCTTTCCTATGGAGCAACTCTTTTGCAATGTTATGGTCAGGTTCCACTAAAGAATGACAAAGACAAAGCTCCAATCAAGCACAAACTAGCCTTTGATGCTAATAAATTTTCAGGGAGTTCCTCTTACTTTGCTTTAGTTGTTTAGTTGCTTTGAGGACAAGGCAACATTTTGACTTGGGGGAGGAGCTTAAACGTTGAATGATATTCATGTGATTTGTGGAATGATATAATTTGATGAATTTGGCAGATTGATTTTATTTTCGTATTTTTTAATGACATTTATATTAGTATATATATTATTTTTTTTGATTTTTTTTTATTACTAGCTTCTTTAGTTTTTTGTAGTTTAGTTGTAGGAATGGTGTGGGATGTGATTTTGCCCCTTGGATAATTTTTGACTTGCTTGGTGCCAACTTATTTAAACCTTGGCATATGAATTCTTGATTTTTTATTTTATTTTTTTAAAAGGATTGAAGTAATGATTCTTGTTGTGACTTTTAGATTCAATGTTTGGCTCTTAAGTTCACTAAGTAGTCTCTTTAGGCTATGAGTGACTTTTTTTGAGTTCATTTGTTTAATTGGGTTTTGGATATATATTTCACTTGAGTTGGCATGTGCCATGTGTGGTGAGGTTTTTGTGAGTTCTTTTGCATTATTTGTGGTCTAGAACTTATCGGAATGTGTTTCAAGGCGAAAATCTAGGTTACACTTGATTTGAAAAATGATGTTAGGCCTTCTTTGGATCGTTTTTGCCTTAAGTTTCTTACCCTTGCATATTTTCCCTAGTCAACCCTTTTTGAGCATTTAACCTTTTCTTTGGCAATCATGTTATAAGCTTTAACCTTTTATTCTTTATTGATCTATCTTTTGGCATCCCATATCCCTAAGTGCTTTGAAAGTGTAAACATAGGCTAAAAGCCTAAGTTTGGGGGTGACGGTTAGAAAAGTTGTGATGTGGAAGTTGCTTAAAGGTGAAAGGGTAAAAAAAAAAAAAATAGAAGAAAAAAAAATAGTGGAACCTTCCTTGGTTCTTGAAGCAAAAAAAAAAGTAAGAAAGAGAAAAAAGGAAGAAAAATAAGGAGTTGTGAATAAAGGGAAGACTAGTTGGTGAAATGAAAAATGAAGAAAGGGTGGAAAAGTTGTTGAAGGAAGTGTGCTTTAATTGTTGCAAATTGTAGTGCTTAGGGAGGTTTTGAGTCACTCTTACCCAAATTGTGGCGTAGCTTAACCAAAAGACTACATTACAACCCTTTAAGTCCTAATTGATTTTAAACCAAGTGTGTCAACATTAGTGGAGACATACATGAAGGGAAAGCTTATGGTACTATTTGTGTGCATTTGAACATCTTTGTGAGAGAGAGAGAGAGCTAATTCTTTCCATTTGATATCCCATTTGTGTTTTAAATTGTATTTTGTGAGTTGGGATTCTCTCTTAATTGTGAGCGCACATGAGAACTTGAATTGTGAATTTGTTCCATATTTCAATTGAGAGGAATGAACAAAAGAATGTTGTTTTGTGAAAAAGTGGAAAATTTTGAAGCCTTAGTGTCATGACTTGATTGCTACTTTGATTAACTTGGTGTTTAAGCTGTTGAAATGAATGAATTTCTTGAGAAGTTATGGTGATTCTTATTTGTTGGATTAATTGTTGGTACCAATCAAAGTCGTGTTTTTGTGCTTAAAGTTGACCTTTTTGACTTGATATAATATTGGTGCACATTGAGTTGAGTCCTTTGAAGGAAATTGGGAGCTTTGATTTGCTTGAGAACAAGCAATAGTTTAAGTTTGGGGGTTTGATAAGTGGATATTTTACCAACTTATCTCTTTTTTAATCTTAGATTTTTGCTATGTCTAATTGATAAAATAGTGCATTTAATATCGTTTACTTCCATTCTACAGGTTTTATATTGTTACACCTCGGCCATTTCGTGATGTTGCATTGTGAATGGACTGACGTCGGTCAAGGTGGACACGAGAACTTCATGACTATAAGAGGGCGATTGGCAGCCTTAGTGTATAGACGATAAGATTTTTGGAGTCATAGGACTTGGTGGAAACTAGGCTCGTCATGAAAGTGAAGTATAAGTTATGTTTGGGAAGGATTTCATGGGTGTCGAACTAACGAATGTTTAGCGAGGATTTAAGGACGAGTTATAATGTCTGTTAGATCGTTAAGGAGGTGTTGCACAAGTACCAAGAAGGTTCCATAAGGATTCGAGATCAAACGAAGCGACGGGAACGAAATCGAAAAAAAAAAACTGGGGATTATATGGTCCAATGTACGGACCGTATATTTTATACGGCCCGTAGATCTGGCCGTAGAACCCTTCCAGTGAAGGGTGAATTTTTTGGAGATTCTGCAAGGAACATACGGTCCAATATACGGACGGTATAAATTATACGGACCGTATATTCCGGGTCGGGTCCGAATTATGGTTTTAT